>NC_140242.1:12443702-12888702 GCF_949987555.1 Borostomias antarcticus
ATTATAACCATAGCCTACATATTTTTAAACAAATCACATTATACAAACCCATGGGGTTAATAATCCATACTTAAAAATAATGAAACCAAATGAATTATAAGGCTACTTGTGCAGATAAGCAAGTCCAGCTGAAAACATGAAAACATATTTTGTTCTGTAACGTGAACGTTAGGGTTGGTTGATCTGTCCGTGCTTGTTTATTGGCTGTTCTTCAGGTAACCCCGTGTTTCACGTCACAACGCTATGAACTGTGGGTAATTCCCTTGGGCTAAGTCTGCAGAAATGCAGACTTACGGGAAGGGGCCATAAAGGGCTCAAAATGGCTGCCGGAGAGCCCTCGCGCACTTGCCGAGTTGACATTGGGACACCCCTAAGCCCTCGCGGACTTCGCGGGAGCGCGCCCTTAAGTCTGCGAGTCTGCAAGGGTGGACATTGGGGCCCAGATCACATTGGGGCCCAGATCACAACCTCCCAGTCTCGGGGTGGACACTCTAACCACAAGGCCACTGAGCTGGAGTGGAGGAAGGTCAGAGGGTTGTGATCGGTGTACAGCACTAATGGACTCTCCCCACCCACGTACACATCAAAGTGTTGCCGAGCCCATATTAACGCCAGAGCTTCCTTTTCCACCACAGAGTAGTTCAACTGGTAAGAGTTGAATTTATGGGAAAATAAGCTCACTGGGCAATCCACACCACCCACCCCAGCCTGTAACAGTATGGCCCCAGCGCCCACCTTGCTGGCATCAACATAAAGTTTCAATGGCTGGTCCATCCGTGGAGCCATCAACACTGGAGCCGAGCAGACCAGCGCTTTCACGGACTCGAAAGCATGCTGGCACTCGGGTGTCCAGTCAAACTTTACCTTAGGACTGATCAGGTTGGTGAGGGCTGCCACTACGGTGGATAAATTCAAACAAAACCCTCAGTAGTAACCGACCATTACCAAAAACCGGGAGAGCTCTGGTTTAGTAGCTCGGGCGAATTCGCATTTAGTGAGATTAGACGGGCCCAGGCCAAACGCTCAAATAGCACCTGGTTCTGCTGCAAATGAGCCCCCCACGTCTGACTATAGATAAAGACGTCATCTAAATCGACAGCGCACCCTTCTAACCCCGCAACAACCCAGTTCATCAGCCGCTGAAATTGCGGGCGCATTTTTAAATCCAAACGGCATGACTTGGTACGAGTACAGCCCCGTAGGTGTGATGAACAAAGCAATCTCCCTTGCCCGAGGGGACAGAGGGACTTTTTTTAAATGGTTGAATTTGCTGACAAAGACAGCGGACCTGACCTGATCCACACAATCTTCCATGCGGGGAAGGGGAAAATAATCTGTCTTCGTCACCGTGTTCACCTTACGGTAGTCCGTACAGGGTCTGAATGTCCCATCAGGCTTGTTCACTAAGAGACAGGGGGAAGCCCAACTAGAGAAGGAAGGCTGGGCTATTCCATTAGCCAGCATGTATTGAACCTCAGTCTCTAGTTGTTCACGTTTGTCTGGTGACATCCGGTAAAACCGCTGTTTGATAGGCTCCGCCCCTCTACCTTGATGTCATGTTCGATCAGATGGGTACAGGATGGGGTGTCTCCCCATAGAGAGGGATACTCTCTGACCAAAGACACCAACTCTGACCGCTGAAGCTCGGATAGGTGAACTAGCACCCCCTCTAGGTTGGCCAACGATGCGGTGTTGTTTAGCCTGCCCCGTAGCATGCCATCGTCAGGCGTCACCAGCTCCTCCTGCCCTCCGGCATGGGTGCCCTCTGCAGGCGATGCCACGGCGCCCAGATGCACATCACACCCTAACCCAACCCCACGTACGTAGTAAGGTTTAAGGAGGTTGATGTGGCATAACTGCGTGGGCCTCTTTCTATCTGGGGTTGCAATCACATAGTCCAGGTCAGACACTTTGCGCACCACTGAGTAAGGACCCAGGAACTTGGCCTGGAAGAGAGAGCTGACCAAGGGTAACAGCGCCATCACCTGGTCACCAGGAGTGAACACCCTGTGCTCCACACGTCTGTCATAAAGCCTTTTCATTTTTCTAATTGCTAATCGGTTAGTGGTGTATAGTCGCTGACGGAAACCGTCCACATAACCTGTCAAAGGTTTAGGAGGATCTGCCACCTCCCAGTCCTTCTGGAGGACAGTCAGCAGTCCCCGCACCATGTGGCCGAATACCAGGTCGTTGGGGCTAAAACCCATACTCTCTTGACCAACAGCAACCAGGGCAAACCCTCCTCCCAATCACGGTCCAGCTCAGCGCAGTATGCCCGTAGCAGAGACTTAAGGGTCTGGTGAAAACGCTCCAAAGCACCCTGACTCTGGGCATGATAGGCGCTCGACTGGGAGTGATGGATTTTAAGCTGATTCAGAACCTCGGCAAACAGCCCTGATGTGAAGTTGGACCCCCGGTCACTCTGAACCACCCTGGGGATGCCAAAGATGGACATGAGCTTTCACCACTGACTTCGTTGTGATGTTACGAAGAGGGTATGCAGCCTGGTAACGGGTGGCCTGACACATCACGGTAAACAAGTAAGTACTACCTACTTTCGACCTTGGCAAAGGTCCCACACAATCAATGATTAGATGATCAAAAGGCTTCTCTGTAACTTGAATCAGGTACAAAGGAGCAGGCTTGATAGTCTGATTGGGTTTACCATTCTGCTGACAGGTATGACAGGTTCGGATAAACTCGGCTATATCTCTTTTCAGACGTGGCCAATAGAAGTAACGTAAGACCCTGTCATGTCTTCCTAACGCCCATGTGTCCAGTGACACCACTGTGGGCAGTCTGTAGTACCGCTTCTCGCAGCCTAGAGGGCAGTGCAATCTGAAACAGGGTATCCCCCACATAGGTCATAGTGGGGTACCCATTTTCTCACCAACAACTCGTCCTGGAGGAAATAGCCCCGTGTCGCATTCTCAATCTCATCATCACTCAGCACGCTAGTAAACAGCTCCTGGAGGATAGCATCCTCCCTCTGCTCCCACCCGAAGTCACTGTGAGTTACAGGCAGTGGGAAATCAGTCACTAGAAACACCTTAAGCACTGCTTTCTTAAAAGGAGACAAGGGAACGTTGACCGCACGAGCCATAGCCCGTGTAATTTGCACAAGCAGGAAAAATCTTAGAAGGTTAAGTTTCACCAGCATTCGGATTAGCAGCTACGGTCAATGTTGGCCCAGGAGACAGATTTACGCCTACCAGATGATTTCCCAAAATCACATGAACGCCGCCGACAGGCAGGCTGGGACATATCCAGCGTGCGAATTGCTGGGGGGGATTTCCCCCCCTCTGGTTTTGATATCCCCTCCTCTGATCATTCATTTTTATCGCCGGTGGGGATACGTTTTTATCCCTGCTTCTGGTCAGACTGAATATAGCTACAATTCCTGTGCCCGAAAATAGATGGCGCAATTTAGAAAAACTACACTAGCCTAGCTATTTCACAGCCATCCGTGGAGCCATCAACACTGGAGCCGAGCAGACCAGCGCTTTCACGGACTCGAAAGCATGCTGGCACTCGGGTGTCCAGTCAAACTTTACCTTAGGACTGATCAGGTTGGTGAGGGCTGCCACTACGGTGGATAAATTCAAACAAAACCCTCAGTAGTAACCGACCATTACCAAAAACCGGGAGAGCTCTGGTTTAGTAGCTCGGGCGAATTCGCATTTAGTGAGATTAGACGGGCCCAGGCCAAACGCTCAAATAGCACCTGGTTCTGCTGCAAATGAGCACTTCATTTTTTTCAACAGCTTACCAATTCTTTATAATTTTGTACATCCTTTTTCAAGTTTTAATCAGTTTTGAGATTACTAAAGCATGGGATCCTTTTCCAACAGCTTACCAATTCTTTCGTAATTTTGTCCATACTTTTTCAAGTTTTAATAAATTTAGAGATGACTTAAGCATAGGACCCTTCCTTTTTATCAACAGCTTAGCAATTCTTTCAAAATTTGGTCCATCCTTTTTCAAGTTTTAATCAGTTTTGAGATGACTAAAGCATGGATTCAGATTCGAACTATGAGGGAGTTTTATCAACATCATTCAAAAATAAATAGTAACAATTAATATTAAAATGGCAACAATCAATATGAAAATACACACACACAAACACAATCATTGCATATTAACATTGAGCATTTTAATAATAATAATGGTGGTGTCAATTTGAGTGTCAAGTGGCAGAAGATTCCGCTGAAGTTGAGGTCCCGAGACATCAGCTAGTCCTCCACGTTCTCCTGTGCCCACTTGTGCTCCACAATCTCCAGGGTGTCCCACTCACTGACACACACACACTCACACACAAATAGACAGACTGACAGACAAATAGACAGACACACAGACACATCACCAGGGCCTCCCACTCACTCTGACAGACAGACAGATGCACACAGACGGACCCACTCACGCACACATACAGACAGACAGATGCACACAGACAGACAGATGCACACATACAGACAGACAGACAGATGCACACACACAGACAGATGCACACATAGACAGACAGATGCACACAGACAGATGGACACAGACAGACAGACATATGCACACATACAGACTGTTATGACTGGGTTGGATTTGGACCCAAACGCACGACACCGGAGGCAGAGAAAAAATGCAAAGCCCAAAGGGCGGTTTAATAATAAATTAATAAGTCCAGCAGGCAAGGTCAAAAACGATAAACAGGCAGGGGTCAGGCGATCAGCAAACAATGTCCAATATCCGTAATCCGTAATCAAAGTCCATATCCAGAAGGGAGGTCAGGGAATCCGTGTTTCAGTCCAGGGGTGGTGATAGCAGGCAAGCCGAGCACTGCACACTGGGTCATAGGTATTCTATGGGAAGATCTGGCGATGAGCATGGAGAAAACCAGGGTTCTTGTAGGCAGGCGATGATGATGATTGGGACCCGGTGCGCAGCACTCAGCCGTAAGCGCGTTCACTAATCACCACGATTGCCTTCACCTGTGGCGTTGGAGCGCGCGCCGTGCGCGTGCTGAGGTGCTGGGCGTCTCAGGATTACTCTCCGGGGATGAGGAGCGCAAATGCGCCCCATCTCCGGAGTCAGGAGGCGGGAATTCGGGAGACCCCGAACGCCGCGGGGTAGAGCCGGACCGACGCACGTTGCGTCGGGCCACCGGCAAGCTCGGAGGAGCGGAGGGGAATGCGCGCGGAGGTGCCGCCGTAACACAGACAGACAGATGGACACAGACCAACAGACAGACAGAAAGACGCACACATACAGACAGGCAGACAGATGCACACATACAGACAGATGTACACATACAGACAGATGCAAACATACAGACAGATGTACACAGACAGACAGACAGATGTACAGACAGACAGACAGATGTACAGACAGACAGACAGATGCACACATACAGACAGACATAGATGTACACAGACAGACAGAGACAGATGCACACATACAGACAGACAGATGCACACAGATGAACACACACAGACAGACAGAGACAGATGCACACATACAGACAGACAGATGGACACATACAGACAGATGCACACAGACAGACAGACAGAGACAGATGCACACAGACAAACACACAAAGACAGACAGAGACAGATGTACACATACAGACAGATGCACACATACAGACAGACAGACACATACAGATCCTCAGGTACTGAACTTTTAACAGTTCCAAAAGCCAGGACCAAGAAACACAGAGAGTCAGCTTTTAGTTTCTATGCCCCCAACCTCTGGAACACCCTACCGGAGTGCCTAAGAAGGGCCGAAACAACAGAGGTCTTCAAGCAAGATCTCAAGACGTACCTTTTCGACCTAGCCTACAATCACTAGCCAGGACCTTGAGACATAGAAAGGCAGCCTCAAACCTACCTGTGAATTCTCTGTATACATTGGTGTATATCCTGCATGTATGTGCAGACAGACAGATGTACACAGACAGATGCACACATACAGACAGACAGACAGACAGAGATGTACACATACAGACGGACAGATGTTCACATACAGACAGACAGATGTACACCTACAGACAAATGGACACAGACATAGACAGATGCACGCACACAGACAGAGACAGACGCACACACAAACACACACACACACACACACATAAAGACAGATGCGCACTCGACAGACAGATGGTTGCAATGTTAACTAAATCGTCAGCACCACACAGTAGGCTATAACACACAACAACATCAGTATTATTATACAACTAGCCTAATAGCCTACATTTGATTGTTGTTATATGCAAATTAGACATATATTATTGCAATAGGTAACGTTAGCCTGCTATTCTAAATATATATATATATATATATATATATATATATATATATATATATATATATATATCAAGTAGTGTACAGAAGCTGGTTACCCTGAAACAGGCTTGTTCTGCTCTGACATCTGTGTTGCTTCAATGGCTCAGCGTGCTACTAACCGTTTTCTGCCTCCCCTAGTGCCTCTCTCTCTCCCTCCTACCTTCTAACCAGGTCGAGTGTCGCCCGCAGACCACCCTGAGTTCGATAGATACCCCCGTGTCAGCTGTGGATGTTGTAGTATTTAGTTAACACACACACACGTACACACAGACACACATCAGTCTGCATCCGGCTTAGGCCTGGGCCATGGCAAACACACACCAGTATTTGCCATATCTCTCCTATGATGTTTTTAGCCTCTCTTACTCTCAAAATGTAATTTAATGTAATTTATTGCTTTATAAATGTTCTTAGCCGGTAGACAAACATACTCCAGGAGCTTGCTTGATCGCCTTGTTGAGAGGGGTCAGGGAAGAATTTTTACAGCTCACTTATCTGGCCCCCGGGTGATACTGTGTTTTTGCTTCCCTCTGGAATATGTAGGGGTGGGTCGTATGCCCACCTCCCTTGTTCTCTGTAAAGCGCATTGTGTTGCCTCTGGGTATGAAATGCGCTATACAAATAAAGCTTTGATTTGATTGATTGATTGATACAGACAGAAAGACAGATGTACACAGACGTATGCACACATACAGACAGACAGACAGACAGACAGAGATGTACACATACAGACAGACAGATGTACACATAGACATACAGATGTACACCTACAGACAGATGGACACAGACACAGACAGATGCACGCACACAGACAGAGACAGACGCACACACAAACACACACACACACATAAAGACAGATGCACACTCGACAGACAGATGGTTGCAATGTTAACTAAATCGTCAGCACCACACAGTAGGCTATAACACACAACAACATCAGTATTATTATACAACTAGCCTAATAGCCTACATTTGATTGTTGTTATATGCAAATTAGACATTAGGCCTATATTTCTAATAGGTAACGTTAGCCTGCTATTCTAAAGCCCAGTTCAGTCCATTAACAACAAGACTGCTTGCAATAAACAATAATAATTCTAACCCTATTGTAGTATATTCTCGCTTATTGCATGTCGTTAAAACGCTGGTTGCAATAGACTAGAGTAGACTGTGTGTGGTTACTGTTGTTTCCTTATGCTGTGCGTTATTGCTGGTATTCTAAATTGCAAATAACGTTAGAGGGGCGGCATAATGCACGCGCAGGGAATAATAAAGACAAAGTCTTATTCCAGCCAGATTTGTCCTGAAATGCCTGTCCTTAAAATTATTGGGGTATATAACAATTGAAAGTGTTATCAATGATTAGCTATGTCAATAAATGAAAAGTAGTCTTGAGCTTCGAGTAACTTTACAGCGCTTAGCTAACTATCTAGCTAACGTTAGCTACAATCACTGAGGTCATTTTTAGTCTAATTTTTAATCTTTTGTCACAAATCTGAATGATTACATATATGACAACTAGCAATACATATAGGCTGTAGTGGATTGTAGTGTACTCTAATTCCCAGAATACCTGCGATGCGGTCCTATTTACCGGGTCCTATTTCGGCGGCTGCACGGCTGCAGCTGGATACTATTGGCTAGTTCTAACCACGCGTTTGATTGTCATAGCAACTGTCAACCAAGCGCCTACTCTTAGCAATGAAACGGGTCAACAAAGCATTTCGTCATATTTTGCTGCGAGGATTTTGGAGGCTGCCCAAAACGCCAGAGGTCCATCACCAAAGCAGACTCTTCTGCTAGTGCTATAAATCGGTAAGTGACAGGATTAATATTTTATTATAATACAATTATTGTTGTGGGTCATAAGCGGCCAATCGTCAGCATAAGCATGTATTGCTTTTATTTTGCTATTCTCATCCTCGATATTAGGCGATAGCCAAGTCAGCGCAGCACATTGTCGCAGCCACCAATTTAGCCTCTTTTTCACGAGACCAATACCAATTTATATTTTATCTTGTGTTCCAGATTTTCTTTTCAGCCTTGCGGCCTGGCCTACCGGTGAAAGTGCGCGTGATTGTGGACCAAGATGGATCCATGCTGAATGTTAGCCTACAGATTTGTCGGGATAGATGGCTGGTGTTCAAATTTGCTTACAAGGCACAGGCCTACTGTAACAGATTTGATGTAGCCTATAATGGACCTACCTTTAACTAGCCTACGCATTTCACTTTTTTTTTTATGAGGTCTAAAGGTCTATGATGAGGACGGGATAGCTCTACATTCATAGCAGTGTGATCAATAACCTAACATCGTATGGTTTGTCCTTTCTTTTAGCACTTTGTTGGGTGTATTTATAAGAATACAATAAGAGCATACAGTCGTTTCCTTTGTTCTGATGTTTACATTTGTTCAATTTCTGGACATTAAATTTTATTTGAAATTGTCCCCCCCTCTGGGTTTCTTACAAATCGCACCCTGGACATATCCCCAAAGACTTCCCCCTGCACCCATTCGGAAGTAACTGTCACTTTGTGCAAAGGAACAGTTACTGTAGCACTTGTAAGCCCATTCGCCTCATCAGAACGGATGTGCCACAATCTGACTCAGAGGAGAATGGCAAAACTGACTCAACAATGAATGAATCTAGAGCCCCAGTGTCTCGCAGGATTTTAACAGGAGTACATTTTCCACCCGCTAGGGACATGTAACCAGTCACAATCAGTCACATAGGGTAGATACGCGGCATCAACTTCAGCTAGAGTGGGCTGCCCAGCACATCCGACAGGACTGGTAGGGGCTTTTAGCCCAGGAGTGGCCTGCGGAAGGGCATCAACAGCCCCGAAGTCAGTGTGACTGAATGGCTGCGATAATCCCAGCTCGCTCTGCTAGAAAACAGATCGGCGCAGCCAGAGCAGAACCTGAGGGTTTAGCGCGCGCACTGAAAGGTGGCCTGGACTTGGCTCTTAAGACGGGACACTCATTCTTCCAGTGCCCATGACTGGAGCAATAGTGACACGCCCGGCTGTCAGATTTATTATGGGGTGGATGGTCGGTTTTAGCCTGATCGGGGGGCTTGGAGACAACATCCCTGCGACCGTCTTTGCTTCCAAAACTCTTATGAGTTAGCATAAACTCGTCCGCTAACTTGGCGGCTTCGACCAAGGAGACAACCTGGCGTTCACTTATGTAAGTGGCAACTCGCTCAGAAAGGGTGTTTCTGAACTGCTCATCCCGGACGAGCCCCCATTATGTCACGACCGGCTCAAGAACATGGCATAAACAAAACCAAAAAGGGGAGACCGGTAACCGAAACTCAGAGTAATCAAATATTTAATTACAAACTAAATTTACAGACACACATACACCGTGTGTTTTGGAGACAATCTCTCAGAACACTGAATGGCAGGACAATATATAGGAGGCTGAGCCCAGGTGCTCTCAATAGCAGCCCAATCAGCCCGGTAGCAGCTCCCAATCACGGTCCTTCTGGCACCGCCCACCAGCCCCAAACCTGGAAAGGCAGTAAGGCAGGCAGAACCAAGGGGACCAGTAGCATAATTTGCATAGAGTGCGTGGGTTCTGTGAACCCACGGGCCCCTAGAGGGTATATTGCGGCGGGGAAAAAAGGCAGGCGGGTTGAGTTCAACGATTGAAGCACATGAAAGCAGGAGGGTATTCCAGAAAGCGGGTTTCGTGCAAATCCTGAGTTCGCTAAGCCTCAAATAAGGGAACGCCTGGGTTTTCCGTTCCAGGAAGAAAGTTAAGTCAAACTCAAGAAAGCAGGGCAAGTCAAACCCGTTCCAGGAAGAGAGTTCACTGACAGCGTGGGTCAGTTACCATGGTAACTCACTCTGGGAACCAAACCTGCTCGCTAGTAGGTTTACTCTAAAAACCCAGACTGTCTCCATGTCTCTCCCTACCAGATGAGGAAGCGCATTACTTTGTGAAGTTTTAAATGCATGCATGTTTCACCGGGAGAGGATTTTAAGACTGCGATGGGATGTCCTATCATTCCCCGAGGAATATCTAATAACGTTACCGTTTTTCCGCAAACTCCAGTATGTATCTACTAAATAACATTTTCCGGCCTGAAATCGCTATTATTAGACTACACAAATCACATCGTGGCCGTGCTCTTACATCAGAGCAAATTATGTGGGCTGCCCTGCGTTTCTGCAAATGGGAGTTGTTTTTTTTTATATAACATTGGCGATGCAGTAGCCACACATTGGGAAAGCTACTGTGTGTAGAGCCATAACTAAGGAAAGTGTCCCTTGCTCTGGACACAACCTCTGACCATGAAGGAGGAATTCCACAGAATAGCAGGTGACTATGTTGAAAGCATTCAGTTGAAGTTGATGACGATGTTTTACATAATATTCTGGTAATGCTGCAACCTCATTGTGCTTACTGTAAATGAGTGAACAGGAAGTCGTTTCACAGCATTAATGTGCAGGTCATCGGTGCAGGTAGCCTACAATGACTAGGCTACTGTCTGAAAATTACAAACACTATTCATTCATATACTGTATACAATATAGCCTACCTGACCACTGATTGTAGGGCGTATAGGCTACTGTACATAGCCTACACGCACCTCCACACAAAATTTCACGCACAGTGACAACGAGGACCTTCTTTATATCAGATCTATCTCACTATTCCCATAAGCGGTGCACAGGCAGAGCGCACTTTCAGTCGTCTTAAACTAATTAAAACATCTGCGGTCTTCAATGAGTGAGAATCGTCTCTCAAATCTGGCAATGCGTTTTATTGAGAGAGAAATGACTGAGAGGGTGGACTTCAGCAATCTAGGCCTAATTGAGACATTTGCGAGGATGAAGAAAAGAAGAACACAGTTCAGATAGTCTACACATTCCAAGAATAGCCTACTTTTAAATATTTTTAGTCTTTTTTCATGTGTTAAACTTTTTTTTGAGTAGCCTACATTGGATTATTAGGCTTATAGCCTTTACCATGACATGTTGCCTCTGAGTGAATTGAGTGAAAATACTGTATAGCCTATTGAGCCTAGCGATTTGTCTTACATTAGTATGGCTATACTATTTGTTGTGGAGTTCTAGCACATACTAGGCCTACTGGTAACTACGTAACAGCAGTTGATGCCTGGAAGTGCTGTCATGTTTAGTCTGGTCTCGTCCTTATAATAAAGAACACGTCTTTTGTTATCCCCGGTCCTCGTTCTTATGTAGAAATACGTTTATATAGCTCCAGTATATCACAGCTATATGTTTCAGCTGGGACACATTAAGATAAATTCAATAGGCTATTTTAATGAATATATTATTAGAAACATATTTTTGATTGACAGACAGGCTAGGGGCCCCTTTGAGATGGAAAAAAACCCCATGGGAATAAAAGGGGACCGTCACAAGTACTACTACTACTACTACTACTACTACTACTATTACTATTACTACTACTACTACTACTACTACTACTACTATTACTACTACTATTACTACTACTACTACTACTACTATTACTACTACTACTACTACTACTACTACTACTATTACTATTACTACTACTACTACTACTACTACTATTACTACTACTATTACTACTACTACTGCTACTACTACTACTACTACTGCTACTACTACTACTACTGCTACTACTACTACTACTATTACTACTACTACTACTACTACTACTACTACTACTACTACTACTACTACTATTACTACTACTATTACTACTACTACTACTACTACTACTACTGCTACAGTACTACTACTACTACTTCTACTACTACTATGACTACTACTACTACTACTACTACTATTACTACTACTACTACTACTACTACTACGACTACAGTACTACTACTACTACTACTACTACTACTACTACTACTACTACTACAGTACTATTACTACTACTACTACTACTACTACTACTACACTACTACTACTACTACTACTACTACAGTACTACTACTACTACTACTACTAATACTACTACTACTACTACCACTACAACAATACTACTACTACTACTACTACTACTACTGCCAAATGAGTTCACTTGGAAGTTTACTCCTCCTCATGCTTCAGGATTTCCTCAAAATTCTTTTGACCTAACATCTTTAAAGCCTTTCCTCAATCATTAGATCATCATGAATCATGTGTGCACACATACTGAATGATAGTTTTTGGTGTTACATTAATCTACAGGCTTTGCCTAAGACTGCGGGGAGGGGGACACACACACTTATCCCCAGGACAGATGCATCCAGAGAGAGGAATTATGTCAGGAATTGTGTTATGACCTTCCAGGCAGGAAGGTCAGATGAATAAATGCAAACCCAGTGGTGCATGCGAGTGTTGCGTAATAGGCTGGAACAGGCCTGAAGGGTACTCCACATGCGCAGTGCTGGTGGTCAGCCATACTCTTCAGATACAGATCTGCAGATCAAACTACTAGTGATTTCTGGGATCCGTTTGGTATTTTCAAACCTGCAGCTTTCAAACCTAACCTGGGATATAAAGATAACACGTGGTTTGTTCAAGCATTATCAACAATCCTAATATTCCGTAGTTTAGGAACCGAACAGACAGCATATTCCCTACAGAGGCGTCTGCTGCCTACAGCACTATACGATGTGTTACACGACTTTACTTGAGTGAGGAAATCCATTGCCTTAGGAAAATTAAGTAAAGGAACTTACACTATATTGCCAAAAGTATTCGCTCATCTGCCTTTACACGCATATGAACTTATGTGACATCCCATTCGTAATTCATAGGGTTTAATATGACGTTGGCCCACCCTTTGCAGCTATATCAGCTTCAACTCTTCTGGGAAGGCTTTAGGAGTGCGTTTATGGGAATTTTTGACCATTCTTCCAGAAGCGCATTTGTGAGATCAGACACTGATGTTGGACGAGAAGGCCTGGCTCGCAGTCCCCGCTCTAATTCATCCCAAAGGTGTTCTATCGGGTTGAGGCCAGGACTCTCTGCAGGCCAGTCAAATTCTTCCACACCAAACTCGCTCATTCATGTCTTTATGGACCTTGCCTTGTACACTGGTGCGCAGTCATGTTGAAACAGTGTCTGAGCTCACAAATGCGCTTCTGGAAGAATGGTCAAAAATTCCCATAAACACACTCCTAAACCTTGTGGAAAGCCTTCCCCGAAGAGTTGAAGCTGATATAGCTGCAAAGGGTGGGCCGAAGTCATATTAAACCCTATGGATTAAGAATGGGATGTCACTTAAGTTCATATGTGTGTAAAGGCAGATGAGTGAATACTTTTGGCAATATAGTGTATTTTGTGAGAAGAATTTTCGCAGAAACACAGATAACTAAGCTCAATAAATTAATTTAAAATGTGTTTAAGAACAAGAACACAAACTCAGTCAAAATGGGTCATGTCATCAGAGCACCAAAAATTAAGTCAGATGAACGTTTGTTTCTAAGTTAAGAGATGAACGTATGTTTCTAACTTAACAGGACATCATATTTTATAGTGATAGGAGGCGGGACCAGCTGTGAGAATTGATGTCCAATCATAGCCATTTGAAACATTACTTGGGACCAATGAGGTTGAGTGATGTGGTACGCATGATTACATAAGGAAGATATTACTCACCACCAGTCATTCTTTGCCATGTCCTTATCTTGACACAGTGCTCTGCAGTGGGTGGGAATTATACAGTATAAGTGACTAAGAAAAACTGTATTATTTTGGTTGACTGTACTAACCTTAACACTTAACAGTAAACAGGTTAACACATTCCTCCCTCTGTCTCTTTCACTCTTCCCACTCTCTCCCGCCCTCAGTCTCTCTCTCTCTTTCTCTCACCCTCAATCCCTCTCTCATTCTCGCTCTTTCTCTCCCAACCTCTCACTCCCTCTCTCTCTCTGCCTCTCTTCTGATATACAGTAGGCTACTGCTACAGTAACTGCTCTCTCATGTTTCATGTCACTTTCCAGTGTGTTTGTTGCCACCACCCAAAGCCACCAGAGACATTATCGAGGGCCATACAGTTTTAATTGTTTGAACATGCATGCAAGCCTCTGTTCCTCTGAGACCAGGCATGGCGAGAAAATAGCAACTGAAAAAAATGAAATGGAACAGCTAAATAGAAAGCTGATCAGGTACTTTAGATGGACAGGTGACTCAACCATAGATTCACTGAGGACCTATGGGATGAACGCATGGCGATGAATTAGTCAACGTTATTAGGTCTTAGCTATTCTGAAGAGCAGCAGGCTATTCAAGTAAACTCTGAACCCAAACTCTTTCGGTTTGAACTGTGCCTTTACAGTATGTAAAGTAAAAAAAGCGTAGCAGTGGTGACACTGAGTGGCCACAGAGAGGGCAGTACACTAAGAATACTGTAAATACTATTTTGCTCATACATTTAGAGCTTTATCTTTCATGATCTGATGTTGAAGTAGAGTCTCACTGAATTATGTAAGGAGGTAAATCGACAGGGTTAGGGCTTTAGGTCTGAGTGTCCATGTTGTGTATTATCAAGAGCTTATGGACGCAGAGAGAGAGAGATTGAGAGAGGGGGAGAGATCGAGAGGGATATTGAGAGGGAGATAGAAAGAGAGGGGATAGAGAGGGAGGGAAAGATAGAGAGAGAGAGGGAGAAAGAAGCGGCAGAGAGGGAGAGAGAAAGGGAGAGAGGAAGAGAGAAAGAAAGAGAGAGGGAGAAGGAGAAAGAGAGAGGGAGTATCAGAGCCAGGGTGGTCCTTCTGTAAAAATAGTACATTACGACATGACAAGTGCCTGATGGATGGGAGCGTCCAGAGGGAAGAGACAATACAACGTGTGGAGGGGTCACATGGGAGGGATGATTCTGTGAAGACGGGGTAGGGGGCGATGGCGCGGAGGGGTCACATGGGAGGGATGGTTCTGTGAAGACGAGGTAGGGGCCGATGGCGCGGAGGGGTCACATGGGAGGGATGGTTCTGTGAAGACGGGGTAGGGGGCGATGGCGCGGAGGGGTCACATGGGAGGGATAGTTCTGTGAAGACGGGGTAGGGGCCGATGGCGCGGAGGGGTCACATGGGAGGGATGGTTCTGTGAAGACGGGGTAGGGGGCGATGGCGCGGAGGGATCACATGGGAGGGATGGTTCTGTGAAGACGGGGTAGGGGGCGATGAAAAGGGAAAAGGGATGGATGGATGGAAAGTTGGAGAGAACGAGAGGGGTCAAATAACAGGGAGGCCTAAGAGATGTACTCCACAATTAACTTTGAAGTGACAGTCGATGTCGTGGGAAACTCGTCTTCAATGAAGTATAAGGTTTTTTAACAGATCCCATTATGGATCCCAGTTGAGTTGGGTAAAGTCACACCTCAGTATAAATACCGCCAACCCTTGTGTGCCATCAAAGGTACATGTGAAAAGGCGACAGGGAGTCGTTCAAGAGACAGATGCTTAACTAATCCCACATCCTGTCATGCATCCATTGTGCATGCATGGCTAGCCACTTTCAAACATAGCTAACATGGCTAGCCACTTTCAAACATCGCTTGGCTAGCTACCCCCCCAGAGGCAGAGGAGCCACAACATGAGCACCTTCCTTCCTCCTCGCACCTTCTCCTCCTCGCACCTTCTCCTCCTCAAACCTTCTCCTCCTCGAACCTTCTCCTCCTCGAACCTTCTCCTCCTCGCGCCTTCTCCTTCTCGCGCCTTCTCCTCCTCGCGCCTTCTCCTCCTTGCACCTTCTCCTCCTCGAACCTTCTCCTCCTCGCGCCTTCTCCTCCTCGCGCCTTCTCCTCCTCGTACGTACTTCACACGTGACGAACCAAGATGGCGCCAGTATGTTTGGCATGCCGTCGGCCGCGTCTACTCAGTTTTGTGTTTGTCATTGCTCTGTTTTTAAATGTTTGCTGTCGGGATGTTTCGGCTCTATTTGCCTACGATCGTCAAACTTTACAAAGCATCCGAGTTTCTGATTCGATGCAAATGTTTTTTAGAGCTGACATGCGAGATCAGAATGCCCCCCCCCTGTTAGCAGATATTCCTGCTTACCTGCGCCGGTCACCTGGTTCCTCTCCCCGGATCAAACGCCGGAGGAGACGGGGAAAGCGGAGTGGTGTTCTGGTGAAAGTCAAGGCTCTCCTGTCGTCGTCTTGTCTGGATAATCCGCGACTCTTGCGTGGGGGATATTGTTATTCCTCTACTGTCAGGCGATCGCTGCAGATCAAGAGGCCATGGGTGCGGATTGACGTGCACAGCCCGAATGCCCTCGGACTGACGGTGCGGCCTGGCCCGCTGATGACAGCGCCCACTCCCCGCGCTGGGCCGGCTGCCTCTGGCTGGTGTAGCCGAACAACAGGACCGCTGTCCGGGCAGCGGAGAGCCCGTGCCGATGGGGTTGTCCCCAATAACCTGCGCCCAGTAAGATGGGCTGCAACCAGTCTGACTCCCAACTTGATCTTGTCCATGGCTTTGATTAATGCCAGGTCATTGGCGAATAAGACGTTCCAACTAAATGACTTTTTCACTTCCCGTGGGCTTGATTTTATGTTCCTGACCGAGACTTGGTTACACGTTGGTGAGTCTATACCATTCTCCGAACTCCTCCCTCCCGATTGTACGTATCTCAGCACCCCTCGGACCACTGGGAAAGGTGGTGGGCTTGCGTGTGTTTTCAAGTCCAGCTTTCATTGTCGGCAGATTTCATCTGTCATTTACTCGAGCTTTGAGCTGCAACTCTTTGAACTAAACGCGTCTCCCCCTCTGCTGTGTGCGATTTATATCGCCCACCTAAATACAACAAGGATTTTATCCAGGAGTTTGAGAGTTTTCTGTCTGGAACCATGGTGGATTATGATCATGTTATGATTTCGGGTGATATGAACATCCATGTCTGCTGTGAATCCAGTCCTCTGGCCAAAGACTTCCTGGCTCTGACTGATTCCTTCAGCCTCACTCAGTGGGTCTCGGGACCGACGCATAATAAAGGCCACACGCTGGACCTGGTGTTATCGCATGGCCTTACTGTCTGTGTAAATGAAATTTGTGATAACGCCTGTATTTCTGATCACATGCCTGTTCTATTCACTGCTGTTGTCCCATGCGCTGTTGCCCCCTCACGTGCTCCTGTGCGCCGTTTTCGAGTGATTAACTCGGACATCTCAGCGCTTTTCTCGGCAGCTGTCGATGGCTCTACCCTCGCGAATGTGGATGGCCTTGGGGCGCTCAGTGTGGACGAGCTCGTGGCGCTGTTTAGTTCCACTTGCACCTCTATACTGGACTCTGTCGCCCCCTTGAGGAGTAGAAGTCCCAAGACACGCTCTGAACCGTGGATTACTGACTCTATCCGTGCGCTCAGACGCTCTTGTAGGCGTGCTGAGAGAAAGTGGAAAAAGGACAAGCTACATGTCTCGTTCGGGATTCTGCAGGACTGTGTAATGGAGTTTCAGAGAGCTGTGAAGGCTGCAAAAACCGGGTACATTTCCAACCTTGTCTCCAATAACATTGGGAGACCCAAGGTTCTCTTTGACACTCTGGACTCTCTCGTCAACCCTCGGGATACTGCCCCGGTTGTACCGTCATCTGCTCTCTGTAATGATTTTCTTAATTACTTTGTTGAGAAAATCGTGTCTCTTCGGTCCGCGCCCCCCATTGCTGCCCCTGATCCCTCTGCCTCATCCTCGTGCCCAGCTAGTCTCAATGAGTTTAAACTCATATCCCTGACATCACTGTCTGACGTTGTCCACGAGCTGCGGCCTACAAACTGCCCCTCCGACAGTGTTCCCTCTCGCCTTTTTAAAGATGCGTTTGATTCAGTGGGCTCTTTTATTCTTACTCTGGTCCATGCATGTTTTAGTTTTGGAGTCTTTCCAGCCTCCTTTAAACATGCTATAGTGCAGCCACTAATCAAAAAGCCTAGTCTTGACCCAAATGTTCTCGCTAATTTTAGGCCCATCTCTAAACTGCCTTTTTTGTCCAAAGTACTGGAAAAGATTGTTTCCATTCAGTTGCACTCTTTTTTAGCGATGAATGATGTGTATGAGAAGTTCCAGTCTGGTTTTAGAATTGCTCATAGCACTGAAACGGCTCTCTTAAGGATTTTTAATGATATTATTCTTACTGTCGACTCTGGGTGTGCTGCTATCCTGGTTACACTAGATCTGACCGCGGCCTTTGACACTGTGGACCACAAGACCCTTCTTACCCGCCTTGAACAGTGTGCTGGCATTAAAGGTGCTGCTCTCATGTTCCTACAGTCTTACCTGACTGAAAGGAGCTTCTCTGTCCAGCTGGGTGAGTTCTCATCTAGTGTGGCCCCCCTCACCTGCGGTGTCCCCCAAGGATCCATCTTGGGCCCTTTATTATTTTCTTTATATATGCTGCCCCTGGGTTCCATTCTACGGAAACACAATGTGTCTTTCCACTGTTATGCTGACGATGTCCAACTGTACCTCCCCCTGAAATTGAACTGTAAGGATTCCTTTAAGCCTCTAACATCTGCGCTAAATGACATCAAGACCTGGATGGACTTAAACTTCCTTAGTCTGAATGATGGGAAGACCGAGGTTATTTTGTTTGGTCATAAAGACAGCCATGTTAGCAACCTAGGGCCCCTCGCTGCCAAGAATCGCTCTTTTATTAAAAGTCTTGGTGTCACTTTTGATACTGGTTTTAATTTTGAGCGACAAATTGGCTCTGTGGTTAAAGGCTCTTTTTTCCAGCTGAGGCTCTTATCCAAAGTGAAACCGTACCTCTCTTTTAAGGACCTGGAGACAGTCATCCATGCTTTTATTTCTTCAAGATTGGACTACTGTAATGCCTTGTATGTGGGCCTTGACCAGCGGTCACTGAGGCACCTGCAATTGGTCCAGAATGCTGCTGCACGCCTCCTGACTGGAACCAAGAAGCGGGACCACATCACACCGGTGCTGGCCTCCCTCCACTGGCTTCCTGTTCGCTTCAGGATTGATTTTAAAATCTTAATGTTTATTTTTAAGGCTCTACATGGTTTGGCCCCCCACTATCTGGCTGAACTGATTCAAGTTCGTGCGACATCTAGAACCCTGAGGTCCTCCTCCGAGACTCTTTTAATAGTCCCTAGATCGAGACTTAAGACCAAGGGTGACCGAGCTTTTGCAGTGGCTGGCCCAAAGCTCTGGAACAGCCTCCCTCCACACATTAGACACGCACAGAACCTAGGGCTCTTTAAGTCTCAGCTTAAAACGCACTTGTTTTCACTGGCTTTTGAGGCCTGATAGCCTACATCCCCTGTCCTGTTTTGTGTCCTGTCCTTTTATTGTTCTGTGATTATGTGCACTTTATTCTGTTTTTTGTTTTAGTTTATTTTATATATTGTACAGCACTTTGGTGCAACTTCGGTTGATTTTAAACGTGCTTTATAAATAAAGTTGACCTTGACCTTCTCCTCCTCGCACCTTCTCCTCCTCGAACCTTCTCCTCCTCGCACCTTCTCCTTCTCACGCCTTCTCCTCCTCGCGCCTTCTCCTCCTCGCACCTTCTCCTCCTCGAACCGTGTTTCAAACGAACTCTGCCAGCTTCAGCGGTGACTTTGAACGTGTTTCAAGTTCAGAGACAGAGCAGCACAGCTCGCCACTGCTATTCACTTGGGGACAGGGGGTGACTTGATGGCGGGCGGCTGGATGCGATTGTCATTGAGGACAAGTCTCCCTACCTGCTGTCCCAACTGCCACTGCCTATGACAAAAAGTGAACGCAGCATTGCCATGAATAAGAGATGATAAATTCATGAAAGATTTAGCCTTTCTCTATACTGAGATCTTTTAGGTTCTGATTCTCTGTCACTTGTAATGTGCTATGGCTCTGATGATGGCTTCAGGTTCTGTGACTTCTGGATGGAGACTTTTCTTTTGCACTACAAGCAAATCGTTGTGCACTGGTGAGGGGTGCTAACAGACCAGGAGGCGTGGCTATGAGTCATAGCATCAAGGTAACCTCATACATGGGTCTTCTGAAGGGACATATCACACAAAAAACTAGAGGATAAGTTTCTTCAAAAGGCAAGAGTCCAAGATATGAAGTAATAGAGAGGGAAACCAGTAAATAATGCAAAAATAATTATTTGATGCCTAAAAATACAGAATTAGCAGCTCAGTGGCCTTGTGGTTAGAGTGTCCGCCCTGAGATTGGGGGTTTGATCCCCGGCCGAGTCATACCAAAGACTATACAAAATGGTACCCAATGCAAGCTGCCTCACACTAAGGAATCAGGAGATAGGCTCCTGCCCTATGGGCCACTTAGCTTGAGAACTATTGGTTCTCAAGGCTACAAAAAAACACTTAGTTGACTTAATGACATGATAATGTATTGATTCTTTATAGGCACCATGGTGACTGTCTTTTTGGTTTGCTTTATCCTTTGTATGGAGGTCATGAAGAGTTTTGTACTCCAAATACATTGCAAATGGTCTGCATGTACAGTATTAAAAATCTGTGTGTGTTCTAAAAAGCCTACAGTGAACGCTGTAAAAAGTGCATATTTTTAGGCATATGTTTGCATTATACACTCGTTTCCCTCTATTTCTCCATATATTTAGAAGGGCTATCTGAGGCAAACCTGGGTCACGGCATTAATAAGAATATAATAATAATAATAATACACTTTATTTGCATTGCACTTTACAAAAGTTACAAAATTAAAGTCCCACCGATTGTCACTCCCCTGAGTGCATGAAATGTGTTCTTCGCATTTGACCCATCCCCTTGGGGAGCCGGAGAGCAGCGCCGCGCTCGGGAATCATTTGGTGATCTAACCCCCCAATTCCAACCCTTGATGCTGAGTGCCAAGCAGGGAGGCAATTGGTCCCATTTTTATAGTCCTTGGTATGACCCGGCCAGGGATTGAACCCCAAACCTCCCAGTCTCTGGGCGGACACTCTACCACTAGGCCACGTTTATTATTTAACAAAATGAAATAAAAATGCACTAACAACACCATAAAATACAGCAAAAAGGAAGAAAGCAATGTGATTAAAAAACATTGACATGTTTCACAAATGACATGAATAAATGAGTTTTGAGAAGAGACTTAAAACATGATACAGATTTATATTCATTAGTACAATTCTCGAAATGCACCCGGGGATAGTTTAATTAAGTGAAATGAAACCAAATGTCTTTGCATTTAACCCAAATACTTAATGTTTGATCTATGTATTAATGCGTGAATACCCCTTTCACCATGGATGCTATTCTTTAATCAGGATGTGGATATTGAGTGAATATAATTGAATAAACAAAGCCTTGCATGAGATATCTGCTTCTATCAGTGGATACTTGGTATGGGTATGTCTATTACACACATCTTAGCTGTCAACATCGACATTGATACTGTGGCTTGTGTTTATCTGGTAAAATCATGACATTAAGTGGGATTATACCCATTAGGCACATCTATCGATCAACAGAGAATGGAAGAAAACAAAATGGTTGCCGACATCAAAGCTATACATCCACGACAAAAAGGGAGAAGAGCCTTGAGATTCATCCAGATGACACGTGCACCAACACACTTGCTAATCACTTATCACTCTACAATGGCCCTGGTAGGTTATTAGTCAAGTCCTCACTCACACAGTGTGTGTGTGTGTGTGTGTGTGAGAGAGAGAGAGAGTGTCAGTATGTGTCTCCCCAGGGCACAGGTTACCTTTCAAGCCTGGCTTTTATCCTCCTTATCCCACTAAAGAGGAGAAGAGTGTTGAACTCTGGGAGCTTAAAGGACAGCCCAGCCCCTTCCTGGCCCTCCCTCCGGGGTTTCTCAGCTCGTGGCATATGGCCATTAGAGAGCACTGATGGCCCCTGTCTGACCTCCATACTGCTCACTGGGCTGCCTGGACTAAGAATGTGGTCTGTTGGACGTTAGGGCTCGACATTCATCCATTCACCAGATTGAGGGGAACTCTACCATTGCAGAGCCGGACACCTTGATCCATTATATATAGACGGTCTGTTCGTAGTCCATAATTGGCACCCAGGTCAACTGTGATTGTGACTGAAGATGTATAAGAGATTCATGGGAGTTTGAGGATGATGTACAGTGTGTATCAGAGGAGGCTCATCCATTGAGGACAGCGAGGATGCTCCTCCCCACCAATTTGGCTTCTGGCAAACTGCCTTGCCTTCTTCTGCGTTTGTTATTGGTGGTACGTCCTGCAATCACTGCAAACGCTAACACCACCGAGGAAGAGGACGGACCATTTTTTAGGCAATGCAGCTAGAAGTCGAATAAGATACATTAAACATGTTTATTAGCAATTCAGAGCATTCAAAACCCAGCACCAGTTATGGTGAAACCATCCTGAGTGAATACTGTATCTTTGACATTTCTCTGCGACACTCTGTTGAGAAGTGCCACTTGTTAAATCAGCTGGTCTATCGGGGGACAAGGGAGGAAGATATGGAGAGCGGTAGCTTGACCAACGGCTGTACCTAACAGTCCCAAAAGGGGCTACTTTTCCAATAGAACCAATCGGGGGCAGAACAGCAGTTAGAACGCATGTGTGAATTTGTATAGACTGCCACTAAAGATGCATTAAACTTATGTCAGACAAGTATTGAGAAATAGCCGATATTGCTTTGACCACACATTCACAGTACCTGTTACACATGAAAAACGGACTGATGATTCACCTAAAAAAATCTTAGAATCTCCACATTGTAGACATAATCCACAAAATGACAATGCAATATTTCCAAATAGGTATAACTATAAATTCAAAGACCAGTAGAGAGAAGTGATGCCGTTCTTCTAAAAGATGGCCGTGGCAAATATACAAGCATATCCCATACAACACAAACAGCAGCAACACCATGACTGATGTGATTTGCCTGTAGGGGTCAATCCTTAAGCAGCCACTCGGAGGTGATCGGGGGATAGGATAGAGGGATGGCTGTTTTGTAATGGTCCCTGGGGAGAGAGCCGGTGTGTTTTACATAATCCGAGCCTGGAGGAGCCTAAACTTCTAATCACCCCCCTCTCCTCCCACTGCAGATAGAGATCGTTCCTTCACATTATAAGCCCCATAAAGAACTCAACCGTGTTTTCAATCTACGGTATGCAGTATATAATAGCTTGTACATGGGTTTCAACTATCAGACTATCTAGGTGTACAGTGTGAAAGCTGGGATGAAGGATGATTGCACTGTGGCTTCAATGGTTGACAACGGGCGGTGAGGATGCGTGTTCGAGAATGTCGTGCGGTGCTTGGTGATCGCCACTGACAGCAACGTGAAAAGCTACCGGTCTTTATCTGTCTTCATCTGTCTGTTATATTTTGTGAAGGAAGGATAGTAATGGACTGCACTGATGCGTGGAGGGAGATTTAGATGATGGGGAGACTTGTCGCTGAAACCAAGTGCTAATTAAAACGTTTAGGTTCTTAAACACCAAATAATTGCTTTTCGTAGTTTGGAACATTTGAAGGCACATGAATAGATTCTGCTCTCCAATACCATCTTTTACAATCCAAAGCTGTCCTTGATTGGCTGAGCCAAAGTACTAGTGAATCATTCACTTGGAATGACTTTTTGGCACCTTATCAATCAGAGAAACCTGTGAATGAAAAGTATGTTGAATGATCGGCTTGACACAATAAGGATGATTGAGAAATTCTTTACAGTATGTTTCAGGCTGCCACTTGCTTATACCTACTGTACAATTACTCACGTACATGCACAATTACCAAAAGTTGACTGTGTAATTATGTGACTCAGTAATTGCTACATTACATCCACATTAATTAAACAATTTACATAATGAAACCCGTGCTGAAGAGTCCATAAGCACATTTTTGTTAATGTACAGTGCATACTCAGGGAGTATACGATATGGTATAACAACAGGTGATGGGTTGTTCTGCAAGTAGAGGTCGGACATCAAAACATGTTGTGGCCAAATAATGTCTCAGAGGTGAATAATTGGGTTATGGGTCGTACCCAGAGAGAACGTACAGTATCACTTCTTACGGTGGAAAAAAAGAAACATTAGTCCACTATATTGGCAGATCAAGCGAAATAATCCCTTCTGTTTTCTTAATCCCTTTCCTTATGATAAGATTATGAAAAGCCTGATTTCTCCCTCCCCCCCGCACATATTAAATTTCACTAATATAATACAACTCCAGGCTTAAGGAAAACGATGCCTGGCCCTCTAGTCTCGCGCTTATGGCTCAAGTGTACTTTGTTTTGAATTTCTTTCAGTAATTTGTTAGTCCCCCTCTCCAACCTCAGCTGGCGTGTCGTGAATAATGTTGAAGACGCGTCCAGGCTTTGGCATTCAGCAGGCGACAATCTGCTCAAACAGAGGCAAATTGGAAAAACGCTTTCAGATGCATTTTCATTCATTCTGAGAGGCAGAGGTGCAGGCTGGGTTATTTCCGCCACACAGGGCCCCGTGCTCTCACAAGACATCAGCCCTGCTGGCTCTCGCAATGTGTGTGTGTGTTTTCACATGCTGGTATGCATGTTTGCACGTGTGTGTGTGTGTGTGTGTGTGAGAGAGAGAGTGTGTGTGTGTGTGTGTGTGTGTGTGTGTGTGTGTGTGTGTGTGTGTGTGAGAGAGAGAGAGTGAGTGTGTGTCTGTGTTTGTGTGTGTGTGTGAATGTGTGATGTGTGTTTGTGTGTGTGTGTGTGTGTGTGTTTGTGTGTGCGCATGTGTGTGCACTAAGCCCTGACATGACGGTGGCTATGACTGTATGACTGTTTCAAGGTATTCCAGGTATTCTTCTTCTCCTGGGATCCTCCCTGAAACACTAGAATGGACATACTGTATGGCCTTGTGGACTAACTTGTGAGAATAATACCTGGAATACCTTGAAACAGTCATACTGTACATAGCCACCGTCATGTCAGGGCTTAGTGCACACAAACGCGCACACACAAACACACATTCACACACACACAAACACAGACACACACTCTCTCTCTCTCTCTCTCTCTCTCACACACACACTCTCTCTCTCTCTCTCTCATATTTCCCTCCCGGGAAATGGCATCGAGACCCGCCTTCCCGGAGGTTGTTTTTTTGGGCTGGAAATGTAACCATTGTGCATTAGAAGACTAAAAAATTAATAAACACTCCATATATTGTGTGAAATATATTATTTTCTTCTTAGATAAGTGGGCATATGAGCTATGTTTATTTTATTTTTTAAAGTTATGCGTGCAGATTCAAAGAAAAAGAAGCACCGGTTAGTTTAAGCCCTGCTACAGCGGTGGATCAGAGGCATTAGCCAACTACAGCGGTGGATCAGAGGCAAACATGTACTGCATAGTGTGCAGTGTCACTGTCTCACGTAGGCTAATAATAATAATAATAATAATAATAATGTAGGCTAGCCTATTATAATTGCTGTAGCATACCTACAGCAACCTGTATTAACCATGATCTAATAATACAATTACAACAATAATAGCCTACCAATAGCCTGCTTATGATTACAGGTTAATGATAGCGTGTTATATAGCCTATTCTAGGTATCTCCACAACCTGGTGATAGTCAATCCCGGAGATGAGCTCTTCACTATGCCCTCCAGATCTATGCTACTGAAGACGGCACTCAGTCTGTTCGAGCGACTTTTTGTTACCACTGAGGAGCCTTCCCAAGTCCAACCACCACCAGATCAGGGAACGGAATCAATCGAACAGAGTCAAACCACCCTGAGCCTGCAGGCTGAACTGCAGCAAGCAATCGATGCGTGCATGAAAAGTCCCGAGCCAAAGGAGAAGTGTGGGAATGACCTGCAGAATATCCTGTCAAAGGAATATGGGCTCTTCAAGGCAACACAAGTGCGCCCCAAAAATCTGCAGCTGCTCTACGCGGCTCTTGGCACTATTCAGCCAACGTCTGTAGAAGCTGAGCAAGCCTTCTCAGTGTGCGGACAGTTTGTCACTAAGCTTAGAAACCGGCTGAGTGACCGCTCCATCAATGCTCTTTGCTTCCTCAAGTCCCACTTTATCAAACAGAGGAAAGTGAAATAGCCTAATCGAGATGGGATAGGAATTTGGTTCATTTAAATGTGTAGGCTTAGGCCTAGTGTAGCCTACAATGTAAGCACAAGGGATTTTTTTTTTCACATAGCCTACTTTTAAATTGCGAATTTGAGCTCTTTTTCGTTTTCACATGTTGATTTTTATGAATAAAACGTTTAATGTGATACATTATTATACAATATCACTATTCTGTTGCATTTATTTGTCTACATAGCATAAATCCAATTTTAAAAAGCACTTCCAATTTCTACTGGAAATCCCGGGATGACCCGGGAAGAGGTCAGAAAATTCCCGGGAATTAAAATTGGCTAAATATGGGAAAATCTGAAACACTAGTCCATTCCCTTTCCATGTTCTGTCATAGTGCTGTCATACAAGTACAAGCCACAATTACAAGTATCACTAGAGTCTGTGGTAAAACTTGACAATAAGGTACACAAAAAATGAGTAGTTACTGAGTAACGAAGGAGGAACCAATGACTAGTTAATGAATAGTTACTCATTAACTCTGAGATTAGTTAATGAGTAGTAACTCATTAACTCTGAGATTAGTTAATGAGTAGTTACTGATGGGGACTACTATAGTAGTTACAGTATAGTAGGGGGAATTCGGGAAAAAATCTTTACGCGGTGGATAAAAGCACCAAATTTGGTACAGATGTCCCTTGGTTAGTCTCGCGGGCCAGACGAGTCGACTTCCGGTCCGGATTGTCTACTACGTCTGGTATTAAGGCACTGAAATTTTGTTGAAGTTGAGGAAAAACGGGCGGATATCCCGTCAAAATTCCATAGAGAGTAGTAGACGAGATTTTTTAATTATTTCATTTGTTTTTCATTATTTTTGCAATTTAAACTTTCTCATCTTTTTGCACACAGGATATTACGTATTTTGCACTCTTTGTCTTATTTTCATGTACACTTTGTTTTCTTGTTTCCATTTGCACTCTAGGCAATACATGGGTGATGTCTGCATCCTCTTATTTAGGCTATATTGTAATTTATCTTGTTTATTTTGCACTCTATTTTGTCCATTTTGCAATCTGAGTCTCCTTTACATTAACACTGTTTTATTTTTTATACTGTACTCTACCTTTATATTGCTGTCTTGTCTCATCTTATTTATGTTCTGCTCTGTCTTGTTCATTGCACTGTGTACTTTACATCTGCACTTTTTCTTCTTCTCTATTCCAGTTTACACTTGTATAGGCTACTCTGTTCCTGTCTGCATCAACTCATTTATATTGTAGGCTACTCGTCTTGTTTATTTAATGTGCTTTGTCTTCTTTGCATCTACACTCTGTTTTCTTTTTTATAGCCTACCTGTGCCTTCATATTGCTGTCTGCATCAATTTATTTGTCATCTTTTAATTTTGCATTTTTTCTTTATATTTACAGTCTTGTTAATGCTTGCACTATGTATCTTTTTATGTTGCTATCTTGATTGCTATCCCTATTGATTCGGTGTTTGAAATGAGTCTATTAGCTTAACGTTAACAGTTATATAACGTTAGCAGGTAACGTTATGAAAATCTGTGGTTCACTTTATAATTTCCCCAAACATTGGTGGAACTGGTGATTTTGTCAATGTCCATCTTGATTTGTTGTTTGATAATTGACGAAATTTTAAGTCAGTGAGGTATAGTAATTCGACATAGATAGCTAGCTAACGTTAGCTAACCTAACAGTAGCAAATAGTAACGTTAGCTTGGCTTAGCCCCTGATGTTTCATACCAAGAAATGCCCCTGGTGTCAGTGTTTACCACAGGTTCTGATTCTATTTTTTTAACCAGGCTTCATCCATATTTCTGATTTCTGATTTTACACAATGCCTCATTTGCATATTTAAACACGTTTTCAGAAGAAGTGTAATGAAAAGAAATATGGCTCTAGTGTATGTAAATCATTGGTAAAGTTTCATAGTGATATCTATAAATTAAAATGTTTACCTTATTTTTACCCTTTCACCTGCAGTGAGTTATGCCCCAATAGAGGGCATCTGGTCAGATGCAGGTTTTCACAATATATAATTTATGGATAATCTTTCCTTGGGTCTTTTTAAAGTTTTTTGTAGCAATTATCTATACATGACATTTAATATATCACTCAGAAAAGGTTTCATTTGGAACGTCAGCACAATCATTCAAACTGTCAGGATTATATAACCTTTTAGCAATCCTAGGTCTTTTCTGGTGGCCATTTTGGATTTTCCACTAAAAACAGCCTTCAGTGGGTCAAATTTTTGGCACCCCGTCTGGAATTGTTGGAACCGAAGCATGGTCTCTTTCGAAGCGGACCGAGTCCTTGCTTTTTAGGTTGTTTGATCCAGTTCGAATACGCATTCACACCTCTCCAAACGAAGTGGAGCAAACTTTTTTTGGTCCGATAGTCCGATTCCAAACGGATCAAATGTGTAGATGTGAACACACCCTTAGATACATCTTAAAAAGGGTGTACACCAAATTTGGTGCTTTTATCTGCCACATAATGATTAGGTCATTTTTCTGCCATAATCCCCCCTACAATACTGGGGAACTAGAGAACAGACTAGTATTTCAGCTACTGAGAAACCAATGAGTAGTTAATGAGTAGTTATTGATTAATTATTAATCCATGACTGTATAGTAGATACTGGTGGGTTAGTAGAGAACAGATTAGGGACTACCATAGTAGTTACCGAGAAACCAATGATTAGTTAATTAGTAGTTACTGATTAACTATCAATCCATGACTATTATAGTAGATAATGAGTGTACCTTATTGGAAAGTGAGACATCATACGGAGTAGTTACAATGCAGTTCTTCACTACCTCATCATTAGTTACTAATTTCTGTACCTTATTGTAAAGTCAGACATCATACAGAGTAGTTACTAGGTAGTACTCTATACTGTAGCCTGACCATAACCCTAACCCTTAGGATTCAGAGTTAATCAGTAACTACTCATTAACTAATCATTGGTTCCTCAGTAACTACTGTACTAATCCCCAGTCTGTTCTCTAGTAACCCATCATTATATACTATGGATTGATTGTTAATCAGTTACTACTCATTAACAAATCATTGGTTCTTCAGTAACTACTATATTAGTCCCCAGTCTGTTTTCTAGTAACCCATTAGTATCTACTTTACAGTCATGGATTCATAGTTAATGAATAACTAGGTAACACTGAATAATAACTGCACACTATAAAGCATTTATTAAATACTTAATTCATAATTTCTAAAGCATTATTCATTCATTATTACACATTAGTAAGCAATTTCTGATGCATATCTCTACACAGTGATGAATGCTTTTCTTACTTTTTCCCCCACATGTGCCTAAGAAGCTCCCTAGTATACAGATGTTGGTTTCATGGATTTTAATATGTTACATTAAGATATCAAAATGATATGCATGATTTAACTGTATTATTTAAGTAACGTGTGCCAATGGTCTAAATCCAAAATTCGAGCCTGCTGCTGATATTGCACAACCAGTTGCGATACAATTAAAGGCACTAAAGAAAGTAAAGTTACGTCACTGTTTTCGGTGGCTTAATGGTTTAGACAAGTGTTTGCACTGCAGTAGACCAGGGTTCAAAACCACCCCTGTGCAATAAATAAAAGAATATACTGCAGACTAGTTGGAATCGATCGCAATTGCATTGCCAGCCTTAATATCTCATTAGTAAATGCTGTGTAAAGCATAGATAGTTTACACTTTAGTTCAACTCCTACATAATACTTTACCAACGGCCTAGTAAATGCTTTATAACTCATTGAATTCATCATGAATTACAGTATTATAAAGTGTTTATAAAGCATCTACAGGACCCACTTATGTGTGCATGGCTAATTCATTACATGGATAAATGCATGCATAAAGTACTTTTACATAGTTTGTCAATCATTAACTTCCACGTTATAAACAATCTGATGAACCATTAACAACTCATGAAAAACTTTGTTTGTAACTGATATGAAACGTTATTTACAAATGGTAAATACATTGTTTATAAAGTATGAAAAAACAGTGAATAAACACATTTTACATTAACTTATTCATGACGAATAAAACCTTTATAAATGTGTTCATAAATTGCTTATTAATGTGTAATAATGAATGAATAACACTGTATAAATGATGAATTAAAGGCCCTACGAGGAGTTGCGGCAAGCGGAAGTGTTTTCTGCCCAAAAAGACCACATTTCCCATGAGCCTCCCCACGCACTGTTGTCAACCTTAGCTACCTGAGCCGAACGATGGCCACCGACGAGGTAATTACATAGGTCTTACTAGTAACGTTACTTTTGACAATATATAACGGTCATATTTGCTCGCACTGTCTCTTGTCGGCGGCGTAGGCTACTGCAGTAAATCGTTTCATTCCAAGGAAGTTCTGGACGACCCGACCACGAAATAATAATCTACAAATAAACTACATAAAGAAACGACATTTGTCGAAAAGGGACACATAAACAAGTGTGGGTAATGTAGATTCACCCACATTAAAATGAGACTGTTTCATAACCAAAAATAAACTCCTCGGGGTACCTTTAAAGGAGAATGTTCGTTTTTGACAATTATATGCCTTATTTACGGCATATTATAAGACGTTTGACTCACCGAGATAACTTTGGTGTAATTCGGAGGCCTGTAGAAGAAATTTAAAGTCCAGTGCGAGCCAAGTATATCCATGTAATGGCGGCGGACGGGGCACTGAGAATGCAGCTTCTAAAAAATAAATTTTCTGCCACAAAGTGGTTGTTTTTATCAATCTGTTTTTATGAATTGCTAGTTGTGCTTACATAGAGTGATGGCTTGTTGTGGTTTTCACATGCCTCTGTAATATGATCTTTAGAAACGTCTTTAGAAACGAAATATAGCTTCCCCACTTGCTCCAGCACGCATGCGCACAGCGCACAGACTGGCTATTCTCCGTCTGTAGGCTACACTCGCGGCTCACATTCTCTACGCTACGATCGGCTTCCATCATATTCTAAGTCATCTTCTATATCCTCAAAATCAGATAAATATTCAGCCATATTGCACACAATATTCCAGGCACCAACAAGCCGATTGTAGCATAGAGAATGTGAGCTGCGATGAGATTGATGACCGCGCTGACTTTAATCATACTGTAGGCAGAGCTAATACGCTTTCAGCTTTTAAGAAGAAGAGATCAATGCATTCAACATAGTCCTGCAATACCTTCCGTGTTGGGTCGCACAGTATCAGACATTGATTAAGTGTTTGGCTTTAGATGAAAAACAAGGAAATGACATTGTTGACATGAGGCTGCCCCATGGAAACATTGCATCATTAGCTGATAATTAGGCTCTCTAAATGTCACACAGTCAGTGGGGGTAAAAACGAGCGTTCATAGCTTCCCTGCAGCAACAAGCAGCTAGAGCTCTCGTTTAGCGTCGAAGTCCTCTTCAACCTCGTGTAAAGTCACACAGGAGATCATTATTAACCTTCTGCTGCGTGTGTCGGGTAACTAGGGAGTCGATATGCGTGTACGGGGTGTGTGTGTGTGTGTGTGTGTTTTGTGCGTGTGTGTGTGTGTGTGTGTGTGTAAGTGAGGGTCAGCAAGTGCTTCTATCCTGCCAGGGCCTTGAAAATCAACAGCAAGTATTTACTGCAGTTTTTTATAAATTCATGTATTTTCTTTTTTTTCTCAGTTTCCCAATGTCCTGTGTTTCCATCTTCTCTCCTTTTAATCTTGTCAACTTCAACAGGGTGGGGGGGGGGGGAATAGGGGCGCGAGTGCGAGTCGTCTGCCGTGTCAGATGAAGTCTGTCGATATCTCTCATCAAACAGGAGCTGATCAAAGCCGTGCCAGTACCCATGCAGGGAGGAGGATTAGGACACATCATGCACATCCTCCTCCAGCACCGCCCCCATGCAATAAAGAGATTAACCCGAGAGTGAGATCTAATTCAAGACGAATAATAAAGGCCATCCTTCCGGGAGGCCCGTCGCTTCATCGCTGCGAGAAATCTTCACACCTTGTATTATTGTTTTACTCGTGTGCACCGGCCGCTGTCTGAACACTCTTTGGATGACTCAGGATGAGGTCGACAGTGAGGTCATACATTCTGTCTGTGTCTTTAGATTTACAGTTGTTATTAGTACTGTATGTGATGATGAATAGCGTTGATAACGTGCACATAGCGGTGTCCAGCTGTCTGCACACTCAGGTACTGTCAAAGGGAATGGACACTTTCAACTGTGTCCAACCGAACAAACCCATTTATATGATGACACGCCTTGTATGTTCTGTTAAACACTGTCATGGCACTGCATCTGTCACAACACATATGCTGCCGTGTAGCGGTGACCAACACAGTGCACAACTTCACTTCCGTTGTGTCTCCGTTAAATATTGTAAAACGATTACAATAGCATTCATCCAATAACATTCAGGCGCGCCGAGAACACACCGCCCACCCGGGAGCTGTAGAGGTAGGCGGAGTCGGCCATTGGATGCGTTGGATCACGGCTCTCCGGGGACCAATCACAAATTAGCATTTACAGCACCAATCAGGAAGAGGTATTAGTGGGGCTTTGATGAAGGGGCGCATCAGGGGGAATAGTCTAATGCTCAGTAACGCTGTTGTCGTCTACAGATCATTATAGGTAAGAGTTAGGCTGGAGTTATAATGAAGACATCTCATTGTTTTTTTGCTTCCCTCCACAAAATTAGAGGTAAGATAAGTATGTATAGCCCCCCCTTATCTCTAAAACGTGCATAGTGTTGCCTTTGTGTATGAAATGCGCTATAAAAAAATAGAGTTTGATTTGATTTGAGTGATAAAGACAAGGATATGACCTCATACATGACTTTTCCCCCAAACAGTGGTCATTGTACCGGATATCACTTTTGAAGCTTCAGCTCTTTGAAGGTGCTAACCGGATCACTGGAGAAAAGTTGACCGCTAATAAAGTAAACATATAAGTGCCTGTGACATTGCTGTCTTTATTCAACATGTCAAATGTCTTTCGGATGAGGGTCAAACTGTGTTGGGGTTGGTTGTGATTTTCCAACCTGGAAAATGTCCTGGTTCCAGAGTCTGTCACAAATTCAACTGGTACACTATGCTAGTTAAGCAATGTTATATATATATATATATATATATATATATATATATATAGATAGATAGATAGATAGATAGATAGATAGATAGATAGATAGATAGATAGATAGATAGATAGATAGATAGATTGATAGATAGATAGATGTTTTAGTTTTCATGTAGGAGAAGAGAGAAAGTGTGTGTGCGTGCGTGCGTGTGTGTGCGTGTGTTCTGGAAAGGTCAGGAGAGAAGAACGTCCTAATTTGCCCTTTTGCCAACTTGATCCTGTGATCCTGCTATCAGAAACGTTGACTCTGTCAAGTGCCCAGAAAACTGTACTGGAGCAATATATGTGCCAGTGTGAGAGAACATGGATATGGATATCCTGATATTTCAACTGGTATTGACTTTGATGACTTCTGATTTGTACTCTTTTTGCTCATCTTTCTATTTTAACTTTGAGATATGATACTGTAGATGCCCTCACTATCTCCATTCACTATCCCGCCCTTTATGCAAACACAGCAGATCAGTGTCAAATGGCAAAAAGAGTGTTAAAACGACACCGCACACTCTGGTCTGGATGCAAAAAAACATTTAAAAGGACGTTTCGGACCTTTCACAGTCTCCAAGACTGATGAAGGCTAAGGCCGAAACGTTGTCCTTTTAAATCGTTTTTTGCATCTAGACCAGAGTGTGCGGTGTCGTTCTTCTTATCAGTTTTGTTCCCGTCTCCAGCACCTCTCCAGGTGTGCGTTTTCTCCTTTTTTTTCAAAAAGAGTGTTAAAGCAATATACACGCTCTGTATAAATGTTCAGGAGAGGAATTCATGGAATACCATTTTGAATGTTGTCTTGACGTGGCAGACGGCCAAGGCCAGTTATGAATGCACAGCTGTACAAAACCGATCATGAAAGAAATCAAGTTATCGGAAAAGGAAGTGTGTTCCTGGAACACGGTCTCAGATTTCGAGATGTGTCCTATGGCTTTATTATATGTCTGTCCTTGGCCAGAGCAATCTCGTTTTGCTGAACACCTTCACAGCGTAGACATGGAGATATAGGTGTTTTGTGCGGTGCAGCAGCTGCTGCTGTGTAAAAGGCCGGTGATCATCATGATGTGATGTGTGGCCAACAGGTTCAACACCACACTGCTGACTGCTTGTCAGAGCAGCTGTAGGCGGTAGTGATATACACAGATCCCGACACCAGAAATGGAATATAAAATACCTTCTTCCTCACTATTGGCAGTAAGTCAAGCCTGACAGTTGCAGTCACAGATCCAGTCTGCAATTTAAAAAAACACTCCATAGTAAACAGGTCACCCACCATCATTCTACCAAGTTCTTTGCAGGCTTCGTGGTTGTTGACGTACTGTATATCCCTACTTCAATGTGGTTCTTTCCCTGCATTGTATTTCCAACAAAAATATATTGATCTGCGTATGTACTGTATGAATGGCAGTGATAGACAAATGAAATAGCCTTGATAGCCGTTGGCTGGGACTCAAATTCACAATAGCGCAATAACGGGTATTACAGATTGAATTCTCAGTGTTACAAGTAAGTCGTTCTAAGCACACATTAAAACATCTCCAAGGTGAGTTTGAAAGAATCAGAGCACTTCTATAAATGAAGGTTTCTCAGTCCATTCCCACATGTAACAAAAAAGCGTACAGACGGCACAGAGATGGAGGGAATGTTTGTCACTAATATAATCAATCCCTGTGTTGCCTGAGGTTAATTGCATTAACAACTTCCAGATATGTCTTCCCTAGATCCGCTGTTGAGGGTCCAGCTGCCCTCATTAGTGTTGTTACTGGAAACAGTTGATGCCACTTAACGGAAAGAAAACAATACAATACTGGGGTATTACCAGGTATGCAAACGTCAGTCCTGATTGAACCACCATGCACATTATACTGCAAACAAGGTGCTGACCAAGGTATCCCATACTCAGATTAGATCAGCATAATCTAAGCACTTTGCCTTGGTTTGATGGGCGGCTGTAGCTCAGGAGGTAGAGCGGGTCGTCCAGTGATCGTAAGATTGGCGGTTTAAATCCCGGCTCCTCCTGACGACGTGTCCTTGGGCAAGACACTGAACCCAAAATTGCTCCCAATTAGTAAGCTAGCACCTTGCATGGCAGCTTCCGCCATTGGTGAGTGTGTGTGAATGAGTGAATGAGAGGTCTTCATTGTAAAGCGCTTGGATAAAAGTGCTATATAAGTGCAGTCCATTTACCATACTGTACAAATCCACAGTGTTTTAAAATGCATTTAAATATTGAAATTATAACTGAATTAAAAATATTTTGTTGTCTAGTAGAAGGAAATTCTAAGCAACAAACATCAGTGAGTAGGCACTGATACTACGATGATATCGATGGCAGACAATCTCAGAAAGCAGACATAAGAATACTAGTGAATTAGGAGAACCAGACTACCATCTGTAATAATCTCAGGGGCTCTACATGATCAAAGACAGAGAGATAAGCATACCTATGCTGTGCGAGATATACAATACACTGATTCTGAATCTACACAGTGCAGCTACATGTACACCAGACAGGCTCAGTGATGATGTCTATGTTTGGACATAGACTGCTGTTGTGGTTGTCAATCTGGAGGAATTGAGGCAGACTTAACAGATTATTGACAGCCTTGTTAACAGATTGTTACTGTTCACTGATGGCCTCCTCAGTTTAAGACGAGATGATAAAAGCAACGGAGGTGAGTGAATCTACTCTGGCCAGTCACGCTGAGAGACAGGTGTGATGAAACAGATGGTGTGCTGGCGCAGGGGTGAGGTGGAAGAGAGAAAGATGCATTTGACTCGTGAGGTCATGATTCGCCAGATACTACTCACAGTTTAAACTTGAACGCCCCTCACGACTTGTTTTCTCAGCTCGTGAACTCGTACCACTCGCCCCTAGCCCCACAGTTAGCTCTACAGATGTGGGAACATAAGAATGTAACTTGACCCGCGGTATTCTAACAGGCGCTTTACGGCATTCCGCACCACCGCTCGCCTGCCCATAGGGGCGCAGTAATACCACTCATTGACCCATTGCTGTAGCTCATCTCGCACATTAGATGAGCCTACCGTTCTCAAATTCCTTGTTCTCTGTCTGGTTGTAATTTAATTATTACGAACAAAGCCTATCTATTTATAGTTTCTATCTCTGTAACTGTCGCCGGGTCTATATCTGTTAACTGTCGGGACAAGTAGAAGTTTAATACATTAGGCTGAGTGTTCTCATATGGAACATGGCATCAGGACGAGTAAGATGGCTAACGGAGATGACCAGAGATGTGTTTGAAATGGTTCACTCACTCCCTCCCTATTACCATGGATGTATTGAGTGCGACTCATAGTGAACTACATGGGGAATGATTTAACAGTTTTGGGACACTACATTGAATGTAACTGCGTAAGCTATTCATGACTCAAACAAGCAGACGCGCCGATCACTGATGGCAGCAGGTTGAAATATCAGGTAGTATTCAGGTTCCATGTTTAGTTGAATGATAAATCCCATATAAATGGTTGGAATTCTAATGATGTGCAAGTGTGATTTTGTCAACTTTAGTGCTGTCTGCTAATAGCAGCCTGTGAAGCTGCACGATAAGACTGTGATAGCAAGTTAGCTCACGACAGCAGCTTCCATAAAATTAACGGTAGCTGTCGGTGGCTAAAAAGCAGATAGCTAACTTTACAACGATGATTCCTGTAGCTATTTTGATTTTGATGCTATTAGTTCAACTTCTGTTTCTCGGACAGGAACGGAGACGAACTCGCATTAGCAGCAAAGCAGCTAGAGGAATGATCTTAACATTAGCTAACTGCTTTAGCTACTGCTAGCTACCGTCTTCTTCACTTCTCCTTCGGTAAAACATGACACCGTTGTGTTGTGGTATTGTGGAGGGCTTAGGCAGAAGCAGGAAGAGAAACCACTTTTGCCCCATATAAGTAAAATAATGGCCTCATAAGCATTTTTCGATTGTAAAATTGTGTTCACTTGTTTTAGTTTGCAAACATATGCAATTTTCTTAGAGAACGCAGGCGGAATGTCGCTCCCCGTCTGAAACGGCCTTGACTTCTGGAATCCCAAGGTCTTTCATATTGAAATTCTCTTGATGGTCTGGGAAGTTGGGAGACGTGTTAAGGGAGTGGATCAGTCGTGAGCCTTGACAGTAGGCTACCAGCCTGCGCTGCGCTCAGCACAAAGTTGGATGAATGGATGGACTTATTGGAATCCTGGAAAATGTTTATTGCGCTCTAAAATCATGAAAGCATAAATGTAAAAATGCAGCAACAGAAGTAGTCTAGATGAGATGGTGGTTTAAATGAATGGCAACACATAAATTGAGACATAAATTGAGACTGGTGATAATGCTGATAATCTACAGTAGGGCCTACCTCTGGCTGAGTTCATGGTTACAGCCATTCATCTCTTACACATGGGCCTATACAATACTTGCACAATCTACTTTGGAGGTTAAATCCATCCATCTATCAATCAAACTAGCGAATTCAATGGCCGGTCATGGCAAAGCACCCGCTAACGCAGGCTACCCCCCTCCCCACCATCCAGGGCTAGGAAACCGGTTCATCCAGTTTATTTGAATATAAAATAATTTGGGGGGGGGTTACAATAGTCTAGTCCAGGTTCGCTGGCGAGTGACGAGCTAGTCAGATGGCGCATGCATGTGTGGACATTGTAGGCCGATTCTGTAAAACCTAAAGAATAAAAGTAGGCTGACAGGGAGGAAATCTATTCGTTTCATTGTTTGTGCTCTGTATGCACAAGATAGTTAATGTTCGGATATAAATGGCAGAATAGCGGCAAAAAACCCTATCAAAGGCCAAGATTAGAAGGGATTTGAAGATGTAATTGGTCATTTTAAATGGGCCTACTACATCTTTTGATGCCTATTTGAACGGACTGCATCGATCAATGCAATGACTCTCCATGTTTTTCAGTTTTACTTTTTTCATGAATAAAACATCATTTTTACAACCATGTCTCATTGATTGGGAAGGCATTTAGAGCTGCCGGTCTATTAGCCTACTCGGACTCAGAGGATGACATAACTGTTGCAACAATTGAACAATTGCAGGCTGGGCTGCAGGCTGGGCTATATAAAGAAATACCACAATGCATGTAGTCTAGATATATTACATTATGGTTAGGCTATAGCCTACACTACTTATGGTAGACTGCTCGCTAAGCAGGCTACATTGTGGCTGTTTTGTTCATCGCAGAAGCCTATAGCCTAGGCTACACATTTTTTTTATATAGACCTAGAAGGAATCAGAATATGTGGAAATTTAATTTTAGCCTATTTTAATACAATTCAAATTCTGCTTAGAGGGAATTATTTTCAACGGACATTATGACCTGAGCATAATTAATAATTATCTAAGTTATAGGCCTATGAGAACGCAACGCTTTTTACGATAGGCTAGGCCTATGCGTCTTGTGATTGTACTGTAGCCTAGGCTACAACTTAAGGCTTATTTGGCCCTATTGAATTCATTTAAGCCTACTAGGCTACTCATTATTATCGAATTATCTAGTTGATATATGAATAAAACAATAAGCCGTTTTAATGGCTATGGGCTACTAGTTGTACGAGTTGATGCGCTCTGCTCTTACGCACGGTTGAGGCGGCAGCTCAAATACACTTCGCACATATCCTCTGCTATAGCCTCTCACAGCTGGCGGCCGGTATAAATAACTAAAAACATACACGATATTTTCTTATTTGAATGATCTTGAATATATATATATTCAAGATCACTCAAATAACAAAATATTGTGTATATTGTGCATGTGAATGTTACGCACACCCCTAATAGGAGAGGCCAAATGTGGTGGAACCCAGAGAACAGAGACAGAGGCCAGGAGATGATATAACAAGGATTTAATAGTTAAGGTATCTAATAATAAAGTAGCCTATAATTAATAGTAGGCTATATACACAACGACAATCCCTAATCTAACTAGTGGGGAAAAACAGTGTATAGTGTCTAGGCGAAATGTTATGGAGTGTGTAATTATACTATGTGTGTGTGTGCGTGTATGAGGTCTGGGTGTTGGTTATGTGCTGCGATACTACCTAAGCTAAAGAGCAACGTCCGTGATCCAAGGGGGTAATCGAGGGTAGTCCAGAGGTCAAGCCAGGGAGATCAGTCCAAGAAGGGAAAAAACAAGGGGGCAAAAAATACGAGGTCCGGGTGGGAACGGGTTCAGGAGACACAGGAGGGAGCGGGTCCAGGAGACACAGGAGAGGGAACGGGTCCAGGAGACACAGGAGAGGGAACGGGTCCAGGAGGCACAGGAGAGGGAACGGGTCCAGGAGACACAGGAGAGGGAACGGGTCCAGGAGGCACAGGGGGTCGGAGGGAGCCTGAGGGTGACACAAAATGACGGGGAAAAACTCAGCCAGGAAGAACCCAAAAACACGGTAACTCGAGGAGAATGCAAGGAGATGTATACGAGGAGAAAATACGGGAGCCAGAACTAACCGTACAGCTTATTACGTTCAAGCGTCGGGTCTCTGTCTGCAGCAGCGTTATATAGGTGGCTGTCCTGATGGTGATTGGAAGCAGCTGGGCTGATGATAATCGCCAACACCTGAGCAGCTAGCAGAGCAGAGACCCGGCCCGCTCAATCCGGCAGGGATGAGGCGCCGGAACGAGGCTGACGGGGGCGTGCCCGACGGGGAGGCATAACAGTACCCCTCCCCTCAGGGGAGGCACCGGACGACGGACCCGGGGCCCCAGGGTTGGCCCGGTAGAAATCGTCCAACAAGGACGGGTCGGCGAGGTAGGACGCCGGCACCCAACTCCGGTCCTCGGGCCCGTAGCCCACCCAGTCCACGAGGTACTGAAATCCGCGACCCCGGCGGCGGACCTCAAGCAGCCTGCGAACTGGCCACACAGGGTCCCCATCAGCCAGGATACGAGGCGGCGGCGGAGCCGGGCTGGGGGGAGACAAAGAGCTGGCGGCCACAGGTTTCAGCTGGGAGACATGGAACACGGGGTGGATCTTGAGAGAGGGAGGAAGAACCAAACGTACCGCCGTGGGGTTGATGATGCGGTCCACCGGATAGGGACCGACGTAACGGGGGTTTAGTTTCCGGGTGGAGGTTCGGGAGGTTTGAAGGGGCAGGTCCCGGGCCAACAGCCAAACCCTCTGACCAGGCTGGTAGTCAGGGGCCGGCACCCTCCGCCGGTTAGCGCTCCGCCGGGCGCGCTCGGTGGCACGGAGCAGCGCAGCCCTGGCGGTCCTCCAGACGTTACGGCACCGGCGGAGATGGGCCCTGGTGGTTGGGACCGCCACCTCCAGCTCCTGTTGGGGAAACAGAGGGGGTTGGTATCCAAGTGAACACTGAAACGGGGACATACCGGTGGCGGCGCTCTCCATGGAGTTCAGGGAGTACTCCACCCACGGCAGGTACTTCGCCCAGGAGGATGGGTTGTTGGCGGTGACACAGCGGAGGGCGGCTTCCAGAGCCTGGTTGGCACGCTCAGCCTGCCCGTTAGACTGCGGGTGGTATCCGGAGGTGAGGCTGGCGGTAGCCCCAATGCCCCTGCAGAAAGCCTGCCAGACTTTAGAGACAAACTGGGGGCCCCGATCTGAAACCACATCCGAGGGGATCCCGTGGAGGCGGACGACGTGGAGGGTCAGGAGGTCTGCAGTTTCGGCCGCTGTGGGCAGCTTCGGGAGGGGAACAAAGTGGACCGCCTTGGAGAAACGGTCCACGATGGTCAGAATTGTGTCGCACCCCTGGGAGACTGGGAGCCCAGTGACAAAGTCCAGAGCTATATGGGACCACGGTCGACTGGGTACCGGGAGAGGCTGCAGGAGACCTGCAGGAGGCCGATGGGAGGCCTTACTCCGGGCGCAAATGGTGCAGGCGGCAACAAACTCCTTGGTGTCGCCCCTGAGAGTAGGCCACCAGAACCTCCTACTGACGAATTCTGCAGTCCGCCGCTCGCCGGGGTGGCACGCGAAACGACTGGAGTGACCCCACTCCAACACCCTTGCCCGGACAGCTGTGGGAACAAACAGACGGTTACGCGGTCCGGTTCCCGGGTCCGGTTCAGCCCGCTGCGCCTGTTTCACTACTGCCTCGATGCCCCAGGTTACGACACCCACCACCTGGGAAGGGGACAGGATGGTATCCCCACCCTCCGAGACATCCGAATCCTCCCTGGGAAACTGGCGGGAGAGAGCATCAGCTCTGATGTTTTTGGAGCCTGGACGGTAGGTTAGCGTGAAGTCAAAACGGCTAAAAAAGAGAGCCCAGCGGGCTTGTCGGGAGTTGAGCCTCTTGGCTGACCCAAGGTAGGCTAGGTTCTTGTGGTCCGACCACACCAAAAACGGCAGTTTGGCTCCCTCAAGCCAGTGTCTCCACTCCCTCAGGGCCTCGTGAACCGCCAGAAGCTCCTTATTGCCCACGTCGTAGTTCTTAGCCGCAGGTTCGTAGCGCCGGGAGAAGTAGGCGCACGGGTGTATTCTCTGGTCCTCCCCAGACCGCTGAGAGAGGACACCCCCGATACCAGTGTCCGAGGCGTCTACCTCCACAATGAACTGTCTCTCAGGGTCGGGGTGGATCAGCACTGGAGCGGTAGAGAACAGATGCTTGAGTTGGGCGAAGGCAGCCTCAGCAGCAGGGTTCCAGCAGAAAGGCCGCGAGGTGGAAGTAAGCGCGGTGAGTGGCGCTGCGACCTGGCTGAACCCCTTGATGAACCGCCTCACAAAGCCCGCGAACCCCAAAAAGCGCCTCAGTTGGGTCCGGTCCGTGGGTTGTGGCCATTCCACGACGGCTTTGACCTTGGCTGGGTCTGCGCGCATCTGTCCGTCCTCCACCACATTGCCCAGGTAGGTGACAGAGCTGGTGTGGAACACACACTTCTCTCCCTTCACGTACAGCCTGTTCTCTAGGAGTCTTTGCAGGACAAGACGGACGTGCTGGTGGTGCTCCTTCATGGACTGCGAAAAAATAAGAATATCATCTAAATATACTACAACAAAAATGTTTAACATATCTCGTAGGACATCATTAACCAGGGCCTGGAATATGGCAGGAGCATTGGATAGGCCAAAAGGCATTACAAGGTATTCGAAATGGCCAAGGTGAGTATTAAAAGCGGTCTTCCACTCGTCCCCCTCCCTGATACGGACGAGATGGTAGGCATTGCGGAGGTCCAGCTTAGTGAACACCTTGGCATGGGTGAGGGGTTCGAAGGTGGAGCTAATGAGTGGAAGGGGGTATCTGTTCTTAACAGAAATGTCATTGAGAGCCCGGAAATCAATGCAGGGCCTAAGCCCGCCGTCCTTTTTAGACACAAAGAAAAATCCTGCCGCGAGAGGAGAGGAGGAGGGCTTGATTATACCCGAGTTTAGGGACTCCGTGATATAATTCCTCATTGCCTCTTTCTCCGGGAGTGAGAGGTTGTATAACCGTCCTTTAGGCAGGGTGGCCCCAGGAAGGAGGTCTATAGGGCAGTCATACGGGCGATGGGGTGGCAGAGAGAGCGCCTCGTCTTTACTGAACACCTGGGCCAGGTCGTGGTAGGTGGAGGGAATTCCAGTGAGGTCTGGAGGGGTTAGTCTAGGCTTGGGGTCGCTAGAGGGAGACAGGGCGGAGCGAAGACAGGAGGCGTAGCATGTAGCCCTCCAGCCTAGGATCTGGCCTGAAGCCCAGGAGATGTGGGGTTCATGCTTCTCAAGCCAGGGTCTTCCCAGCACCAGGGGCGTTGTGGGGGCCTGAAGAACAAAAAAACGAATATTTTCAGTGTGATTCCCAGAGAGGGTGAGTGAGATCAGATCAGTGGTGTGAGATATGGTTCCTAGGGAATGACCATCTATGGCCCTGGGCATGATGGGTCGGTCTAGGGGAACTAAAGGGATGCCCGCCTGGCGGGCTAAGTTTTCATCTATAAGACAACCATCTGCCCCTGAGTCTATTAGAGCGCTGACAGAAAGGGTGTCCTTGCCCCAGGTGAGGGTAGCAGGGAAAAGGCGGCTAGGAGTGACCTGGGGCTGAGAAAAAGAGGCTTTGCTCACCAGTATGCCCCCTACTAGTGAGCTGAATCTTTTGGCCGGATGGGACACGCACGGATGAAGTGCCCCTCTTTACCGCAGTACAGGCATTGTTTGTTGTTAAGCCTCCGGTCTCGCTCCTCCCGCGAGAGCCGAGAGCGGCCGATTTCCATCGGTTCTCCAGACCCGGATGTAGCCGCGAGAGGAGGCAGCGTGGACTGAGATGGGGGCGGGGTTGTTCCTGCGTGACGAGGAGCGGGGCGCGTGACAGCTCGCTGAGCCCGGTCGGTTCGTCGTACCTGGAGGCGTGCATCCATCCTAAGGGCCAGTGTGATCAGATCGTTTAGGGTTCCGGGATCATCGCGCACCAAAAGGTCTTTGATGGAGTCATTTAATCCTTTATGAAAAATATTGAGGAGAGCTCCGTCATTCCAGCCAGTCTCCGTGGCTAGAGTACGAAACTCGACCATATACTCAGCTACTGAGCGCGAACCCTGGGAAATGGCTAGCAAGCGGCTGGCTACGTCCTGCCCGTCCTGGGGGTGGTCGAACACGAACCGGAACTCAGTTTTAAAAAGGGAGTAGTCCGTGGAGTAGGATATACTGCTCCCGACCGCGGCTATGGCCCAATTGAGAGCCTTGTTGGCTAGTAGTGACATAACAAACGCTATCTTGGCCCCATCGGAGGAGTATTTGGACGGCTGGTGCGTAAACATCAATTCACACTGGGTTAGGAAACCCCGACACTGGTTAAAATCACCATGAAACGGAGCGGGACTTGCTAAACTGGGCTCCGAGCGAGCGACTGGAGGAATGGGCAAAACGGGGTTTGCAGGATCGACCGAGGGATTAGCCATCTGCCCTGGTATGGGTCTGCTGCCAGCGGCGATGACGTCCAGAGAACGCTGGATGGAGGCAAGAGCCCCGGACAAGGCGTCCACCTTTGCCTCGAGGCTGTTTACAGACCCGACGGTGGCTTGGGTGGTGTTCTCCAGAACGGCTATCTGGCTTTGGACCGTGGGGAAGGCTTTCTGGAGCTCGGCCTGCAGACTGGTGAGCTGCGCCGCATGGCTAGTTATCTCTCTGCGTAAATCGACTACCAGAGGGAGGACCCCTGCCCCTGTTCCCGGGGAACCACCTTGGCTCATGTTGGCTTGAACGTACTGTTACGCACACCCCTAATAGGAGAGGCCAAATGTGGTGGAACCCAGAAAACAGAGACAGAGGCCAGGAGATGATATAACAAGGATTTAATAGTTAAGGTATCTAATAATAAAGTAGCCTATAATTAATAGTAGGCTATATACACAACGACAATCCCTAATCTAACTAGTGGGGAAAAACAGTGTATAGTGTCTAGGCGAAATGTTATGGAGTGTGTAATTATACTATGTGTGTGTGTGCGTGTATGAGGTCTGGGTGTTGGTTATGTGCTGCGATACTACCTAAGCTAAAGAGCAACGTCCGTGATCCAAGGGGGTAATCGAGGGTAGTCCAGAGGTCAAGCCAGGGAGATCAGTCCAAGAAGGGAAAAAACAAGGGGGCAAAAAATACGAGGTCCGGGTGGGAACGGGTTCAGGAGACACAGGAGGGAGCGGGTCCAGGAGACACAGGAGAGGGAACGGGTCCAGGAGACACAGGAGAGGGAACGGGTCCAGGAGGCACAGGAGAGGGAACGGGTCCAGGAGACACAGGAGAGGGAACGGGTCCAGGAGGCACAGGGGGTCGGAGGGAGCCTGAGGGTGACACAAAATGACGGGGAAAAACTCAGCCAGGAAGAACCCAAAAACACGGTAACTCGAGGAGAATGCAAGGAGATGTATACGAGGAGAAAATACGGGAGCCAGAACTAACCGTACAGCTTATTACGTTCAAGCGTCGGGTCTCTGTCTGCAGCAGCGTTATATAGGTGGCTGTCCTGATGGTGATTGGAAGCAGCTGGGCTGATGATAATCGCCAACACCTGAGCAGCTAGCAGAGCAGAGACCCGGCCCGCTCAATCCGGCAGGGATGAGGCGCCGGAACGAGGCTGACGGGGGCGTGCCCGACGGGGAGGCATAACAGTGAACGCACACTGTCAAACCTGCCGCTATCTATGCACAAGATAGTTAATGTCCGGATATGATTGGCAATGAGTGATCTTTACTCATGGCGACTATGTCAATTTTGTATGGATCCACAAGTCGATCAAGCTTATTTTTTCTTTGTATCGTGCTGAAGCCATATAGCCTACTGCGCTCAGACTTGGCTACATTATGCCCCGTCTTCAAATTTACTTCCGGGGTTTACGAGTAGCCTACCAGTTGAATGCGTTCCAGAAACAAAACGCAAAACCCCCACGTTCACCATATCTTTACTAACAAATATATTTACAATATTGTTATTTTGCGCATTTGACCAAACAGCCACCACGTCTTGACCTGACGTCAGTTACCGAGATAGATAGGCTACTGTAGGCCTAGATATAGGTGTTCGTAATAATTAAATTACATCCAGATGGAGAAAACGTGTTTGAGAACAAGGTATAGCACCTTTCATACAGATAAATTCAGCTCAAAGTGCTTTACAACAGAGCATTTAAATTAAAGTATGTGAAACTTAATGATGCTTCATTCGTAGACTATAGGAGAAAAACACTGAGCCCAGCCTGCTAAATCTACTCAAAGACGCCACCTGGCGGTGGTGCATCACTAAAACGAAATAACACCCGTCTGAAATCCCACGAGATTTCCAACGGGATTTCCCTGCCAAATACCGCGAGGTGAAATGCTGCAGCATGTGACAATTCTAACTTCCCACATCTGTAGAAGTTGTGAACAAGATGGCAGCTCCCTGTGTAACTAAGTGAAACTTAGTTATACTGTTTTATTTGCATTTCTGTCTTTTGTGTCTCATTAAATCAGTCGTACACACAATACATGGTAAATGGTAAATGGACTGCACTTATATAGCGCTTTTCCACCTTAGCGGCACTAGAAGCGCTTTAAAATGGCCTCTCATTCACCCATTCACAGTAGCTGCCATGCAAGGTGCTAACTTGCTCATTGGGAGCAATTTGGGGTAGGGTGTCTTGCTCAAGGACACTTCGACATGTGGACAGTCAGAGCTGGGATTCGAACCACTGACCCTTCGATCACTGAACGACCCACTCTACCAACTGAGCTACAGCCGCCCCATATTATTCCCACAGTATTCCCCAACATGTATCTGAGGACATGTTTGCGGCCTCTTTTGTATGTGCAAAATATTGTGTAGTGCGTTGTTGTAGTGGTTTGGCAAACAAAGCTAGCCAACGTCCATCTTTATTCGAAGCTGTTGTCTACTGTACTACGGTTACCTCGGGGTGATATTGTCTCTCCCACCTCCCACCTCACCACTTCCCAGACAAAAGAAACAGTGTTAGGCTCATGTTTTGGAAACCCACACACATTCTCATGTGTCTCTTCTCACATACTGTATGCATGCACATTATCACACACATGCAAACGCACACACGCACAAAGACACACACACAGTGCCACACTTAAAGTACTGTGGTAAAAGTTAAATATATATATATATATATATATATATATATACACACACACATACAGTATATATATATATATAACTTATTTCACATCAAAGATGGCCACCTCCCTGCAGCTCTGCCTGGGAGGCCCTGTGGAATCCCAGGACTGCCATACCGTTGTCTGAGGTCCCAGGCTGCTGGGGGGGTCTCACAATGAAAGGGAATCTATTGGTAGTCTCTGGCTGCAGTTCTTTTTCCTGCTGCTATATTGAAATGCAATTCTGTTTTAAGTCCTTTGTGTTAGATAAATAAAATAATTGACAGTGCTGAGTGTGTACATGAACGGTTTGAGCTTGGTGGAGGTGCCTTGGGGAATGTTTTCAAATGTGCATCCCATTGAAGCACATGTCTTTTACAGTATAGAGCTAGTTGAACAGCACAGTGTTTATTTGCCCCAATCAAACAATTCATTCCCATCACTTGTTGTGAAGTGATTAAAAGCTTAGTTTCTAAGGGCTTTTGTTACATTTTCTCTTTCCCTTTGAACTTCAGAAACTACAACTGAAGAGACAACTTTTTTAATTTCTATAGCCGCAAAAAAAAAAGAAAAAAAAAAGATCTATATACATAGATTTTTTTTATCAATCTATTTGTTGATCTTTTTGTGTTCGGTCCAGTGAATCCAATCAGAATGCAACCCTTAAGCTCTTTGATTCCTCCGACCAGCGTTGCTGGTGTCCTGGTGTGTAAGCTGTCTATCAGATAATAGGGGGGGACTCGAATTCCGTCTGCCGCCTTAGCGATGGAGGTGGGCCCGTCCTACCTGAAGACCCGCCATGCTTTGGCGGGCCCTGTCTCCCTGCGTCTCCTCTTGGGAAATCTCCCAAGAGCAGCTGTCCTTATCAACGTCGTCGTCCCCCCCCCCCATCCCTCTGTGACATGGCCGCCCAGGAATCCGTAATCTGCCTAGACTCTAACAAAATTACACCGTCGCCCAGTGCGCGGGGGATATGCATTGGGGAGAGGTTTCCTGCCCGCCACAATACGCCATCAGGGAAGCAGACGTTAATGCGCCGTTGCATCTGCTGGAAAATGAGCACCGGGAAGGCAATCTGTCCGCTTTAGTGTTTTCAGCACTTCCAGCTCATTAGAATGAGAGGTGGAGGCAGGCGCTTAGCCGGGAGAACACTACCAGCATGTTGTCACCCCTCGAGACGGTGTCGATCAACTTTTTAATACACGTTTGTCGACATGTGGCTTGTCGTACTGTAAGCGTTGAGGGTGGTCGTAATAGAAGATGTTGTTTATCCGTACTGGATGTACTGTAATTGAGCATGACAGGCAATAACACTCACACTGTGCTGTAAATTATCGTAAGTGGTACAAATAAAAAATGTAGTTATAGAACAACTATGGCTGTGTTTGTCTTCCCTACTGTGTCAGTGTGTGTACTCTAATCTCACTATTATAATTATCCAATATGTTGCTGTATAATAATTTTGCCACCGTGAACACACTTCCAGTAGCCAGAGAGCGGAGATTGAAAACAGCTCTCCTATTGTTAGTTGTAATATTTGATGTTGTAGGCTTTGGGAAATGTATCACTTACTTAGTCATCTCTCACGTTAGGTGCAAAAAACAATGAATGCGTCAGTCTGAGGTGAGAGGATATCATCTTTCAAGGGTAAGAGAAAGAAAAGAAGATTCTCTTGACAGTCCAAATGATCTCTATTATTAGTGGAGAGCTCCCCCCGCCTCTCTCTCTCTCACTCTCTTTCTCTCAGAGAGAGATGACTAAGTGAGGCATAGAGAGAGAGAGAGAGAGCAGGGGGGGGAGAGAGAGAGAGAGACAGAGTTTTAATTGATTTAAAAATAATTTTTTAGGATAATTTCAGTTTACCATCCGTTTCAAGCTGCTGCAATGTACCTGGTAGCAGGCTTATACATGTATACCACATTGTCATTTTTGTTGCTGCTGCTGCATTAAGAGGCTACTGTAGGTATGTACTGTACTGTACAGCAATATGTATGTCTGTTGTTATTTACGTACAATGTATTAATTTTACAACCAAATCTTCCAAGCTGAGCATGCTCACTTTCTCCACCACACACACACACTCACATGCACACACACACACACACACACACACACACACACACACACACACACAGCTTTGCACTGGACAGACAGCACCCAGGATGATGATGATGGCTAAAGTCTATTTAAAAATAGCTGGACATATCAAAATTCCCATTATCAATGTTTGTCCCATCTGGTATTGTGTCCCATTTGTTTATGCATGTATAAATAAACTGTAATGGTATTTCTGCCCTTGTAGAGCCCCTGGCCACACTCTCTGGGAGCCATGCTGTCTGGACACACAGGCCCAAAGTGCCCCTGGCTCTCCTGTGTTGCTGAACACTCAGTGACATTCTTTTTTTTTATTTTTTTGAGGTAAGGTTCCACCTTCCTCCTAACCCATTGTCCATAGTAAAGTGCACTTTTGTTTGATCACACATACAACTCGAGAACATGATCTTACCTCGCAGTATCATTCAAAAACTGTATTGATTTCTGTCCTGTTAATATGAGCAAAGGTGCATTTATTGTAATATGATGCACGTGTACAGGATGATTTTTTTTTATTTTTTAGGAATGATGTATGTGCTCGTTCGAGCATCGTCTGGCCTGTAGAGAAGGGAATGGAGTATGTACTCTAGGATCAGGATGATCCTAGGACACCATCAATGAGACTTTGTCCTTAAATTTACAGTAGACCCGGTGACATGTTATGTTCAGAATTAACGTTAATCCGGTTCATCAAAAAAATACATCCTGTTAAGAAATGCCAAGAGGATATGGAAGCAACTGTTTAAAGTCTTCTTTTGATGACGATGGCAGCAGGTGTGTTGAGGCTGGGAGTGCTCTACAGGCACCCTTTAGCTGAATCCCAATCTGAGTGCGCAAACCACCCTTGCGGCCCCTCGCACTTGCGGCCTGAGCACTTAATTGATGTCAGCTGGAAGGGCCAGAGGGTGCAGGGCCGTGAATTAAATGGGACAGCACTTCCAGTGGCGTGCCAACGATTCCCAAGCCTCAATGCCCCTCCCACTTCGTTTTCATTGGCTGCCGCGTCCCTCCGACGCGCTCCTCAGCTCTCCGCTCGGCTCTGCAAATTGACCGACTGACGTCTGTTTTAATTTAATAATAATTAAAAAATTATGTTAGGTGGGATATGTTTGCAGCATGTGGATTTCAAGATAAATGTTGTGTTAACGGCAAATGTCAACATTTATGTGTGATGCACTCGGATCATGACTCGGATGCACTCAAGCACTGTGTCACATGAGACGCTGTGGACTGTGGGTATTTTCTGCTCCTAAGTCCGCGAAATTGCGGACTTTCGGTAAGTGCGGTTAAAGTGCGCAAAATGGCGGCAGTAGCGCACTTGTGGACCTAGCAATTCCGTTTTGGGACTACCCTGAGCCCTTGTGGACTTAGTGGGAACGCACATGTAAGGCCGCGAGTGCTCTGCTTTCGCCTGAGTGCGCGATTTGGGATTCAGCTTTTGACTCTGAGACGCGTCTCATGACCATTATATTCAAAGGAGGCCTCGCCACTGACTGCTTAGCTATTCAGCAGTCAAGATATTTGGTTCATATCTGCTTTGCCCTCTTCCAGCGAAGCCGGCTACCATCCCCTCTCGGTTGTCAGATTGATTGACTGAAGTTCAATATGAAATGAACTGCAACATCTCACCACAGAATGTCGGTAAATCAGAGGCATAGCTCATTGAATGGCTTGTTCTGGTGCACACCCCTCTCTCATGCACATCCTCACACTCTCCCTCTCTCTCTCTCACACACACACACCTTCCGTTTTTGATTACTTTTCGCTACAGTGGCTGCATGATCTCAATGTTCTGTTTGACCTTCAAGCTTTGTGCATGACTGACGAGCAGTGTCCTCAACAGTCGTGTTGGCAATGTGTTTTTTGTGCCACTCACAACCCTATACCGAATGTATGGTCCAAATGTTACTTTTTTGCTTGGTCACCTTTTGGAACTATTATGTTTGTTCAAGAGTGTCTTTGTCTGCAGTTTGAGGTGGACAAAGGTGTAAATGCAAAAAAAATTCCCACAGATTAATGTCCCACTGTCCAATCAGAACACTTATCGACAAGTACTGGCAGCAGAAAGAAGTTTACAGAACTGATAAGAAGCTGTTCAACATTGGCTGTCCTGTAGGATGCCTAGGGGTCATACAGTACTGTGCATCAGCTCTACAGCTATAGATCATACTGTCAAAGCACTTTAATAACAGGGATAGGAATAAGGAATTAAATAATGGTAGAAGAGGCCCCAAAACATCCATCCTGGTAGGCGGTAAAGTACAAGACAAAAATGTGATATTAAATTATTCTCAAATTAACCATTCAAATACACAGACACATCTCCTTAGCATTAAAGGACAATTTCTCCTGACTTCACAACCAAACTGCTAAGCCCAATGACAGCTCTCTTTGCAAACGATGATTGACTCCTTTATCCTTTACCGTCAGCGGTCTCGACGCCCCAACCCCCCCAGAGGACGAAGGCTGCTCCCGGAGACGCCCTGCGGAGATAGCCGTGCCCCCTAGGCAGCCCGGAACACTCCGTCCTCCTGCCAGCGTCTCATCCTCCATCCTCCCACTCCCATGATGCCCCGTCATCCAGGGCCTGACACCCGGGCCAAGCCCCTCTCCGTGCACCAGCTGGGCGGAATGCAAACGGCTCACTGCTGGGGATGAAGCCGTTTACACTGCTCAGACTGAGTTGTGGTCGCTCCTAACTTCACATCGCTATCGCTATCACAATGATATAATATTGTATTGGGGACTTTTCAGTGCAGCCTCTGAAAATGATTCTAAAACTGCATGGCACATTTACTGGTTCCTGCGACTTCCTACTCTGGCATTTGATTAAAACTGTAGATCCAATATTGATATCAAGTTACGCTGGGTGCAAAAACCCAAGGAGGGAAGAATGAACTGCTTAGTATATCTCTAAATTGTTTCTTCATCGTTGCACAGATAAGATTTCCACTTTAATAGTCTATTGGATGATTACAGTCACAGTTCTTGGGCGCTGAAATAAGGTCCCGGCAGAATACTGGCTATAACGTAGCATGAGATGACTCAATCACACCATAACACAGTCCTTACTTAGAGCTGCTGTGTTGCCCCCGCTCTCTGCATTTCATCAGCCTCTGGGAATGGTGAAATATGCTCTCTCTGAAGGTAATGCGCCCCATCTCTGTCCAGCTGGGAGACAAATTTATCGCCAGTATTTACAACCACTGAAGCCATGATGATGTGGCTAGTGTTATTCGACTGGAGGAAGGCACATAGCATGTTGATCATGTCTGCTTCTTCATGCACCACCAGCCAGAGAAGCAGGTCAGAAGGACATGGAGAAGAGGCGGGAGGGATTCATCACATCTTGTTTTATGTCTAGTTTGGGCTGGGCATGGCATTTACATACTTTGTGTGATTGGGGGAGGATAGATTGCACTTGCACCCTTGAATTCAAGATTATTATTGTGTGTGTGTGTGTGTGTGTGTGTGTGTGTGTGTCTTTGGCTTATGCAATGGCTTATGGTCTGAAAAGGCATCTCAACTGTTTACATGGAGTATTTCAAACTGAAAGGAGGTTCATCCGACTGTTTTTAATGTTCATTATTAAGTTGATAGGGGCATGACATGTCAATGGTAGAGTACATGTTTAAAGGTAAAAGCACACAATCTTGACATGTCATTATCTTATCCGACACAAGAGATAAGTCACAGTTAAGTTATTATGTAAATACACATCCCTCAGATAACCTCCAAAATATAATTTGGTGTCAGACAGTGAGATACTGTAAGAATTCATGGGTTGGTAAATACGAGTTGAAATTAATTAGTCTTCACTGGTTTAGCGCTTTTTATTGATTGTATATCGTAGTGTCGTTACTCTGACTGCATCGTTGAAAATAAGGGTTGAAAATAAGGGTTGAAAATGTGGGATTTCTGAGTTTCTAGGTTTGCGTCTAAATAATGAATGAAGTCCGATCAGTTGGTAAAATGATAGCCCTTTAAATAACCACTTTTATGTAGGCTACTGTCTCTAATGTAGCTAATCCAAAAGAGCAGTTCGCAATTCAGACCAGTCAAACTGAGAAACGTAGCCTACATTAGGCTATAGTCTAAGCAACAGCAACCAGATTGTCAGAGAAGCCTAGTAGCCTCACTGTAGCAGTGCTTTACTGCCCCTCGTGGTTGCAGGTTGTAATATGTTTTTTACCGCTGCTGCCGCTGGATAGGCCCGACGACTTACAGTACAGTAAAGTTCTGAGGACTGTATGTGCTGGATTGTTCATTCCTTTGCAAGGAAGCTAGTGTTGAATAAAAAATGCATAACAATGTTAGTCCAGCAAATACATTAACAAACAAACAAACAAATACATAAATAAACACATAAATACATTAATAAATACATACATAAATAAATTAATGAATCATGTTGCTTGAATTGATATACAAAACAAGTATGAAAGATAAAAGAAGACAGCCTCTTTCAGCCCTTATGATTTGTATGCTAGAATAGATTCTGGTTCTGTACTTTTTGGACTTATGTTTTACTCTTGGCTCAGGTAATAGTATTTCTGAAGGAACGTTTTTTGTCTTTGTTTTTTTTAGCCCAAAGCTCTTTGATATTCACAATGTGTCCATGTTCCTCCATTCCCACTTGTCCCAAGTGTCAGAATAAATTTGAAAAAGAAAAATACAACTTCAGGCTTAGCTTAGCAGTCCAGGCTTCAGGACAAAACTGAATTACTGGTTTGTCCAAACAAAATATCCACCAATGTCCATTGGAACTGAAGATAGGGTTAATCTGACTTACCGGGCGTAGGTTTTGGGTGTCAGTTTATTAATGCTGCCTCCGAAAGTCTGGAGACACTGATACCAACAACACAACTGATGCTTCCAATCAGAGCCACTTCCTACATCTCCATTAGGATGAAAGGAAATTATGTCTAATAAACTAAACTGGAGTGAAGAATCAAGACAAAACCAAACTTTCACCGCCTCATTAGGAAGAACCTCCCTAAAGACTTTGGATTGGTTCTGCAATGCAGATTTGTTTCAATCTCTCATTGTTTCCACCCACTTTCAGAAACGGAATCTGGACAAATGTCTTCAATCTCTTAGTTGAGCTCAGTGTTTAGAGACTGACTCGTGAGTCTAATTAATGCCCAATCAGTGGCGACAGCGTTTTCCCGGCCCAATGAGATTCAATCCAGACTATGTGAAACAACAACCTAGCAATCGCTCTGCCCAAGACGATTGCAATTGGTTTAAAGAAATATGTTATTTCCCCCTATCTCTGAATGGTAATGAGTTGCAGCCAGACCTTTCTCCAGCGCTGACAGTGTAAACGAAGTGTGGAGATAGGTCTAGCTATGAGACACTACTGTAGGGTTGAAATGGGGTTGGTTAAAGATGATTTGCCAACACTACAGGTATACCTGTAAATGGAGAAGGATATTTGGAAATGGGATATTTTTTTAAATATATAGATTTTTGTTGTACTTTATACTATATTCCCCATTTCTGTAGATGTGTTTAGTGTTTATCAACCATTCAGCCAACATAGATTAAGAAAAACTGTGTTCAATGATTCACTATTTGATAAATTACATGACTAAATCCATGATTATGTGTATTCAATAAACAATTGATTATTCAGTACTGACTCAAATAACCAGCTACCATAATGACGTATATAGTATAGTTTAATTCGTATAGTCCTAGTATAATAGGTTCATGTTTAATCTAGTCATGAGAAGAGCAGAGAGGCCTCTGTTAGGGCATGTAAGGTCAGGTCAGACAGTTAAAGGTTGTTTGAAGACACAATTGAATGCATGAAGGACAGCGTGTGCGAAGTGTTACTTCCTAGAGAACAGAATAACAATAACAGGACACACGTTTATGGTGTTACTCACAGACACACAAACATATAGATCAAGTTTTTGTGTATTCGGAAACATCTGGTCTCGATTTGGGAAGACTACAATGTTCTAACTTTATATCGTATCTGACGAGAGATGGACCTTTTGACATTTATTGTATTAGTGATGGAAACACAGGGTATGATACTGTCAGAGTGTACTGTATGTGAGATTACTAGATCAACCTATTCATAGAATCAAATGACAGACCGCCCTTGGATTAGTTCATACCTAGGATTTCATGTGTGAACTCATCATTACTGCAGTATGTTTTGATGCTTTGATTCAAATAAAAGAGTTGAAATGGCATCGACAGACCTGGGCATTCCTTCTTTATCCAAACCATAAAATACCAAATTTACCAGAATATTTACATTGAATCATGAAACCAATTGAAAGTCAACTAGAAGTGTAATATTTTCTTATAATATATTTATTTAGTGGAACTGAATATTTCTTCACAAAACCTCATTAGCAACCTTCTTAATTAAGTATGTTAGTTAATTGCATCCCAGGCTTGCATTAGTCACTGTGAAAGTATTGACTTATCAATGTGCTCCAAATGTTGAGAAGACCCATAAAATCCCATTTGCTTGTACTGAATTATGCATATCCTGGTTGATTGCAGTATATTCATATGAGCTGAGAAAACCACATCTATACAGTTGAGTTATTCAATACCAAACCTGTACCTCATAAAGTTGCCTTGATATGACCAGTACAATAATGATGTGTGAAAGGCAACTGTATTATTATAAACACTATCTATCCAGACCACGATAAAAACCCTTCAGCATAACTCAGATAAGTGTTCACCTACCATCCCCCATGAGGTCATTATAATCCACCCGGTTCCTGCAGTGTGGTTAGAATGAAGTTGATGTCAGCATCATTACTTTGCTGCACACCTCCAGCATGCATCAACTCATCATCATCTTAGATATGGATGCAAACTGGAAGGGCGCGCACCCACATGCACACGCACGCACACACACACACACACACACACAAGCTCACAGACATACTCACAAACCAGACCCAAACTCAAAACCCACCAGAATATAATACTTTCGCAGCTGTGTTGTTGAAAGATTCATAATGAAGCTGTAGCGGTAGCTAAAATAAGCCCATGATGAATATCCTCCATACTGTGTACAGCATACGCTATGAACAAACTAGATGGCGTGCTAGTTAAATGCAAACAGCTGGCCGTGCCTCAGTGTCATTGGAGGGCAGTCAGAGGAGCTGAATGGCTATTTGAGCAATTCTACACTGAGCATGAACACAGGGCAGTGTATCGTGAGAAGACTTTGACAGAATAAGAGTGTGATAGGCTTATACTGTCCTGGTCTCGGATCACAGCAGTGTAATGTACACACACTGCAACTTCTGAATCATAATGATCAGTTATACAGTAAAGCACATATTGTATGTACTGCACAACTACTGCATAAGGACCCTTGTATGTATTGTACTGGTGGCTTTTTATTGTGATGCTTGAGCATATCAGTGTCTGCTTGGTCCAACTTCTCAGATGCATTCATTATAACAAACAGTAGCTTGCTTTAACTTGCTTACAGTTTAACTCACACACACACACACACACACACACACACACACACACACACACACACACACACACACACACACACACACACGTCAGTATTCCTTTGGAATAGTTCAATCACACACAGTATCCATTATATGAATAGATACACTTCAGCACTTATTTTATGCTATTATACATATGTTGAAGTTAGGACTTGAGTTGAGTTGACTTTATTTGATATGGAAATGACAGATACATTAGACTTGTACATACTGTATGCACAAGAACCAGATGCACTGTTTTTAGTGTTTGTAGCCTTCGGCTAATTTCCAACACCTCTGGAAATACAAAACAGGAGGCTTTTAAACACATCAGCACATACAGACACATACATTAAAAACATTACACACCCACAGATATAATCCCTGTGCTTTTTGTGCGTGGCTGTAAGCCAGTGCACCATAGATAGCATTTGTCTGGTTGTCACTCCCTCCCTCCGTCCTGTTGTTGACCTGCAGTTCTATGTTGCCACCACAAGAGGCAGTAGTCCCAGCACACCAAAATAAATATGTGACAGCGGCTGGTGATTTGGTCCGCAACTCGGCAAACCCCGAAATGCGCTAGAGGGCAAAATAACTAAAAAAACGTTTTTTTTCGTTTTTTGTTTTTTGGTGTATTACCAAAGTTGAAGTTGTGAAGAACCTACTTACTATAACAGACAACAGTTTTAGGTTCACGAAATACGTTTAATTAGTCTGCAAACTAAGCTCGTTTTTAGCTGATTTCGAGCCGGGCTTGGGGGCGGGCAGATCGATTAGCATGATTTGTTTTCATTGGCTATTGCTTCCGGGTTCTCCGCCCCCCACCCTGCCCATAAGAACTGCACGTGGTGTTTGTTTACATTCAGTTCCACGTTTAACCATGGATGCTACTGCTTTTGCGAAAGCTCTGAACAAAGATCTGCTCAACGCCGCTCGACGATTCGACAATGGAGAACTTATGGATTCGTACCTAAAGGACTACATGGATGTTGACGATGGTACAAACTCGGAATGTGGTAGTGAAGAAGAGGACAATGCTTCTGATCTCGAGCTGGAAGTCGACGAAGATGGAGAAGAGGGGGATGGCATCCAGGACATGGAAAGAGTTTTACGAGCAATCGATATTGTTACCGTGAACATCGACTGTGAAACAGAAGAAATGGACAGGATCAAAAACTTTGATTGCTAGTTAGCTGAGCTAGCCCCGTGTTCCTAAACTACCCAGCGAGGCAGCTAATATCTAGCTAGCTAACGTTAGCTAACATGCTAGTTAGCTGAGCTAGCCCCGTGTTCCTAAACTACCCAGCGAGGCAGCTAATATCTAGCTAGCTAACGTTAGCTAACATGCTAGTTAGCTGAGCTAGCCCCGTGTTCCTAAACTACCCAGCGAGGCAGCTAATATCTAGCTAGCTAACGTTAGCTAACATGCTAGTTAGCTGAGCTAGCCCCGTGTTCCTAAACTACCCAGCGAGGCAGCTAATATCTAGCTAGCTAACGTTAGCTAACATGCTAGTTAGCTGAGCTAGCCCCGTGTTCCTAAACTACCCAGCGAGGCAGCTAATATCTAGCTAGCTAACGTTAGCTAACATGCTAGTTAGCTGAGCTAGCCCCGTGTTCCTAAACTACCCAGCGAGGCAGCTAATATCTAGCTAGCTAGGTAGCTATTACAGAGAGAAACAGAATGAGAGAGCATGAGAGGTATGTTAGTCTGACACCTTGTTTTTTGTTTTGGTTACAGCATGAGCAAGAACAAGCTCCAGGCCATAGCCCAAGACTACCAGGAGAATGGTGGACAAGTGCGAGAAAGGAAGAAGGGTCCACGTACAAACCGCTACTTCCTTAAGAAAGAGGACATCGAACGAGTTGTGACGTTCATCGGCAACTACGCTGAAGACCATGCCATTGTCTTGCCTGGCAGACACCCTGGTCACAGGGATTTAACTGCAAAGTTGCTGCCATCCAATGTCTCCAAAGCTACAGTGTGGCGGCTCTACAAAGATGCTGTGGAAAAGCTTGGTATGTAAAAGTTGGATACATACATACTTTGACATCCTATGGTTAAAAACATACATATTTAATTCAATAATATCATACAAATAAAATATTATTTATTTTCAGAACACCGTGTTGTGGCTCTGGACACCTTCAGACGGCTGTGGAAGTCATTGCTCCCTCACATAGCAAGCACCAAACCCCGGACAGATCTCTGCTGGCTGTGTCAGAGCAACAACTATCAAGTTTACCGAAGTGCCAACCTGCCTGACAACGTGAAATCAGCCAAGCTGAAGAAGCAGGAGCAGCATCTCAACCTTGTTCTACAGGAGCGGTCACTCTACAATGACATGAAAGCTGCATGTGCCAAGACCTGTGAGGATTTGCAGCTCTCCCTTGGCCCCTCCACACCAGGCAGCAAGAAGATCACTATGCACTACAGCTTTGATTTTGCACAACAGGTGAGAATACGTTCATCCTATGATGAGTGTGTTGTGATGTGATGTGGTATGGTTAGGGTTACATGTGTGTTTTTGATTTTCAATGCATCTCATCTTTTCCTTTTCTTCCTATTTTTTCCTTTGTCTCTTAGGTTCACTTCCCTTCTGACCCTTTTCAGCCAGGACCCATGTACTTCTTGACTCCTCGTAAGTGTGGCATTTTTGGTGTCTGCTGTGAGGGAATACCGAAGCAAGTGAACTACCTGATCGACGAAGGGATGGCCTCAAGCAAGGGCAGCAATGCAGTCATCAACTACGTGCATCATTTCTTCAACAACTATGGAGTTGGAGAAACACATGTGGACCTTCATTGCGACAACTGCCGTGGACAAAACAAGAACAATTTTGTGCTGTGGTACTGTGCTTGGCGGACCATGCACAAGCTTCACCTGCAGCTGGACGTCCACTTCCTGATTGCAGGCCACACCAAGTTTGGCCCTGACTGGTGCTTCGGCCTGGTCAAGCAGAGCTTCAGGAAGACCAGAGTGGACACTCTGTCTGCCATTGCTGGAGTCGTCAGGGACAGCTCTCCTGTGAAGCACGTCAACATCCCCCAGCTTGTTGGACTGGAAGACGGCACCGTGCTTGTTGAATGCTACAACTGGCAAGAGCATCTGAAACCCTACTTCCGGGCACTCCCACAGATTTCAAGTTACCAGCACTTCAGGTAATTATCATGCATTAGCTAGTCTATTTAATCAACACTTTCTGGTACTATTTTATGTATATGGAGTGCCAGTACTGTGGGCAATAGTTTAATGTACTTTCTTCCTTCTATTCTATTGCAGTTTTGATGCAGAGAGACCTGGCATGGTTGTGGCCAGAGAACACCGTGATGCACCAGCAGTTGAGTTTCAGCTGCTGCGCAAGCCTGATGTCCTGCCCCCCAGAGAAGGTCTTCCTGTGCAAGCCCCACCCGGACTGGACATGGCCAGACAGACATATCTCTTTAACAAGATCAGAGAGTTCTGTTCTGATGAGGGACGAGACATCACATGTCCCCCGCCAAACTCCACAGCAGCTCAGAACAAGACTGTCCGCTTGTAGATTCACTGCAGATCATCAGGATGGACAGCACTGCAGGAGAAAGGCCACAGCCTTTTCCTGTTTGTATACTGAAGCATTGCGTGTTCTCTTGCACAGACTTGCGCACACTTGCACAGACTGCATTGTTCGAATATTGAATACTGAGCCGAGTACTGTTATTACCTTGAGTATTGAGCTGGGGACTGTTATTACTTTGTTGTACACTTGATCACAATGAACACTATGCACCTTGTTATTACTTTGCTGTGCACTTGATCACAATGAACACTATGCACCTTGTTATTACTTTGTTGTGCACTTGATCACATTGAACACTATGCACCTTATTACTTTGTTGTGCACTTGATCACAATGAACACTATGCACCTCGTCTATACAACTGACTGTACACTTTAACACTTAGACTGTTGCCTTTTTTTGTACACTTTACTACTTATGCTTGTAATGTATATCATGTATTTGACAATAAAGAATGTTAAATTTGAACTTCATCTTATATTGTTCTTAACTGCATTCACAACACAAGATTAATACTGACTCAAAGAGTGTGGGGTAATCAGTGAGAGAGCACCCCACTCTCAGGTAATACCCCAAGTTGACAGCCACTCTGACAGATAATGACAGATCGTCCAGTGGGGGAGTGGCTGGGGGTGCGGTTACCAGGCTATTGTTCACGCCCATTACCTGGCAGTCAGAGGTGTGAAATGTTGGAGAACTTTGGAGGGCGATTTCTCAGCTAAGTTGATTTGGCAGTACTAGCATTCAAATAAGCATATCTTCTTCAAATATGTTCAGATTTCAATGTATGAGACCTCATTTGAAAGCTTACAATCTGCACTTTCATAATCTGTAAAAAACTGAAAAATGAAAATGCCTAGTTGAGGACCAAATCACCAGCGGCGGTCACATATACTATGACACTTCACACATTCCAGATCCCTGGTAGTGTAGTGGATAAAGCGTCTGACTCCAATGTGGAAGGTCAGGGGTTCTGGATGTTATAGAAATCTAAAAATGTGGTTACCTGGTGGTGCTATGTCAGTTATTTAATTTATGTGCACTAATTGAACATTTGAAATACTCCTGTTTTGAAATTATACCTACAGTATAGGTGTCTCTGTAATTACCCATTATATATTAGGCTATACTTTGCATGTATTTACCAGTTAATGTTTAGTAATTGGGGGACTATAAAAGGAAGGGTTACCCAAAAAATCTTCAGTGTAAGTTAATTTAGCAATAGAAATCCATAAGCCTAAGGCCAATGGGCCTAGGATATAGACAATAAACTACCGGTGGAATGGTGGTGGAGCAATAGCGGGAGCATTTCGGATTACTAGCGGGCCACTGTCCCTGACGCTAATAATCCGCCAGAGGTCCACTTGCCATTCGATGTGCAAATGGCCAGGAACCAGCCAGCAGATTCGGCCGGAGGTCCGCCAGCTTGTCCATCAGGACCCGCTGTAGGTCCGCTAGCCTTTTGTTATATTCCGCCGGAGGTCCGCCAACTCGTCCATCGGGGACCCGCTGTAGGTCCGCTAGCCTTGTGTTACAGTATCTGGGTTTATCCCGTACCTTTGTCCAGAAACAGAAGTTGAACCAATTGCAGTAAAATAGCTAACATTACAGGAATCATCAGTGTAACTGCTTTAGCCACTGACCGCTACCATTAATGTTATGGAAGCTGCTGCTAGTTATTGTGAGCTCTTTTTCCCCTCAGGAGGGCTAGCCCTCCTGAGGGTAAAAAGAGGAGCCGAGTGCGTAAGCCTCCTTCTGCCGGTACAAAGCCACTCCACCGCCAAGACTCCTACAGTGCCTCCCCGCAGCCACACATGGTAACTGGGTACCTCGCGGTCCCAGGCTAAACTGTAGGGGATCTCGGAGCAACAGTGGGCCCCAGAGGCAAGGCGCGCAGGCCCACCCATGTGTGGACACGCCCTGGCTCCTGCCAACCACTGTCCCAGCTATGGGCAAATAGCAGGGGCAGATGGGGCTCATAGCCATGCTAGGCAACCCATCTAGGAGAAGGTCACTCCGAACAAAAACCACAGGTGCTGCTCGCACCTGGATCCGCACCATATACCATCTGGAGGTGTGGAGCAAGGTCGGATAGCCAGAGTAGGACTGTGAGGAGTTGCGCCCCACAGTCCTTAACTAGCATTTTAAAGCCTGACAATGGAGACACCGATCATCGAGAATCCTATACTTCCAGCGGCGGGAGTCCGTAGGAACCAAACAGCGGACGGTGGTGCTGGTTCTCCCTCGGGGAGACACTATGATGACTGGACCCCAAACCCTCTCCATTGGAGAGGAAGGGTTCAGCCTGACCACAGCCCACTGTCCAATGCACTATTGTGCTGTAGGAGACCATTTATTATGGGAACCTTCAACGCAAACACAGTAAGGGAGGAGACACGGCTAGAGGAACTAACGCACTGTGTTGGTGAGAGGGGAGTGGAGATCCTGGGAGTCCAGGAGCACAGGAGAGTGCACACTGACCAGCCAATTGTATACCGCAGAGTGGGGGAATGTTCGTTCATCACCTCATCTGCATGGCGGAATGATGCCCAGGCTGCAACTGTTGGCGTGGGGTTAATAGTGAGCCCTCCAGCACGAAAAGCTCTTCATAGGGTGCAGCAACGCACCGACAGGATCCTTATCACTGACTTCGAGGGGAACCCGGTAACAACTGTCATGAGTGTGTACTCTCCCATCAACGCAGCACCAGTTGAGGAAGTAGAGAACTTCTACGAGGACCTAAGCACAGCGATCCACCATGTGCCGGCTCACAACTTCCTGATAATCCTGGGGGACTTCAATGCAAGGCTCAGACCAGAAGATGCACCCTTCACATACCACACCGTGGTCTCTGTGAGGCTGCGTCTGAGCCTGAGGGTCCCCAAGAACATCCCGAGGCCTCGGCCCAACTGGGAGGCCTTTGCAAGAAGCCCCGACCTCCAGGCCAGCTACACGGCGGAGGTGAAAAGCCGCTTACAACTGCAGGCCGAAGAGGAGAAGCCTCGGACAACATATGGGCAGTTGCTCACTGCTAACGAGGAGGCAACAAGGAGGTGGGTGCCGACAAAGGGGAGACGCAGATCCAAGCACCCGGAGGTCATGAGGGCGCGGGCATGGATGGAAGAGGCGTGTAGAAGCTTTGAGGAAGAGGGGCCCACAGAGAATCGGGAGGTGTTGAACGAGGCCAAACAGCAGCTGTTCAACACCTACAACAGGATCAAAGGGGAGGAGCTGATGGAGAAGGTGAGGTGGAGGCGGTGCAAGGTGAACGACAGTACAAGGAGTCATGGAGGGTCATAAATGAGATGAGTGGGTGCAAGAGGTCGAGGGAGGGACAACTAGCAGGCTGCAGCCCAGAGGAGAGAGTGGCCTCCTGGTTCACCCACTTCCGGGATCTCCTAGGCACACACCCAACAGTGGAAGGAGCTGAGAAATACCTGCAGTCCTCACAAATCTTGTGATTGACGATGGCCCCTTTACAGCTACGGAGTTTGCCACAGCGAAGACCGCTCTGAAGCAAGGGAAAAGCGCTGGGCCGGATGGCATCCCCCCAGAGGTCCCTAAGAACTGTGATCTCGACAACATCATATTGGAGATCTGCAACCAAGCTCTGATAGAAAACATCAAGCCTGATATATGTTCCCTCTCCAACATCATCCCGGTGCCAAAATCTGGAGATCTGTCTAAGCCAGACAACTATCGTGGCATTAGCCTGACATGTGTCATAGCGAAAATGTACAACCGCATGATACTAAACCGGATTCGAGATGCCATTGACCCTCACCTGAGGGACAACCAAAATGGCTTCAGAAAAGCAAGGACCACCGTAGCCCACATCCTGGCCTTAAGGAGGATCATCGAGGAGGTGAAAAAGAACAGCCTAACAGCAGTCCTGTGTTTTATTGATTTCCAAAAAGCATTTGACTCAATACACAGAGGCGTGATGGTGAAAATCCTTAAGGCCTAGGGGGTCCCTCCTAACCTACTCCGGGCCATAGAGGCCATGTACAGTGGCACAAGAGCCAGAGTGGTAACCCCGGATGGCAACAGTGAGGAGTTCGACATCCTAGCAGGAGTGCTACAGGGGGACACTCTTGCCCCCTTCCTCTTCATTGTAGCCCTGGACTACGCGCTTAGGAAAGCCATCAGTGGGCAGGAGCAGGAGCTTGGCTTCATAATAACACCTAGGAAGTCTAGAAGAAACCCTGCTGTAGTCCTGGCAGACCTGGACTATGCAGATGACATCTGTCTGATGTCCAACCGTGTGGAGCAGGTACAGGAGCTCTCGAACAGAGTAGAGGCAGAATGTGCCAGGGTTGGCCTCAGGTTGAATATAAAGAAGACTGAGGCAATCACTTACAACACCCCCCTGGACCACCCAGCTCTCAAGACAGCAGGGGGCAATGCTCTAGCAGAAGTTAGCGACTTCAAATACCTGGAGGGCCCTGAATGGCATGAATAGTGTGTGGAACTCCAATCTCCCTCAACACATTAAACTGAGCTTCTTCCATGCGACCGTGGAGTCTGTCCTCCTAAACGGCTGTGAAACTTGGACCCTGAAGCCCACCCTGTAGAAGTCTCTGGATGGGTGCTACACCAGAATGCTGCGTGTGGTGCTAAATGTCAACCAGAATGAGCATGTTACCAACAAGCATCTGTATGGGGGGCTACCAAAGCTGAGTGAGAAAGTGGCATCCAGGAGGATGAAACTTGCTGGCCACTGCCACAGACATCATGAACTCCCAGCCAGCAAGCTGGTGCTCTGGGAGCCAACACACGGGCACCGATTAAGGGGAGACACCCCAGGTGAATAGGGAAAAAAAAATCCTTAATAGGTATCACCATCAAACTCCCTCAGTTTGTTAGGTACATTAAGGAGCATCTTTTTTGTATTACAAGTTTTCTGAAATCTTATGGATAAATATGCAAATTAGGCATTATATGCGCTAAATATACGCTTATTTGCATAATTTCGGGAAATCAATTTTTTTAACTGGTTCAAGCCAGATTCAAAATTCTTGTTTCATTTTGTTCACATATCCCTATTCAAACTTTGTCCAAGGGGGATTTTTGATATCTCTTTTCTTCACTTCAGAAATCAGAAAATACTGTCAACAGTCATAAAAAGACCAATTTTCGCCATGTTTTAGGGATAAACTGTTATATAAATCAGGCTATGAATGAAATTTAAAAAATCCCCCTTGGACAAACTCTCAGAATATGGATTGGAACAAAACTGGAAAGTAAGGTGTATGTAGGTGCTACTCAAGTGGTGGTTTTGATGTCCCTAAGATGAGAAATAACTCATTTTGAGAAAACGGGCTTTGAAAATTATGTATTGTAAAAAACCATACATTTGCATTGTAAACCAATATTTACAAACACAATATCCAATCACATCATTAGTAACAACATTACACAACATCTGAAAACACATAGAAACTGAAAACTGAATAACACAGCATGTTGTGGATTCAAAATAGTCCAGGAGTAGACATTTTGTATAGAGAAGTAAGACCTGTTTAGTTGGAAGCCCACTCACCACGTCAAGGTACAGCCCACGAGTGGGATGTTAGTAAGACGAGACTAGAGACGAGACAATGTAAGTAGGGAAGAGAACATTCCCTTTTAGAAAGCTTGTATTATTTTATTAAACAGATCATGGACAAAGATAGACACATTTGACGAGGACATGCATGAGAAAACAGATTATCTAGCTTTTTGTGTTTTTTTAAGCATTTTACATGGAGAAAACATGAATGAATGAATGAATGAATGAACATGAAGAGTAAGCTGATTCATAAATACACAGGACAAGATGTGGTAAACAATGCAGGGTAAACACCAATAGAAGCTAAATATAGATTGCCAAACAAACAAGTGATATAACCATCGTCAAAAGCAACACCATAGGAGACATCAAGCTACGCCGTCATAGGTCTACAGAGTCACTCCTCAGATGGCACCACACTAGCTATCCACAAAACTGTTCTAGGCAGCTAGTTTGTAGAACCCACTCAGCTGGAGTTCACAAAACTGTTCTAAGCAGCTGGTCTGTAGAACCCACTCAGCTGCAGTCAACAAAACTGTCCTAAAACCACAATATGTTCCTGGTGCGCATGGGGTTGTCATCAGTGAAGCAGACTACCCCATATTGCCGCCTTCATGTTGTCCACTGAACGCTGGTTGAGAATTATTGTAATAATTCTCAATAACTGTAATAATTTTGTAACATTTTGTATTTATTGGCAGTCATCTTACCTACCTCTGAGTCCACATCTGCATATGCCTGCCTAATCTGCTCTCTGCTTCTGTGCAAGGACTCCAGACCTCTCTCTATTTCAGCAACTGAAATTAAAACAGTTTATTTGGTCAGTTTATGGATGCATGTAGAAATGCCACAGGTAGAGAGAGGGAGACTACTGTGCATATGTATAGGCTTCTGATATTGGCTAGAGAGAGAGAGAGAGAATTTTTTGAATTTTAAAAACCCTTTATTAATAATTCACACTAAAAACAGACAATACCAACAACCACAACCGTCAATACCAAACAATAATCCTTACACACTCAAAAATTAAACATTAACACTCCATCCCGCACACAGCATAAGGCCCCCCCAACCCCCCACACACTCATAAACGTTGCCAGGTCATGGGTCATCTGGTAAAATTCAAATTCCACTCTCAGGCGCGCGGTCATCAGCCCTTTGCACATCGCCACTGGATCCACTGAGCCCCCACCCGCAATACAATTCCTCCTCGTCTTCCAGATGGACAACTTTGCCACGCCAAAAATCATGTTCAGCAAAACATGCACCCCCTTCCTCCGCACAGAGTACCGCAGCCCCGAAATAAACAACTCAAATGCAAAGGTCACCCCCAGCCCGACACCAACCCTGAATAAGCTCAAAAAGCCCCCCCAGCCTAACACAGGTAACAAATAGGTGCTCAACCCGCTCCCCCTGCCCACAGAACGGACAGCCCTCCCCGTAACAGGATCGATATGCGCCAGATACCTGTTCGTAGCTATTGCCCCATGCAAGACCCTCCACTGGAGATCCCCCGTTCTCTTATCAGTGGGTGGCTTGTACAGGGACCGCCAGCAGCCTCTCGGGGAAAAGTCCCGACCAAAAAAACCTGCCCACCTCGAGTCCCTCATTGTGGCCAAAGCCCGCAAGTGTGCAACTTTCACACAAGTGATGTAGACCTCCTTCTTACTGCCTGCTGCAAATCTTCTCGGCTCAGGGGTCCGGAAAGTCAAAAAACTCCCTCTCTCCTCCTCCCACTCCCCAACAGCAGGAGAGACTAAGAGTGAGGGGAAGGCCCAGTCACATCCATCCTGCCACTGTGCCAGCCAAAGACGATTCCGCACATACTCCACAAACTCCTCAGGCAGGGACGCGATGACCTCCGCCACCACTTTCCCCAGCAGACGTACTGATTGAATCGCCGTAGTCTCCCCAGCTGATCCACAGGCGTCCTTAAAAGATGCCCCAATTTAAAACAGCCTGCCTCCCCCAGCCGGGAACGCAGACTAGGGGAAATGAGAGTCTCCGCTTTAATGAGGTCAGACCCATAAAAGGGCTCCTCAAACGGCCAGGGTCCCGCTCGCTGCTCTGGATCACGCCGCACCGTGAAAGTTCTCCAGGCCACCAACACCGACCGATAAAAAGGGGTCAATCCCGCCAAGTTGACCAAATCAGGTTGGAAAAGGAACAGCTGTTTGTCCAACCCCAGACTCCCCGCCCTCCTCAGGAGCAGCCCCGCGGTGTCACGCCAGCGGGACCCCGCCCCATACAGGAGCCTCTGGACCGTCTGAAGCCGGAAGGCTTTAATCCTCGACGGAATGTCAATCAGCCCCTGACCTCCTTCATGGAGCGGCATGGAGAGTGTCCCCGCCTTCAGCCAGTGATTTCCGGACCAGAAAAAGTCAACAACCGTCCGCTGTACCTCCTCCATCAGCCCAGGTGGAGGCGGCAACACCATGACCTTATGCCACAGAGCAGAGGCAACCAGATTATTGATGATCAGGACCCTCTCCCTATATGACAGCTGGGGCAGCAACCATTTCCATGAGGATAGTCTGGCACACACCTTCTCCTGCACGCCCTCCCAATTCTGCCTCTGGTAGTCATCTGTGCCTAAAAACACCCCCAGCACCTTCATCCCTTCTGTACCCCACCTCAGCCCACCTGGCAGACGAGGAGCACCCCCCCCTCCCCACTGCCCCACCTGCAAAGCCTCACTCTTCCCCCAGTTGACCTTAGCCGACGAAGCCCTTTCATACAGCTGTAATGTCTGTGTTACAAACTCTACCTCCGCCTGAGTTTTTACAAAAACATTTACATCATCCGCATAAGCAGATACTACCAGAGATGGCCCTGGTGTTAACCCTGGTAAGGACAGCCCAGTTAGACCCAATCTGAGCCTCGACAAAAGCGGCTCCAGCACAATCGAGTACAGCTGCCCCGAAATCGGACAGCCTTGCCTTATGCCTCTCCGTATCGGTATGGGGCAACTCAGCCCCCCCCCAACCCCACATATGATAAAAAAAACATCCCCAAAACCAAAAGCCTTGAGTGTAGCAAACAAATAAGCATGGTCCACTCTGTCAAATGCTTTCTCTTGATCTAGAGATAACACACCAACATTCACATCATACAGTTTACATACATCCAACAAGTCCCGTACAAGAAAAAGGTTGTCCATAATCGTCCTCCCTGGGATACAATAGGACTGATCCTTATGGACCAGCAGCTCCAGATGGTTCTTAAGTCTATTCGCCAGCACCTTTGAAAACAGCTTATAGTCCGTACATAGAAGCGCCACAGGCCTCCAGTTTTGTAAGAGAGCCAAGTCCCCCTTCTTTGGCAGCAGGGAAAGGGCTGCACGCCGACACGAGACCGGCAACAACCCACTCCCCACACACTCCACCAACACCTCCAGCAGGTCCTCACCAATACAGCCCCAAAAGACCTTATAAAAATCGGCGGGGAGGCCATCCACGCCAGGCGCCTTGCCAGACGCCATCTGATTCACTGCTGCCGTAAACTCCACAAGAGAAGATGGCGAGTCCTAAAGAGAGAGAGAGAGAGAGAGAGAGAGAGAGAGGGAACACGTTTCAATAGCCTACCTGTCACCCTCTTGTCATGTTTCTGATACGTATTCAGATGAAGCCCTGGGATCCCTAACACTTTACTAATCTTTTGGAGAGCTGCATACCCCAACCCTAACTCGTGCGCTAAGAGGACCATCCTCACATTGACATCAAATGCAACATCATTCCTAGTTGTATCATGAAGCCGAGTCGATGTGTAGACACTTTTGCGATAGCCATTTCTCACAAAGACTGCACTCTAAGAGCAAAGTACTACAGAACCCACTATTCGGAGGATCTATGTTAATTTTAAGACCAGTCCCTGCACAATTAGGACAAATCAACCCAGTTATCAGCTCATTCAAACGCGCCGCATCTCTCTGCTGCTCACTGGACATGCTAACGCTAGCCTCATCTCCCTGCTGCTCACTGGACATGCTAGCACCTGCTAATGACAACTTGCGCGAATAGGCACTTTATATCTCATAAATGTAAACCTTTCCATTTAGTTTCTCTTTTTTTCTGTTCAACCTTGCGGGCAAACACTGTTGTCGTTGTTGCTTATTACGTTTAGAACGCTTTACAGACGGAATTGTTTGGATTAGATATAAGGAAGTGGAAACGTGTCACATGACGCGCTGAACCAATCACGTTCTCAGAAATCAACAACAGCCAATGAGATTTCACGGTTAGCATCAAACCCGCCTTTGTATTTCCACGATTGGTTGCTAATACAAATGAAACTAACAGGTTTGGTTGCGATAATAGTGTGCTAGAGAGCCAGAGCTTTCTAAAGATACCCCGGATGACGGGATCCAGACGAAAGAAACGCTGCGAGAAGTTCCGAAAAAAGGCTAATTTTTGGTGATTTTAGGAAGAATCTACAGACGCAAACAGACTAAATTAAGTAAAATAAACATCTAAATGCGTATTTTTGATGTTTTATTTCCACTAGTATGAAAGAAGACATGTTATGGAAGCAAACTAGCGCAAAATCTCACATTTGACCAGGGCGTTGAAAAACGATGTTTTCACCTACCGTGTCTCCCCTTAAGAGGATGTCCCACACCAACATGTACTGAGGAGGGACTCAGGAGTGGAGAGTTCTACAGAACTGGCTGGATGTATGGACGACGGAGAGGATTGGAGACTTCGCTGTCAGGCTGGTCTGAGGACGACCTAATGATGATGAGCTAACTGGCTATCCCGCTCTTATTGTGCTGGATTAGCATTGGAAGCATTGGAACAGATGTGTCCAGGCGACAAGACATAATTTCATGTCATTTCAATTCACAGCTATTTCAGGGGCATGACTAGCTCCTGTCCTGAACAGAAACAAGCCAGCCACACACATAAGCCAGACTGGACCTGGCCTGGTTTGTAATGGCATACGACAGTCACCGTCTAATCAGTCACTGTTTAGCAATAATCACAATAGCAGAATGAAATCTTGTTTCCTACCATTTCCTACCATTGCATTTGCTGGAGAGGGAATACTCTTTTATGAACCATTCTCTGTTGTATTTGTCTGCATTGTGAAATTCTACCATCAGACTGTTCAAGATCCCCTACCCACATCCACGTACATCACTCACCCAGAGCTCATCTGACAGCCCTCTCAACGAGCATTTGACAGGCGGTCCAAAACTGACATACAGTAGCGGACTAGACTTTTTTCTCTTATTGTTGGTTTCATAGCTACTCCAGCACATATGATATATAATACATTTTTTACATTGATAAAAAAAAAAAAGAAAATAAAATTGTTGAGAGACTGACTTTTTGTAAAGTGTAAGAGTGTAAATGGAAGCGGGCGCTCGGGTTAATAGAAACAGAGTATCAATCCCCGTGGAGCAGATGTATACCAGGCCTCCAAGTAGCTTCACTACAATCACAGACACTGCTACAAACTGTAAATAGACAACTCAAGGTCGAAACACAACACGCTTATGCACACACGCATGCACACATGCGTGAGCACACACACACACACTACAAGAACAGTTCCTGGAGGGTAAATCTAGACATGTTTCTTTTACAGTTCTCTCCATTATGTCTCCCATGGCCAGCTAATGAAAATTCCTGGTAAAATAGCAGAGCTCAGGCGGGAAATATGTGTTCTCTCGTGGTAATGTACTAATGGTCACAACAATCAACTCGTCCACTCACATTTGTTAGGCTTTCATTCCTTCATACTCACTGCACAGACACTGAGCAAAAAGGATTGGACTGAGTTGGAGGGATGGTACAAAAGCAGAAACTCACCAGGGTGACAAGCCCAAGGATATGTTTAGGCGGTAACTGAAGAAACCGTATCCTTCAGCCATTTTAGACACCAAATATTTACAAATGACAGCTTGCAAGGCTATACAATTACAGACCAGTCTTCAGGGGCTGGAACATGAGCCAGAGACAGGATCAAAGGCCATGCAAAACCCAAAGTAAGCCAACCGCAGATATATATCTCACAACAGGCAGAGCTGGAAGATCCATATTGTATCCTAAACTGAATCATTAGGATCAGTCATGGTGTCGCGTTATTTTAGGAAGCCTCTTTGAAGGCTTCATGAGGAGGTCAAAGTATGACAGTGTGAGCGGTACTGTAGTGGAGGGTATACGGAGGTATGCCCACATAGTATATTTACTTCTTACAGTATGCATGGACCCACAGTATACCCACTTCTTTATCCATGGACCCACAGTATACTGTACCCACTTCTTTATACATGGACCCACAGTCATGTATACCCACTTTTTTATCCATGGACCCACAGTATACCCACTTATTTACCTATGGACCCACAGTAATGTATACACACTTATTTATCCATGGACCCACAGTATACCTGTACCCACGTTTTTATCCATGGACCCACAGTATACCCACGTCTTTATCCATCATCATCATCATCATCATCATCAGGTCGTACACAAATGGGCCTCCAATCTTTATCTCCAGTTATCCCGGTCCTCCATACATCATCGGTGGTCTCCACTCCTGCATCCCTCTTGATTATGTCCACAAATGTTTTAGTAGGATGTGCTCGCGATTTGTGTCCGCGCCATAGAGATGGCTCCCATAACCCCAGCTTGCTGGCCGGAAGCTCACGGTGTCTGTAGCAGTGCCCAGCCAGCCTCATTCTCCTTGCTGCTATCTTTCCACTCACCCTTGGCCTCTCTCCTTACAGATCTTCAATACTGACGTGCGCGTTATGACTTATATCCAGTGCTGCATGTACAGTAGCATTCTGGTGTAGCATCCATCCAGCAACCTCTGCAGAGAGTGGCTCAGGGTCCAGCACTCACAGCCATACAGAAGAACGTCCTCCCCAGTGGTGTTGAAGTTTCATGGGGGAGGTTGTATTTCCACATGTTGCTCATGCCGTTTAAAGCTCTCCACATGAGCGCCTTCCTCACTTTGAGATCCTGTTCCGTTGAGTTGACCCAAGAGCCCAGGTATTTGAAGTCCTCAACCTCCTTCAGAGCATTACCTTCAGCTGTCATTAGGGGCAGATGTTACGGGGTGTTATACAGTAGGTGATGACCTTAGTTTTCTTGGCATTCAGACTAAGACCCACCTTGGCACATTCCTTTTCCACTCTGGTCCAAGGTTATTATAGTTAACGAAAACGAACTAAAAAACTAAAACTAGGAGTGAAAAAAACATTTTAGTTAACTAAAATAAAAATAAAAACTAGGCTTTACAAAAAAATGATAACAAAATCTGTATTGTGTGTTTACAAAACTAACTAAAATAAACTAAAATTATAGAGAAAATGTCCTTAGTTTTAGTCTTTTTCATTTCATACATAAGCAAGCCCGTATTAAATAAATAAAAAATAAATGATAAATTATCATTTTGTTTGGAGGGAAATAATTGTGTGTTGAAATACAAAAGTACTTTATCCTGTTTGTATCATGATGATAATGACGGGTGGGGTGACACGTTCAAAAATCCCACGGTCAGGTCAGGTCAGGTGACCGCGAGAACTGGTTACGTTACCTTGTACTTGGCACTTAAAGTTTGAGTAACTAGCTAGGCTATCAAGAAAGAGACAGAAAAAACATTGATAAAAAAGTAAAACGATGGGAAAGTGGAGCTTCTAAGTTAAAATCTAAATAGGAAAGGGAAAGAAAGAACTCGCAACTTCGGCAAAGCATACCGAATATCTCCACCTTTTTCACCCTGTCTAGTAAAGCTAGCAGTAGCAACATTAGTGAAGAGCCTGAGGATGCTAATGCTAGCGACAGTCGAGAGGAACGCTACTCAGCAGCAGCTGCAAGTTCAGGTCCAGCAACTGTCCCACTATATCAAGCTGCCTCGACTGAGGCAGAGAACTGCAGCAGCAGCCTTATGACAGCCACCTGTTTGGTTGTTGCCATGCCTGCATCTCCACATCCCAGCCCCGACACGGACACGGAGGCCCCGTCGCCGGAGGCCTCGCCTGGCGGCTTTCAGGGCCTTGAGGTGGATCAGGACAGCAGAAGAGCACCGGGACCGGCCCCGGGACCTGAAAACCAGGTGTGGTTCAACAATTATGGATCCAGCTTTATGGGAAGACACAAGCAGCGATAGGATCAAATCTGTCCTTATTGAGAGGGGTGCAGCAGTTTTTCAAAACCGCAGATCCAACTACCCAGCCTCTGCCAGGGATAGGTTCAATGGAGGTAAAAATCGCTATTTCAACAATGATTTACATTCTTGCTGTTTACCAAATGGACAGACAGTAACGAGAGAATGGATCATGTACTCTCCATCAAAAGGAAACATCTATTGTTTTGCATGCAAGCTTTTCTCAAATAAGCGTCATCAGTTTGTAGAAGGATTTAGTGACTGGAAACATTCAGAACGCATCGGGGAACACGAGAGGAGTGATGAGCATAGGAGCTGCATGTTATCTTTACACCAGAGATGCAAGGGCACAGGGGCTATTGATGCATCCTTGACCAAACAAATGGAATGAGCAAGGCAATACTGGAGAGAAGTCCTCAAAAGAGTTGTGACTGTTATAAACTTTCTCGGGGAGAGAGGGCTTGCCTTTAGAGGTGATAATGAATTGCTGGGGTCTCCTCAAAATGGAAATTTCCTCGGGATTATTGAATTGCTAGCTCAGTTTGACCCCTTTTTAGCTGGGCATATAGACAAGTATGGACAGAAAGGCCGGGGAAATGTGTCTTATTTGTCAACGACAACGTGTGAGGAATTTATTGAAGTCATGGGAGATAAAACTAGACAGACTATTGCTGAGGAAATTTGGGAAGCAAAATACTTCTCTGTAGTTGTCGACTCAACCCCAGACCTTTCACATGTCGACCAACTTACTTTTATTTTCAGATTCGTCAACAAAGATGGGAAAATTGTTGAACGTTGTCTGGCTTTTGAGCCAATTGAATGCCATACGGATGAAAGTTTGGCTGAATGCGTTGTTGCTATGGTTGACACTTTAGGCTTGGAGTTGTCAAATTGCAGAGGCCAGTCATATGACAACGCAAGCAATATGTCTGGGAAATACAATGGACTTCAAGCGCATCTAAAGAAGATAAATCCGTTAATACACAATAATTACGTTCCATGCGCAGCTCACTCCCTGAATTTAGTTGGAGTCAACACCATAGAGGCCAGCAGACCTGAGGCTGGAAACTACTTTGACACTTTACAGTCTTTGTCTAATTTTTGTGCCTCTTCTACAAGCGGATGGGGCAAAGTTTTTCGCGAAACGGACGAAATAAGTTTGACACTGAAATCCCTCTCAACTACAAGATGGAGTAGTCGAGCAGAGTCCACTAAAGCTCTATCGAAAAACTACTCTAACATAAAGGAAGCACTTTCAAAAATAGCAGCCTCTGATGATGAAAAAAGAGACACTAGAAATGAAGCCGCAGCACTCTGTACTAAACTGGAGTATCTAGAAATGTCATTTATGGCCCATTTCTGGGATGCAATCCTTGACAGATTTCAAGCCACAAGCGTAATGTTACAAAAAAGTGACAAACATTTTGACTGCGGTGAATCTTCTCCAGTCATTGCGTGCTTTTGTTTCCTCACAACGTGACCAATTTGACATTTATGAAAATGCAGCTCTGAATGTAACAGGTGTGCTCCAAACCTACAAGCGTGACCTACAACGAAGTAGAAAACATAAATCATTTGCATGATGTGCAGCCTACGTGATGGAAGGAATACAGTAGGACCCCACTTATCCGAATCCAACGGGACCGAAGGTCGTTCGTATCTCTGAAATGTCCGGATGACTGAAACATATGTTAAAATGCACCAAATGCAATAAGTGGTATACTTGTTCCATATAGACTCATAATAGACCGATAAATACCCTTAATTACTTGTGAAAATGCATCAAAATTGCAATCGAATAGCCAACTAAACTCATACAGCCGAGCCTATAATAGGCCTACAGTAGCCTAGAATAAAATAATAATAATAATAATAACAAATACAGTAGTTATTCTCAAATGAGGCCTACGCTGCATCCATAGACTACTGTATTCGCAGAACAAAATGGTATAACCTAAAAACAAGCCAACATTAGAACAATTAGAGCAAATGATAATAAATAAATAAATAAATGAATGAAATGACAGACAAGTTGTCGTGTCTTAGGCTATTGCAGCCTAAAATACCGATGTAGGCTAACGTGGCCTAGGCTGTAGGCTATTATTTAACAAATACAGTAGGCCTAGTAGGCTCATCTACATGCTTACAACACGTCTGTGTTCCTGAAGTCCATTAACTGGGAACGAAAAATGACCCGATACTCCTCTGCTTCAGGTTGCTGACGCGCTTTCTGGCTACCAAGGAATGCAGCTCTCGCGCAGCAGACTCATTTGCGTTTTGCACTCGACATTAAAGTAACAAAGAAATTAAACGTGACAGTAGGCTACAGCCTACAGGAAACATGTAGGTCTACATACAGTTATGTTTTTATTCACAGTAGGATACAGTACGTGTTTATTATGAAAGATTGAAATGCAAGTAGGCCTGTACTGTACTGTACTGTAATGAAAATCCCACCAGTAACCAGATAGCAGGCTCCAAAAAATCAAAAATGAACTGAGAACGACAATGAATGAGTGTGTGAATGAGTGACTGAGATTGATGGAAGACTAAATCATAGAACTGTTGGCGGAGGTAGAGCACCAGTAGGCGTGTTTGCATGTCTACAGTGGGATACATTCTCGATCTCCTAGGTGTTATATTGAAACCGACATCCTCCTCTCTTCCCTGGATATCCTGCCTCAGTGTGTAGTCCAGGATTATTATAAAGAGGAAGGGTGCAAGGGTGTCCCCTTGTAACACTCCTGCCATGTCAAAATCCTTGCTGTTGCCGTCCGGCGTCACAACCTTTGTCATTGTGTTCGAATACATGGTCCCTAATGGCCCAAAGTAAATTGGGGGGGGAACACCATAGGCCTTAAGGCTTTTCATCATGACACCTCTGTGTATTGAGTCAAATGCCTTTTTGAAATCAATAAAGCACAGCACCTCTGTCATGTTGTTCTTTTTTTTACCTCCTTGATGATCCTCCTTAGGGCCAAGATCTGGGTTACTGTGGACCTTGTGATGGAAATTTGAGGGCCTAAGCAAAGATATGAGTTCCAGCTGTTCTTTACTGCCCTGGCCATCCTGTTTCAACCTACTGACCTCTGTGTGCCTGGTGTCCTCATCCATTGAAGCTTGTAAGAACAGACCCCTGCCTTGGGCATTTCTTTCTTTATGGCAGGATGACCTCTCTAGGGGGGAGATTAAAACCAAACCTCCAGGCCTTGTATATGATCCTAGTGTTTACTAAACTGTGGTCTCCTATTGTGTCATTGTTTTTGCAGAACCACCTGGTCATATCAATCTGTTGTATCATGTGTATACTTCACTGTGTATATGGAGTATATGTTGAACTTTCTACCCTGTTGGTTTGCCATTGTTGATGACGTGTCGCTATTGTTGATGACATGTAAATTATGTGTTAGGCAATCAGATTCTAGGAATGTCATATCCAGGCCTAGCTTTGAATATAGAGCTGTGCACAAGAAAGAAAGTTCAGTTCTTGGGTGAATCTCTCTTTTGTGTTTCAGCCAAGAGCCCAGTTGCAATTGTATGTATTTTTGGAATAAAGAACCAGACTTTGAACTTCCAGACTGAACCTCGGCAAAACTTTTTACTCTTTATACACTTCTAGATATCCAAATTAAATCTAGCATTCACAACCTCCCCTCTTGAAAGCCATTCTGGTTTACTCTCAAGAGTGGGTTGATGGTGTGCCGCAAACTGTTAGGTATCATGCAGTTGAACATCTTTGCAATGATACAAGTCAGACTGATTCTGTGATAGTTGTCTGGCTTTGAGAGATCCCCAGCTTTAGTCACTGGAATGATAGAGAGAGAGAGACAATACATCAGGATTGTTATTTTTCATTAGGGCAAGGTTGCAGATGTCCAGGATAATGTCATCAAGGTCGCAGTTCTTAAGGACATCTGGGGAAATACCGTCTGGCCCCGCACTCTTTCCCTGCTTCAGAGTCGTTTTCATGCCTAGGAGGTTTCTGAAGTGAGCGAACCAAGTGCTCACCCTCTTGCTTTGCCTCATTCATTGCCAACCGGCTCCCCATAGTCTTCTCTTGGCCAAGATGTCAACAAGCCTTCGGAACTATTTCCTGTGCCGCTACAACCTCTGGATGCCTGGACCTTGGGGAAGCTCTGGTCCTCTCCACCACTGGCACTCAGATCTGGGATCTCCCTGGTTGCCTCCACATGCGCTGCTACAAACCGATCGCACATTGCATTACAACCTTCCTCCATGTCCAGCAGTTGGAAGCGATTTCTCACCTCCACTGTGTATATGGAGGTCCGGTCTTACTGAAAAAGCCTTCCAGTCATGCTGGGTCTTCAGGTTTAGCTTGGGGACTCTCAAGCTCAGCCTCACCCTCATGGAAACCACTCGGTGGTCTGAGCCGACAGTGCTGAACGAGCTGTAAGGTTCTGCATTTGTTCCTCCAATTGCGCCTTACCCGTATGTACTCAAGCTGTCTAAACATACCGGAAGCCCGGTCCTGGAAGGTCCATCTCTTTCCTCTTCTTTTCTGGAGCGGTGTTAGCAGCCAGTAGCTCATGTTCCGTCAGAAGGGTTGCAAGAAGTTCGGTTTGTTGCATTGTGGTACGTGAAGCATGCATCCTCTGATCCGAGCCCTGCATTGAAATCTCCCAGAATTGAAAGGTGGACACTAGAACGGCAGAGATTGTTACTCTAAGGTCCTCTCCACTTCTTCGACTGGAGCCCTGTTGGTGGGTGAGTACACAGCCATGAGGGTAGTGACAAGTATGAACGAAAATCTTACTTGGTTTAAATTCGATTTCAAAAGAACACGCGAGTGGTCAATCAAGCTGTTTTTTTCAAACAAAGAAGATAGTTTTATTCTGGGTGACAATTTGCAAATCGGACTCTGAACAGGAAGTGTTTCCCACGCACAGAGTGAAGCAATGGGACTAGAGAGTTTAGTCTTATAACGTGGGAGAGGAAGTGACGTCAAGCAGGACGAACAGGACAGGGAATTGATGTCACACAGGCACAAATGGTGATTGTTATGAGAACGCTCTAAAGAGTAGGTTCACAGGCATTATAAAATAATAACCTTCAGAAGATCAACATAGTAGGAAAACAAATGGTGTGGGTCACACATTGGTGAGACTGAAATTGCATTAACAATGTCCCCAATGTTTTGTGGAGTCTCAACAATGTGGATAATTAAATTAAGTAATATAATAATAAAAAATAATCTCAAATAAATTTGGTAAAACTTAATGTTACACATGTGGAAAGGAAGTCATCTATATTCTCCACTAGGTGAAGCATAATAAAGATGCCTGAAATTGAACAAACTCAAGATTATTTTCTCTCCACATGCAACCATGCACCAAAAATCCTTGCTTCAAAATTTGACGGAAGCAAGGTAAAAAGATGACATGATTACTAATCTAATACGCATTTCACATATTCATGAGAGTGGGACAAAAAACTCTTTGTTTTAGAGGGAAAATCCTTAAATTCAAATTAGAAAAATATCAGATTATGTCTCAAAATATTCCAAATCCTTAAAGTCGCACTGAAATGGACGTTTGAGATCATCTTACTTCCGTAGTTTGACGTATTTCTGACGCAAACAAGCTATGAGGGTGGGACATATGTTTAGAGGAATTTGATTGGAACATTGACAAGTGGACGGGTTTTAAGAACTTTAGACAGATTCGATAGAATGATAGTGTTGATTGACGGGTGTATGTTATGAGATTATTGGCCTAAAATCTAAGGTACCTGTTGTCGTCATTGTACGTGACCTACCGTTTTCCAGGAAGTAAGAAATTATATACTTTGATATAAGATTACAACAAAAGTAGAATTTTGTATATTTTTTGGCATACATCGTTGAATAGGTGAACACTATGACCAATTATGTGAACCAAAATGGGACAGAATGCTTTTTTCATTTCAGTGCGACTTTAATTTCAATAGCACAAATTGAATGAATATCAAATTTAACTTCTTCTTTAACATTAATGCAGAAATGGACATATCTGTAACAGCAGTTAAACATTTCCCAATACATTTAAGAACAACTCCAAAAAAATAATAATTTTCAAAATAATAATCATTAAATGATACATACATTTGAGAATATCTAGTACTCGAAAAAGCATTATTAAAAATTCCCCAAGCATTCCATCCATGAACAGTATTTAAGTTCTGAATACCTTTCTTGTTTGCTTCATGGAACTCTGTTAATGTAGCATTTGGATTTGAAATAAATGAACAGTATTCTGAACCTACTATTGCACATGTACCTCCTTTACTGGCTAGAATTATATATAATGCAAATTTATTTTGTAACACAACCTTTTTCATTTCCTTCATTCCTCTAGCTAAGGCTGCTCATTAACTTCTAGTGACAACCTTTTTAGAATAGTCTCTTCTATACCTGTATATGAGTTACTCAGTCTATCTAATCTTACATGAAAATGACAAGCAGAGGATGTCTTGGAGAAAATATGAGTAGCTAAACCTTACCAATCATAATGTGACCATTCTACTTGGGTTAAAGGAATTGGGTTAAATACGGGTGCAGAGGTACTAAGAGGTATATTTTGACACAGTTAGAGTAGTTCATTTTAGATGCAAAATCTTTGACTTTACTAATAGCTTCGATAGGATGTCTCTTTTCATGTCCAATTGACTTAGCTGATGTAGTTAGGTGCTGAGCACTTAAACACAGTACCCTGAGGATAGTCTGGAACAGATCTACAAATGTCAACTCCATAATTCTAAGTTTTCAATACACACATAACATCTCTAGTTAAAACACACCAATAAGGAGATTCTTTCTTTAAACCAACTTCAGTCACAGTTACAACAGTAGAACCTGGAAATCATTTGTTGCTTTCGAATCTTACATAAGCAAGATGTAATTGTCCATCCATCTTCGTCGATCGTATACACCCAACAGTCAAGTGGAGTGCAGTGTTCAACAGGACAAACGAATATTGCTGTAGTTTGGACATCCTGTCTTTTCATTCATTCCATTACTTAAATTTTAGGAGAAAAAATAATTGTATGGAGGACCAAACCTGTCAAAATTAAAAATAAATACATAAATAAATAAATGACTCAACAAATGACCAATAAATAAATGAATGAATAAATATGCACAAAAATAAATAAATGAATAAATGCATGCAGTAATGTGTAAATAAATACATTCAATTTGATATAAATGTATAAAATTATATATGTATTTATTGTTTGATTCATTATTTCTTGCATTTATTTCCTTGTTCATGTATTTATTTATTCATTTATTTATTTATGTATTAATTTCCACATTCTTTTCCACATTTATTTATTCTTTGTTTGCTCGCTCCATATATGCTAATTAGGGGGCTGTCCAGGGATGTCAATCATGGTGATCCCTTACTCCCATTGGTTAATCAGTACAAATGTACATCTGCAAAAGTATTTGTGGTTCACAACATAAGACCATAGAATTAAAAGTGAATGTAGCATGTGCATTTGACTGAATTACTGCTACATGTCTGCTGACTATTTTATTATTGAATGAACACAGACTGCACTAGACTGTTGATTGGTGTGGGGGCGGGGGGGGGGGGGGTATGATGGTTTATTTTTTGATATGATGTGATGATGTATAGTTGTTCTGTACTGCTCCTGTTGACACTAATTTGGTTGTATATGTGCTTTTCTCATAATGACATTGAATTGAATTTGGAAGGTGGGGGTAATATTTATTGATGTGAATATTTCCATATGTGCCATGAAGGAATTAACTTTCATCAGCTCCTGCAACAATCATATCAAGGAATGAGTAGGCCAAATACTGAAGTGTCTTTACCTGCACATTGATGCTGTGAAATGACTTGCGCTTCACATAATCCCCCTCATTCTCTCCAAGGGCGGCGGAGATTGGGATATGTGTGCAGTCTATAGCACCGATCACTCTGGGTAAACCTATGCAAAGAGTGGGCAGCATTGGCTACAACAGTAAACGTCATATTGGTTTACAGTAGGCAATATCAAGTAGGTTCTTACCTGCCATTTCATAAAAGCCCTCTTTTATGGACTGCATGGGCAAGTGGCCTGGGAAGGTCACAAACGCGTCAAGCAGCTTGGTAAGGGCAACGACCACCTTGCGTATTGCGTGACAGACCGTGTTCTTACTCAGGTTTTCTGCATCGCCGACAGCATACATGTAGCTACCTGTAGCAAGAAACCGCAAAGCAATACATACAGTCTGTGGGACTGTAAGCGCATGACTTCGCCGTGTCACTGTAGCTACATGTGGCTCAAGCAGCTGACAGATATAAATGATCCCTTCTGCCGAAAATCGGTATCTTTCATATAAATAGTCATCCGAAAACTCTAATGGGTTTTGTCGGTCCTTAAATACTCTCGCCTTCCTTAGAGACCCTCTAACTATTCGCGCACCGAGCTCCACGGGATCCTCTAAGAAAGGACAAGCCATTTTCCGCATGTATTCACTGGTTGACTACCGGTGTTTTTATAGCGTCGAGCCGTAATCTGGAACTTAACCTGCCACCGAGCAGGTTAGCTCGCCAGCATGTTACCATGGCGATATAACGCATTGAAAAGAGATCCACCTTCTTGATACGGATGAACCAGTCTTGAACCTGAAGTTATCACGCTAACCCCGTAATCCAGCTTCGTAGTACAGGGCTCAGGTTAGGCAAGGATCTTTACTCTGGTCGGGTAGGACCGACTTAATCTACCATGCCTGGGCTTGGCTACTAATGCCTGAATATGAAAACCACGCCCCCCTAATTAGCATATAAGGAGCGAGCAAACAAAGAATAAATAAATGTGGAAAAGAATCTGGAAATAAATACATAAATGAATAAATAAATGAATAAGGAAATAAATGCAAGAAATAATGAATCAAACAAATAAATATAGAGTTTTATACATTTATATCAAATTTAATGTATTTATTTACACATTAATGTCATTTATTTATTTATGTAATTTTTTTATTTTTATTTTGACAGTGTCAGAGTGTGTGTGTGTGTATTTTATGAGATCATGGCTGTTGGAGCTTGTCCATGTTGTCATAGCAACGACCATGGGAAGGAGGCGACAGGCAAGGTCACTCCTCATCCAATACCTCCTCCTCAGAGAAAAAGACAGTGTGGTGGCCCATTGCTTTTGGCCCTTGAGAACATTGGTTCGGTTGCATCTCCTTCAGCATCCTGGTGGTCACGATCCCTGGTACGGGCGGAGCCACCTGGGCGAGTTCCAGCTCTTCCGTCTGAAGTCGCGGATCAGGACCCAATCCCCAGGCTTGAGATGATGGAATCTCTCTCTCATCTCAGGAATGGTTATCATCACTCTGTTGAAAATATCTTTAGAACATCGTTAAGTGCAAGCCAATATTCTATCAAATCCTCTTCATATGGCATGAGACTGATCCTGCTTTGGGGAAACGGTGTTAGTCATTTTCATAGGTCCCTCATTAAGGACCTCATGTAGAGCCAGTCCTCTGGTCTGGTGTGGTCTACCTGTTCTGCATAAAACAGTGAACTCCCATGCATACCAATATCTGTTAACATTCTTCACCACCCCTGTTTTTTTAAACATGATCTGGTTAGTGTGCTAATTTGAAAACATAATGAAATCATGAACGATGCAGTATAGGTTATGTTGATCATGAAATGAGCACTCTTTACACACACTATGGGGCGCCAGTCATTGAGGCTGGTCACCTTCTGCTGCTTTGGGATGGGGATAATGACACTGGATTTAAAGCATGTGGGGACAGACCTGAGGGAGACAGACAGGTTGAAGATGTGAATACCCCCGCCAGCTGATAGGCAACAAACCTTCAGGACACGTCCCAGGATGCCATCCGGACCAGCTGCCTTGCGTGGGTTGATCCGCTTGAGTGAATGGTAGACGTCAGCCCTGCTGATGGAGAGAGGACAGTCTTGGTCGGCAGCAGTGGTGGAGTGGGGGTATTCCAGAGGGGCAGGCCTGCCCCCCCCCCCCCCCCCCTTACAAATAGGGGGGGGGGGGAGTGTGCTCAGCAGTGGGGTTGGTGGTGGGGGGTCTGTATTCCCTTATGTATCTGGTGACGTTGTTTGTGTAGTCATTCAGATCACCAGCTGTCTTCAACATCTCCACCTGATCATATCATTTATCATATCATTTATCTAAAACTTTTCACAAGAGAACAATAGGGGTGTTGCAGGTTGAGCTCTCAATTTCAACCACCACATCTCTTTTTAATAAAGAGACATGGACCTTTGCAATCCCCTCTTCTGCATTTGAGGACAGAGAGTGTTGGGCACGCTTCAGACACGATGGTCCCTTGGGTTTGACAACAGCTGGGTTAATATCTTTAAATCTAGCCTATGTTATACTAATCTCTTACCCACAGTTAGTCGGGCAACGTGGAGTCGAGGCGTTGGCCATGCATCCCACGAACCACAGGTGTCACCCATCTGTATGGGAAGCAGGTTACCCTGTTGTTGGAGAGTCACCTGGTGTGAGTACCCAATTCTGTGAGCAGCCTCCATCTCCACCTCCAGTCCCGTGCCTGTCTTCTCTCTGTTAACAAACTTCAGAAGTAGCAAGTGAAATATGCGGAACACTTTGTTTATCCTCATACAGCTGTCTCTGTGCGCCCGTCAGACGCACAGACAAAGCTGCATGGTCAGAGTTTACATACAACATAACACATTTCAGTTTCTCATCACCCTTGTGGTTAAAACCAGGTCGTCTCAGAAATCATGTGCCAGAGGTACATAAACATAACAAAAGTAAATCATTAAGAACAGCTTTGATACGTTGGAGTGATTGGACACTGATTCTTGTTACAATATTCCAAGAATATGTCCAACTAGTTAAAGGCTGTGTGTCCACCAACGAGCTGTATGTAGCTGAACAGCGCCAAGCTTACAGCTGCGTAGAGCACACTAGAGACTGGGTTTAGAGCTGGCTAGGCTACCAATGTTTTACAGCTACGTTAGCAACGAGTGTCGTGTTTTTGCAGACTGCAGATTAACTAGCCAAGTTAAGATAGCTACTAACACTAGCTAACATTTGCTGTCTCTGCAGTTTAGCCAAAAACTGACCTTTGTCATTGTCAGAACAGCCGTTTACAGCCTGCGCTCTAGCCCAAAAAGTTTAACTTTTTTCAACTGCAAAAAAAGCCTAGAGCTCATGGCGCTGTAGCGCTAAAAAGCGCTTGGAACACAGCTCTCGTCTCTATAGCGCCCTAGAGCTCATTACCCATTGTAAACAACAAGAAAACAGTGCCAGCTCTAAAATACAGCTCCCCGGTGTAAACGCACCCTAAGGCTGAAAGACATTATGTTGTGTGGTGGTGTTACCTGTTGAGCCGGATGATAATAACACCGTTGGAGTCACAACACCTCTGAAAACCTAGTTTGCAAAGCAGATCTCTGCCCATTAGGTTAATAGGACAATAATTAGAAACTGTGAATTTGTGTGGGAGGTCAGCATCATCTAACACAACTTTAATTGGCAGTCCTTTATCTCGTCAGATTACTCAAATACTTGCGGCTCCAACAGGTTTGGCATTCATCCGTCAGTCCAGGAATGACAGTTGTCTGTAAAAACTCAGGACCAATGAATGCGCACCTGAAATCATAAACATGAGATCTTTAACATAAACACAAAAAAATTACAATTGGGTTGTTAGACGTTCTGTATGCAGATTAAGATATTGGCAAATATGAATGATTCAACCCCCACCCCCCCCCGTCACTTACTCCCTCACTCTCCCTAACTTACCCTACTCCACTCCCTATCACCCCGGTTTAGTCAGAATCCACCCCCCATGGAGTACTGACGGAGACCCCATTTGGGGGTGCAGGTCCCCATTGATTAGAGGAAGACTTCAGCATTCTAGCGTAGGCTCTACACATTCTCTGGAGATGCCCTTGGCGGCCACAGTGATGACAACGGCCATTAGATTGGGTAAACCTGCTGTTATGTTGTGTATGTGTGCCAGAGTGGAGAGAGAAGGCTTTCTCCAGGCCTTCATAAAAATCATCAAAAGGCTCATTTGCTTTCTGTTTACAGGAGGAGATCAGGTCCCAGTTAGTTTCTGGAGGAAACCGGAGCCTGATTCTCTGCAGTAGCAGCACCACTTGACCAGCAAATGCAGGATCGTCATAAGGCACCTTTTCATCAAAATTACCCTTCAGGTCAGCCCATTTGAGACATAGTGCAAGTCATAACAGCCTCAAGTTCCTCTGAATGCAGCCTGTACATTTGAATGGCAGAATTCACTTCTCCCTCAAAACTTGTCCTTAGCTGGGTCAGGCAATGAGGCAGCCAGCTCCCAAAGCTCATCACAACGGAAAGGCCTGTAGACATCGGAAAAAGGGCTCCACGTAGCGTGACCTGGTTGGCCCACAGCAGGCCGTGGCACAGGATTCATGCATCTGATCATTGGCAAGAGCACCTTACCTAACTCATCAGACAGATGTTGATCAACAGGACCAGCAGATCTAAGATTATAACCTAGACGGTCATCTTGCGATCCAGGAACAGAGGGACCTAGTGGAGCAGCTGAGGTATTGGCTGAGGTGTGATCAGGGGTCACAGATCAAATGGGGGGGGGAGACACAGCAGGAGAGCATGGCATGGAAGAGGGCCCGGAGGAAGGAGTGTAATAACCTGGAGGGGGCAACATTTGAGAAATCAAAGGGGTTGGGAGCAGGACAGCAGCTGGTCGTACCTGAGGCGCTGGAGTAACAGGGGGCACCAGAGCAGGGGGGCCAGGAGTGGGGGCTGGCTGAGCATGGCCTAGCTGAACAGGGGCTGGCAGACCAGGGGCCAGCTGAGCAGGGGCTGCAGCGTTCGGATCAGGATACAGCCTATATGATTCTAGCAAATCATTATTGTCTGATGGAGGAAGCTTCTTTTTTTCTTTTTTTGTGTGTTGGCTGTAAGCTGACACACCAAGGAGAGGGAATCCTTTTTGTCTGTGCTTCTTTCTTTCTTTCTGTCGTGTTGTTGACCTGCAATTCTATTGCTGCTACCACAAGAGGCAGTAGTCCCAGAACATCAAAACCAAAAGACTCCACAGAATTCCCAGGTCAGCGGTGGCCGAGTGGATAGTGCGCTGCCTATCACGGCGAAGGTTGTGAGTTCGTGAGTTCGATCCTTGGTGTGGACATACCAAGGTACCATGACACATTTTGTCACTGGATGTTGTAGAAGTTATGTAACGAGCGTGGGTCATATTTGTTAATTATAGACCCTTTTACAGCCTAGTCAGCACAAGTAGTCTATGCGCGCGCATTCTTTAAACTGTAGCAGAGGAAGACAGACGAAATCGCCATTATTAAGCGTACGGACTGGACTGAGGAAATCATCAGAAATGCCTGCGTTTGCGGTGCCCATTTTATATCAGTGTAGTAGGGAGCACTGCTCCCAGGTAATTGCAGCACAGATAGCCACTCCCCCAGGAAGTTCATATATGGGCTGAGTGCAGCATTGGTAGAAACCCCGCCCCCTGTACCAATTTCCCTTGGCCCAATTGGAGGAGCCCACAGGTGCCTATAAATAGAGGGTAATGGGTAGCCTTGTGTAGCCTCCACCTGGTTAGGACCTCTCCCCAGCACCAGTGTTCGCTGCGTTGATGGTTGGTTGGTTGGTTGGTTGGTTGGTTGGTTGGTTGGTTGGTTGGTTGGTTGGTTGGTAACTTACAGGACATTTTAATGTTTTCTGAGTTTGTTTTCTTTGCTAATGTTTGCCCACTGTGCTCTCTCTGTACTGTAGCTCCTCTCTGACCCCCCTCATGGGATTTCCTGTATGACTGATTGCCGCCACTCCACTGTGGGTAATTACATCTGGTCAAATTGAGAGTTATGTTGGTGGGGCAGCTGAGGTGGTTTTAACTTTGTATGTTTTTATGTCTTTCACCAGTGTGTCTGCCAGTGTCGGCTTTTGGTGCCCTGGCTTTGCTGGTACTGTTTGGTAGCCATCCAACACTACTGCCAAGTGGTCTCAGGCTGGCTGCCGTTTTGCCTATACTGGTTTCGGTTTTATCAAATTAGTTATTCATTGTTTGTTAACTAACTGGCATTTATTTCTTAGAGGGCCTCCCCTGTGAACCCCCCCAGGCCACAGTAGAGTGGAGCGTCACCAGTCGGTGGGTTAGTCAGTTTTCCCCTCCCACACTGCATGTTTACACCCCATTTTGCTGTGGTTAAAGGAAAATGCTCGTTTTTGACAACCTGGACCTTATTTACGACATATTATAAGAAGTTTGACTCACCGAGATCACTTTGGTGTAGTTCGGAGGCATGTAGAAGAAATTTAAAATCCAGCGCGAGCCAAGTATATCCATGTAATGGCGTCCGACGGGGCAACGGGAATGCAGTTTCTAAAAATCAATTTTCGGCCGCTAAACGGTTGTTTTCATCAATCAGATTGCATGAATCGACAGTTGAGATTCCTCTACGCGAGCCATTGTTGTTTTGGTTTTCAAATACGTGGTCTTTAGCCTCTGTAATATGATCTTTACACGCCTCTCCCCCACTTGCTCCAGCACGCATGCGCACAGGCCAGCGCGCAGACTGGCTATTCTCCCTCACATTCTCTGCGCTACGATCGTTGTTGGTGCCGAGAATATTGTCGTCGTCGTCATTCGTCAGCAACAATCCGATCGTAGCGCAGAGAATGTGAGCCGGAGAATAGCCAGTCTGCGCGCTGGCCTGTGCGCATGCGTGCTGGAGCAAGTGGGGGAGAGGCGTGTAAAGATCATAAAGTGTAAAGAAAACGCTGAGATATGCATGGAGAGCAGGAGTCGAAGCCATGCCCACCAAATATCAACAGCTCACAGATGCACGGGACAATGTGACAGGTAGGCTAGAAATAATAGCAAAGGACACATTCAAGATGGCACAACAAACAACATGTATAGGCAACAAAAATGGCCCATATGATAGAGTATGAATACATGGTCAACCGTGGTGGCCTGATACCCAATGCACCAACTCCCCGTTGCTCGTGTGTGTGATGACAGACTATCCAACAGCTATCCAAATGGCAATCACATCCAATTACGCACAGCTAGGGCTATTGGTTAATGCAGACTATTGTATATAATGATCCGGGGGTAGTTACACACATTTGATGGGGATGAACTACTGTATCTTATACTGTATGTCCATTCAAATAAGGGATGGTTGCAGAATAATCATGGTCAAACCTGTTCCATCTCGCGGGCGGGTCCAGTGGAGACAACACCGAAAAATATGCACTACAAGGTCTACCTTGGTCCAGGTGTACCGCCGTCCGACAGCTTAATTATTTAAGGACATTATTTATTGGACATTATTTGCGTCAGTTGATGTTTTCAGAGTCAGACATTCTGCTGCGTGCGCAATGGCACTTTTGTGGGGAACACAAGTAGGCCTGTCACTGGTGATTCATAAATGAAAATATATGAAATATATATAAGGCACTTAGAATGTAAAAGAGTATTTTCCATCAACAATGTAGCCAATTATGAATGCTGTAGGCTACGCATGTGTCGATCGGTTCAGCACCCTGGAATGCTGCCTCAAAATGGACTGATCGAAGAAGCCAAAAGTGTGCATCAACCTAGTTTATTTAGGAACAGCACCCTTTGTTCCCAGAGCCGTAGGTAGAATAACCACCCCCCTGGTGATTTCTAGATGTGTTACGGTCGGAAGGAGCCAGAGCGACTCGGGGGTTAGGCACGTTTCATAGTCAGTCCATGGATGACAGGCAGATGACGCCCACTCGGCAGCAGCCGGTATATGCGCCGAGCGTACACCGAACGCAAACCAAAACAAATCACACAGCGTTTGTTTTTCTGATTTTTCGTTTTTCCGTTTTGAAAAACCAAACCAAATCATCTCGGTTTTTCTCGGTTTGGTTTTTCTCTTTTTTCGTTTTAAAACCAAAACGGAAAAACAAATTCACTCGTTTTTTGGTTTTTCCAATTTCGTTTTGAAACAGAAAAACCAAAGAACGAACCATACACGGATTTAGGAGTTAGTTCTTTTTCACATTTCCAGCTGTAAATAAACTTGTGCTCTTTGTTGGAAACGCGTCTCTGGCTGTCAATGGTTGAACTTGTCACTGTAGTCCCGAGGACCTCACCTCGTGTATAAAAAAGGTGGCGTTGTCGAGCTTATCACCTGGTTACATCAGGTAAGTTATTTTGACTACCTGGTTTCACTACAGTAGCAGAGGAAGACGGACGAAATCGCCATTATTAAGCGTACGGACTGGACTGAGGAAATCAGAAATGCCTGCGTTTGCGGTGCCCATTTTATATCAGGTAAGTTATTTTGACTATCTGGTTTCACTGGAATGTCTGGTTGAAATGTAGCCCTTCTCAGTCCCGTTGTCAACAGTCCTTTGCTGGTGCATTCACTTTTCCATCAAAATAAATTGGTGTCGGCCTAGTTAGGAGAGGCGCTCATATTTAGCCTACAAGTGTCAGATAAACATGAAACTTCACTTACCTAAGCAAAAGGGTCTATTTTAACAAATGCTGGGTTGAAGCTTCAAAGCATTGCCGACACCACAGAAGACTACCTCGGAAAAATAATTTCACTCGGACAGAACGCATCTAAATAAGTTATTTATTGGTAGCGCAGAGGCTTCAAAACCCAGCATTTGTTAAAATAGACCATTTTGCTGAGGTAAGTGAAGTTTCATGCTTATCTGACACTTGTAAATATGAGCGCCTCTCCTAACTAGGCCAGACTGTTGTCTGGCATGAGCGAGCGGAATGCGAAAACGGGACTGAGAAGGGCTAGTTGAAATGTAGAGTAGGGGAGAGCCGGGTCAAAAGTCGCGCAGGACAAAAATCGCGTTCCCATTTTCTCCAGAATGACTGGACCTGCAAATATGTGGTTAAACATGCCTGCACATATTACCGTGTACGAGCTCCGTTCAAATTTTGGGCGCGATCGCAGCATATTTGATGGAGATATCGATGGAAAACCACTTTTGCCCCATATAAGGAAAATCATGGTCTCATAAGCATATTTTGATTGTAAAATTGTGTTCACTTGTTTAAGTTTGCAAACATATGCAATTTTCTTAGCATATCTACTGGCTACATAACAGCTTTCAAGTTTTGTGCGAGCAAGTCGTGCCTGTGTCACAGGTTTTCCTGAGACACTTAACTCCACCCGACACAGGCAACAAATGGATCTCTAAGCACTTGCCCCACACAGAAGACCAGGAGAAAGATTAAAATATATAAATCTTTATTATATTATATTCTTAAGATTATATCCCCCCCCCCCCCAAACATAGGATCAGCAGGTCAGACTTTATTAGCCAATGAGGTGAGGGTTTTCTTTAGGCCTAGGATAGAGGTGGGATGAGCTACCAGACACCCTGGACCAGGCACTGCAAAAATAGGGTAGGCTATTATCGCTAAGGCACTACAATCTGTGGACACACTACACTTCAAGTGAATTTGCACACACACCACACTCAGTGAATTAGCGCACACACACACTAGACCCCAAAAAGGTCTGGCACTGCACACGTGGGGAAGATGGCAAACAACCACTACACAAGAGGGACTCACTCCACCTCCTATCCCAACTACCAATAATTCCCCTCCCACAAGCTAGAAAGCACCCACTAACAATTGGATATGGGGAGGACAGGGGGACTGACATACAGGACACACAACATAAATGTTTTAGGTGTGGGGATCGACCTTCGACTCCCCACAAAAATAAAAAAATATCTGTCCACTGCAGCAAAAAGCACAAAAAGAAGGCGTGGCCCAGTAACGTCACCCACTCCACACAGGCAGCCAGGGAGAGGTGGATTCTCCGGAGACGAGGCAGACAGTACAGCCCAACCAATGTCTGTCCGTTCTTGAAGAACACCGATCCCTGGTCGGCGTGTGGTCACCTCCTCCGGATGGCACTGCTCCACACGGATCCACACCCTCCACTGTTATGCCCGACCTCCCCTCGCTCCACTGGATGGACCACGGTGCGCGGTGGATCCGACCCCGCAGCGCAGCCCTCACTCTCTGTCCGGCAGCAATGTGAAGGAGTACATAAATAGAAGCGGCTCAACAATGGGCCAACAAAGAAATTATATTGTGCTCAGCCCTTTTAGGATCGTCAAGGTAGGCCATCAGCCATCAGAGGGGTACTCACGTCCCAGGGAGGGGTGAACGAATCCAAAACCCCTCCGCTGCGGTGTTGGGCTTCCCCTTCTCCTCGTCCAGGTCGCCGGTGCTGGCTCCGGCGTAAGCTATACCCGGCGATCAGCCGCAGACGTGACACATAACAAACAACAAAAAGGAAAACTTTCCTGCTCTCACCTGGCACTGAAAGCCTAGCCTACTAATTCGACTGGTGTCCACTCGACACCCCACAAAACGAACCCCCAGACTGAAAATACTAGGCTTTTTATAGGGGATCTGCCTACCCTCCCCGCCCCTCCTTATTACTAATATGGACCACAGCTGAGCCCAATCACTGACCAATTAGCTAGAATTTCACCCTGTGACACCTGCAAGCCAGGGAGAAATGACAGGAGACAGTGGCGGGACAAAAGTCGCATCCCGTAGAGGTACAGAAGTCGCATTGTGATGGCTTAGAACCAGAGGGGTGTGCGAGTGACATTTGCGCAGAATGAACAGGTGAAATGAAAGCTCTCGAAGAGATCTTTCTAATGCTATTGGTCAGCTTTGTATGCAGTTTTAATGTGAAAGATACATCTAAAATGCAGTCAAGACAAATTATTTTGCCTCTTAACTTTTGTCAAACCCCCTGGTTCCAGTCAATTGGATTATATAGGCTACTTTCGTTTACAATGACGTTACCTTATGAACACAAATAGCTTAACCTATAGGCCTACATAAACACAATAGCCTTAAACCATGTTTATTTACAATGTATTTTCTTTAATTGACAGCATGCCAAGAGTTAGGCTGAGGAAAACGAAGCGCGGTCTCTTTAGCCCTGAGACCATCAGGCAGGCAGCTCAGGAGGTCGTTGAAGGCTATATATTATTATGATATTATGTCTAATAATACATTCGTTGAAAGTAAAGAGAATTACATGCCAAAAAAACAGATAGGACACACTTTGCAGCAGTGCGACTTTTGCCCCTTTCCTATGAGACTTTTGTCCCGCTCCGCAGGGACAAAAGTCGCATTGCGCTCGGTCCGTTCTCGCCCTATTTATGTTAAGCTCTTATATCCTAGCACGAACATTACAGTTGATAATAGTGAAGGACATGTGCAAGTTGTGTGTCATAAAATGTGGAATCTCTATCTCTATTAATTTCGGAGTAAATGGAATCAAACCAAAAAGTGTGACTTTTGACCCGGTTCTCCCCTAATATCTGAAATAAACAGTAACCCATAACCTGGCTGCACGCTAAGGTAAAGCTAAGTTCAGGAAATGAAGCCCAATGATAGCTAGCTAACGTTAGCTAGTGCTAGCTAACACGCTAGCTAGTGTTAGCTACCTAACTCAAGACCCGAGTGGATACTGTGCACGTTCTCTCAAAGTGCTTTGGATAAGGTTAGCTACTACAAGCTAGCTAGTCCTCGTCACCAACACTTGCCTCACAACGTACGTAGCAAAACTATTCACACAGCAAGCAACGTCAGCTGACTGGGACTGTCTCGTGAGTAGAATAACCAGTGTTGTGAAATACATTTAACAACTGGTCAGTTGATATGTTGCACAGCAATCGAGCAGGGCAATATCATTAGGGCTAGGTTAGGTAGCTAGCAAAGTCAACTTGCCCAGCTGGAATGGTTATAGGCTCATTCCTATGGGATAGCTTAGTAGTTTGTGATTTAGCAATGGGTTGACTAATCACTAGATCAATATTTTCAGTTGGTGATAAGACGACATCACTGTGATTTAGCAATGGGTTGACTAATCACTAGATCAATATTTTCAGTTGGGAATAGGACTACAACACCACCTGTGCTGTGGCACCAGGAATCTGCTCTGACAACTGTTTTTATTCACCACCATATCATGTTATTATGCAGCTTAAATGTACTGTATGTCTACGCGACACAAAACAGGCTTCATATAAATGTTATTTTTGGCTTTTTCATCTACCAGACATTTGGCTGGTGAGATAGAAAGTTAATGTTGACCCCTGCATGTATGTTATTATGTCTTAAGTTTAAAGTGAAGGGATTAAGAGAGGATGTTTTTCTCCAGTAGGTATTAAGCAAATTGTAACCCATAACCTACAATTATGATGGAATCTGCAAGTTAGGAATTTCTTGTAATATGGCTTCTGGTCAGTATTTCTGTTCATTAATTGAGCTTTTTTCATTTAGGTACCATAAAAGCAAGTAAACTACCTGATCGACAAAGGGAGGGCGTCAAGAGCAGCAATGCAGTCATCAACTACGTTTCTTCAACAACTATGGAGTTGGAGAAACACATGTGGACCTTCATTGTGACAACTGCAGTGGACAAAACAAGAACAACTTTGTGCTGTGGTACTGTGCTTGGCAGACCATGCACAAGCTTCACCTGAAGCTGGACGTACACTTCCTGATTACAGGCCACACCAAGTTTGCCCCTGACTGGTGCTTTGGCTTGATCAAGCAGCACTATAGGAAGACCAGAGTGGAGACTTTTACTGACATTGCTGGGGTGGTGAGAGACAGCGCTCCAGTGAAGAAAGTCAACATCCCACAGCTTGTCGGACTTGAGGACGGCACAGTGCTTGTTGAAAGCTACAACTGGCACCAGCATCTGAGTAGCTATTTCAAAAAGCTCCCAAACATTGAGTTACCAGCACTTCAGGTAATTATCATTGTCATGTATTAGCGATTCCATTGGACAGGGTATGGTTGTATTTTATTTGTGGCCAATATTTTAATGCACTATTTTAATGCACTATCTCCCTTCTGTTCTGTTGCAGCTTTGATGCTGGGGTGCCTGGTGTGGTTGAGGCCAGAGAACACTGTGATGCAACATCAGTCAGGTGTCGGCTGCTGTGCAACGCTGATGTCCAGCCCTCCCAAAGATGGTTTTCAGGTGCAAGCCCCACCCGGACAGGACATGGCCAGACAGCAGTATCTGATCATGGATGGCTGTGACTGTGTCCATGATACAGGCAGTGCAATTACATAACATGTCAAGAATACTGTACAGTAGTGCAGAGTAAGTTCTCTATTGTATAGACAAGGTGTTCAATTGCTCAAGTGTTGTCAGGTGTTGATTCAAGTGATAGTGTACAGTAGTGCAGAGTCAGTTGTCTATTGTATAGACGAGGTGTTCAATTGCTCAAGTGTTGTCAGGTGTTGGTTCGAGTGTACAGTGGTGCAGAGTCAGTTGTTTATAGTACTCTGGTTGTACTATACATAGGCCCTCACTCTAATTATAACAATGGCACACATGCCACCCCCTGGACCAACAAGTGAACACGTGACACCTTGTCTATACAATAGACAACTGACTATGCATCACTGTACACTCGAACACTCGAACCAACACCTGACAACACTTGAGCAATTGAACACCTCTATACAATAGACAACTGACTCTGTACTACTGTATACATGTGAATTACATGCCTCTCTTCTTTACAAAGATGGTCACAACCACAACATGTCCTGAGAGCACATGCAAAATAGCAACTTATGGCTAGTTTTAATGTGCATGTCTGTATGTTTAATAAAGCATTTAGGAAAAGTTTAAATCAAGACTTGCGTATTACCTATTCTGTTGAGTACTATGTTTACAATTGTTCATTCATGATATTATTACAATTTACCTTTCAAGTCTGCCTACACTTAGGTTACTTAGCTAAGAACCATTTAAATTACAATTTACTTCTAAGGGCAAATCCTTTACTTTCATATCTTAATATCAATAAAATATCAAGATCCTAGTAGATGTCCAAATAACCCACTGTGTCCTGGGTCTACTTATTCACCACCTAAAGGGAAGTGCAAAACAGCAAGTCATGACCTTTATCCAGAAACAAAAGTTGAACCCATTGCAGCAAAATAGCTAACATTACAGGAATCATCAGTGTAACTGCTTTAGCCACTGACCGCTACCATTAATGTTATGGAAGCTGCTGCTAGTTGTTGGCTATCCCGCTCTCATTGTGCTGGATTAACATTGGAAGCAATGGAACTGACGTGTCCAGGTGACAAGACCCATCTTTATTTATCAGACATTACCGTCCTACCAGTCCCGCACAGAAACAAGCTAGCCAACACACATAAGCCAGACATGACCTGGGCCCCGTACTACGAAGCTCGTTCAACATATCCAGGATAACTTTTCGCTAACTCGCTCGAGTAAACCGAACAACCGCAAGGTGGCTATCAACTCGTTAAGTCGACCCAGCTGGTCCAATCTAGCTATGAGCGCGTTCACGGTAAAAGGGGAGGTATTTTCTCGAAATGACCAATCGCATACCTTAGTATGGGTATTCGGACACGGCCATGGACAAGGCAAACAATATGTGACCGCCGCTGGTAATTTGGTCCTCAACTAGGCATTTTCATTTTTCAGTTTTTTACAGATTATGAAAGTGCAGATTGTAAGCTTTCAAATGAGGTCTCATACATTGAAATCTGAACATATTTGAAGAAGATATGCTTATTTGAATGCTAGTACTGCCAAATCAACTTAGCTGAGAAATCTCCCTCCAAAGTTCTCCAACATTTTCACACCTCTGACTGCCAGGTAATGGGCGTGAACAATAGCCTGGTAACCGCACCCCCAGCCACTCCCCCACTGGACGATCTGTCATTATCTGTCAGAGTGGCTGTCAACTTGGGGTATTACCTGAGAGTGGCTGTCAACTTGGGGTATTACCTGAGAGTGGCTGCCAAGTGAGGTGCTCTCTTACTGATGACCCCACACTCTTTGAGTCAGTATTAATCTTGTGTTGTGAATGCAGTTAAGAACAATATAAGATGAAGTTCAAATTTAACGTTCTTTATTGTCACATACATGATATAAAGTACAAGCATAAGTAGTTAAGTGTACAAAAAAAGGCAACAGTCTAAGTGTTAAAGTGTACAGTCAGTTGTCTGTTTTATAGACAAGGTGCATAGTGTTCATTGTGATCAAGTGTACAACAAAGTAATAACAGTCCCCAGCTCAATACTCAAGGTAATAACAACAGTACTCAGCTCAGTATTCAATATTCTAACAATGCAGTCTGTGCAAGTGTGGGCAAGTCTGTGCAAGAGAACAAGCAACGCTTCAGTATACAAACAGGAAAAGGCTGTGGCCTTTCTCCTGCAGTGCTGTCCGTCCTGATGATCTGCAGTGAATCTACAAGCGGACAGTCTTGTTCTGAGCTGCTGTGGAGTTTGGCGGGGGACATGTGACGTCTCGTCCCTCATCAGAACAGAACTCTCTGATCTTGTCAAAGAGATACGTCTGTCTGGCCATGTCCAGTCCGGGTGGGGCTTGCACAAGAAGACCTTCTCTGGGGGGCTGGACATCAGGCTTGCGCAGCAGCTGAAACTCGACTGCCGGTGCATCACGGTGTTCTCTGGCCACAACCATGCCAGGTCTCTCAGCATCAAAACTGCAATAGAATAGAAGGAAGAAAGTACATTAAACTATTGCCCACAGTACTGGCACTCCATATAGATAAAATAGTACCAGAATGTGTTGATTAAATAGACTAGCTGGCTAGTTTAGGAACAAAGGGCTAACTAGCATGTTAGCTAACGTTAGCTAGCTAGCCTTTGTTAGTTAGTGCTAGTGCTTTGTTATGCTAGCTAGACTTAGTCACTTGTTTAGAAAGGAGCTTCTGCTAAACGACTAACGTTAATGTAATGTAAACAGCACAGATAGTATAAAGATCAGCTTACCCCAAAGCAAAGCAGAATGCTTGGCGGTGGTGTGAATCTGGTACCTCGTTCGACGCAACTCTGCGCTCGGTAGCAACTTGCTTTGTTACAGTCATCTCTGTATCACAGGTCATCAAGAATAAAACTCTGTGTACGAACGAGTCCTGCTCTGCTGGAGTTTTAGCTGCTCTTCAAACTCTTTCCATGTCCTGGATGCCATCCCCGTCTTCTCTTTAGCAAAAGCTGTAGCATCCATGGTTGAACTTGGAACTGAATGTAAACAGAGCCGGCGTGTTGGGCAAGGGTGGGGGCGGAGAACCCGGAAGCAATAGCCAATGAAACCAAATCATGCTAATCGATCTGCCCGCCCCCAAACCCGACTCGAAATCAGCTAAAAACGAGCTTAGTTTGCAGACTAATTAAACGTATTTCGTGAACCTAAAACTGTTGTCTGTTATAGTAAGTGGGTTCTTCACAACTTCAACTTTGGTAATACAAAATAAAACAAAAAATGAAAAAAAACGTTTTTTTATGTATTTTGCCCTCTAGCGCATTTCGGGGTTTGCCGAGTTGCGGACCAAATCACCAGCCGCTGTCACATATGCATAACCAAGTTCCGTCCATCGTATTTTACACAAAAGGAGCAATAATATAGAAATATGAACTTTAGGCGCAACACAGTCGCCACTGCCAAAGGCAGGAAGGAAAGCTGGAAAAATACTGCCTACGTTTTATTATTATCCTCCACATGAACACGAGTAGGCTAGATCATTGGGCTATGCTTATTCTTATGTCATGTAAAGCAATTGTAGCCTATATTCTTTCAGCTGCAATCCCTAGACTGGCAGGGGACGCTTAAATAAAGCAAATGTAGGCTATGGTTTTTAATTGTTTCAGGTTGGAGTAAACAATGTGAAGTCTCTATACAAGAGACTAGAGATAACAGGCTATTAAAATGTAAAAAGTGAAGCTCGAGATGGAGAAGTAGGCTCTAAGCCTACGAGGAAAAGTAGCCTATTTCATCGTCATATCGTAGCGTCATTACTATAACGTCATTGATTGTCAGGCATTGGTGCTATCACAATTCAATATCTTTGTTCCTAGGAACGTGAGGCTAGTCTAATAAATCAACATTAAAGACTTGACAATTGAATAAAAAATGGTTCACCCAGACACGAAACTGCAGTGCAAACCAGTGCATAGCCTAGTCTACGACAGTAAATGCACAAGGCAAAATAGGCTATGGCTCAAGCAGCTGTCATTCTGCAATTTTTCATAATAGCTAGGCCTATCGGGGGAAAGCCAAAGAGGGTTTTGTCGGTTTGTAAAAAGTCTTCTAAGAACCTCTCGCTGTTCGCGCACAGCAGATTATTGTTTCATTCGCACACTGAAGTTCCATATAGAATCTTAACGTCCATATGCCTTTTTCCAAGTGAATTGATCGGTCAGCGGGCAGTGCTTCATACGCTTTGATCCATAATCTGGAACTTAACCTGCCCCGGAGCAGGTTAGCTCTGCAGCATAAGTTACCATGGCGCTATAGCACGGTGAAAAGTGAACCACCTTCGTAGTACGGATAAACCACGCTTCCTGTTTTGTAGAACAGGGCCTGGCCTGGATTTTAAAGAAAAACAGCAGAGGCAGTGCCAGAGTTCTTTGATGATTCATGTTTGTTGCGAACAGTTTCAGATCTCTCGAGAGTATTTTTTGCAGCTGTCTCCCATGCAGCAAAATGAATTTATGGCATTCTTAGGTTGTTTCCCTAATTTAGTCAATTCAAAATCCTTAAGCTGTCCCTTAACTAATTCTAACAACTTAACAGATAAAGTACCAGATTCAGGGGGGAAATCACTATATTTAGACAATAAAGCAATTTGTTCACAAACAGAAGGACCACATTTCAGTGCAACAATCCTGGCAGGACCAATAAAACCTTCTTTGTGTGGCGCACTAGGAGTAGTGCCCATTTTCAAATGAAAGAAACGAACAATGAGTACAAAATAGATTAAAACAATCTGTTAAAATTACAGCAAATAAAACTAGAGCGGTCAATCAACCAGTCGCTGCTGTGCTGAGATTGGCCGTGTCCGAAATGCATACTACTTGCTATATAGTAGGCGAGATGCAGCATGCTGCATCAAAACTGTGCATACTGTATTTCGCCTACTATATAGTAGGTACTATATAGCAGGCGAAATCTGCGAAAAAATGGCCGAAAATGTAGCATAGTCCAGAGCATACTGTTCCGGAAGTCGAGACGTGATACGTCACTGGGCAGTGAGAAAAATAAAAAAAGATGGCGAACGAAGAGGTCTCCGGGACCGCATCGGGAGTTTTCAAATGTAAGTATTGACTTAATTTGTCGATGAAAAAAATATTTTTTCTGACAGATATCTTAGTTATAACGACACAAAGCTACAAATGCAGTTTTGTGTATATAGGTGGGGTAGAAATGACATTTCGAAAAAGAACGTCATGATAGCTAGCTGCTTGCATTGATCTCTGTGGTGGACGTTACGTTAGCTAGCTAGCCCAGCTAACGTTAATAGGCTACTAACGTTACAGGTGTTCAGACGGCTCTTGCTCAAAAGGTATTAATGTCATAGCTTAAATGTTATTATAGCTAGAATCAAGACAAACAGAGTAACATTTCCATGTAATATGACCATGATTGCTTAAGAAATGTATAAGAAATGTCGAAATTGTGAGTTGTTAAATGGCTAACCTAAGCCACCGAGCCTAACGTAACTTGACGTTGTTTAAACAATTGTCTGTTCATTCCATGATTTAAACGAGTTCAACTGTTCATATATCATATATTAATATATTAGTATTCATTGTCCCATAATACTTCTGGATGTATTACAGGGACCAACGACCACACCAGGGACGATGATCCTCTGGAGGACTGCCAACTCCTCCCTGTTAAGGGTGTAACCGCATGGGTGGCCCCCATCGCCTCTTCCAAGACCCCGTACCACTTCCACGAAGCGGCTGTGGCCTCCCCTCCCTCTGTGCTGACCCCAGTTCTGGGGCTCTTTAGGTCCTATGAGGTTAGATAACAGTTTTCTAGTGTCATACAAACTGTGAGTCCCTATCAATATATTTGCTATCATGTAGCCTATAGATCAAAATCACCTTGTACATGGCTACAAGGTTCTCTGTGTGCTTTATCCAGGCTGTCTCCGTCGTCCCCTGCAGCCCAGCTTCTAAGATGTAGGTCCTACATAAATCAATATTCAAAGTAAACAGACCGCTGCATTGCTTCTGAACAACAATGCATACGTTAGTTAACTTACTCCAAGCCTTTCAGCGTGGTGTTTCTCTTCCCCGTAAACAGGGAAGAGTTGGCCGTCCTCCAGAGGGAGGACCGGCTGATGTTGAATGGGGGAGAGAGAAGGCAGAGATGAAGGCTGAGTGGAGGGAGGAAAGGGGGGACCGGCTGATGTTGCTTCTAGAAGCCTCAGTAAAAAAAAAACTTTTATCTTGTTCCATTATTGTTTTTGTTATTTTTTATTAAATGTATTTTCTTGAATTAAATTGGTGTTTGTGTGTCATTCCTTGTAATGTATTCCCAGTCAAAGAACAAATGTCACTATACCTAAAACCAGTCATTAGAGTAAAAGAACATTCCTAATGGACATTGTAGTTTGCAATTAGGCATAAAAGACGGAACACACATGTTGGTTCACAATGCTTCATTGGAATTATTCAGAGACGGTTATGAAAGCTTCACTGTTTAATGTGTCTGACTAACGACTACTTGATAAGGGAGTTACATGTCCAAAGCGCTCTGCGTGTTGTGTTAAGACCTTCCAAGTTACTGTACATGACCTGTAGACATATCAAGACAATGTGTCTGATGTGTAGATATTACACTTTGTTGAAATGTTAATACATCAAGAAGTAACCTTTACATGTATAATGGAAGAAACAAAACCATAAACATTTCTTGGATATTTTTATTACACAATGGTCTTCAAATATACTTTTGACTTGTTTATATTTGGTCAGATCATTAGCTTTCCTTGCAAAAGGTACTGACAGGAGAACGCTGATCTGTTGTCTCCCCCTAAAATACTTAAACTGATTACTATGTACAGTGTTACACATAAATTTAAATACAAATACATTTAAACAAATGCCTCAAGGCTGCCTATAACCAACTGATCGGTGTTTAAAGCCTCAAGGCTGTCTATAAGGAACAAGGCAAAGCACACTCATGAACTGATAGACTGACTACTTATGGCAGGATGGTGTAGTCGTGCTCACCAAGAGCTGGGACCCAGGCAGCTTGTGCTGATGCAGCCGCTGCGAGACACTTTCTGAGGCCATCTCCAGGGTTGGGATGATCTGCAGCAGCAGGACCATGGCCACCATCAAGGTCTTCAACCTTTAAATGGTTAAATGCAATTAGGCCTACTGTAAGTCGCTTAGCAGACACACAAAAGTGTCTGCTAAATAAATGACTAAGGTAATGCTGGACAAAAGTGTCTGCTAAATGACTGATGTAATGTTACCTCCAAAGACTAGCACCTGTGTGTGAATGACAAGACCATTGTAAAGGGTGAGTACTGAGAAAAGCTCTAAATGCAATGAATTATTATTATTATTATTGTTATTGCTATTATTAGCACCTCCATGGTCTTGCCCCATCCTCCTGACCATCACCAAGGTTCCTCTGTGTCGATTTTGACGATCTGAAGTCCCTCCTTGTGTCCGCGCCGTCAAAATAGGTCCTCAGCAGGGACGTGGAGGTTGACTTGGTGAGGACCTCTGTCTTCCATGTGAGCCTACAGGGGGAATATTATTAGGGCAAACTTGAACTCATTTGTGCGTATGGCATATACTCGTCTTTACAATATGATAATAGATAGATGTCATTATCTGTAGAGCTAAAATGTAACATTACAAAGCAGGCGTGTAGTGATGAGTAAACCCAGATAAACTCAGTTTACCCACCTCTTTAAAATGAGTTGAGTTTTATTGTTTTGCTTACCTGCCTCCTCTTAGAATCTATTTAATATAACATCCCTGGTACAAATGTAACAGTATAGCTAGCCCCAAGCCAGCACATGCGGGGCTATCAACTAACCTAGCTAACTAGCGTAGCTAGCAAGCTAACGTTCAATATTTACCTCAACTACAAGCATGTCGAGAAGATCTCATGACGGCTCTTCTCCTTGCAGCGTGAACACGTCTTCTCCTGGCGGCAGCAGCAGCCGCACATCCCATGCCAGGAAAAGGCTACATTTTTGTGGATAATACACAAAATGATCACAGAAAACACGGATAATTGTACCACAGCTTCGCGGGAGTAAACAGTATCGTATCCCGTCACTTCCGCTGGATGACTCGAGTAGCATGCTGTATTTTCTCGCATACTACACGCGTTTTGTGGAACAGTAGGTAATATATAGTATGCAGTATGCCTACTATATAGTGCCTACTATATAGCAAGTAGCAGGTAGTATGCATTTCGGACACGGCCATTGTGTTTTTTTCCCCCTTCCCATCTTTCTTTTTTTCAATTGTTCCAACAAAATGGCAGACCCCACAAAGGAAAACAGGAAGCAATCTCTTCTTCTTTTTTCACACAATCAGCGAAACAGGAAGTCACCACGTGTGCACAAAGGAAGGTTGAACTAGCTAGCATTGAAACAAAAGAACAAAGAGCTAACATAGAGTATAGCTAGCTAGAGCAGAACAAGAAAAGTAGCCAGAGGGCAGCCAGCATTAAAATTAACCACAGAAACAAACACAAAACAAAGCCAGCACAAAAATTAAACACTTAAAATGAAACATAGAATATAGACAGCATAAACATGGGTTTAAAACTAAACAAAAACAGAAAACAGGATCTCAATCCCAATACAAGGCCGACAACCTATGCAAACAGGAACAACAAACCCTAGGCAAACAAACGAAACTCAAACAACGAAACAAGGCCTCATGTTATTTAGCTCACAACATGGAAAAGAAAATTACTTCATGCTACTCCATAACATGGAACCTAAACCTAAACCAAGGATTCTTCGCGTTATCTAGCACAACACAGTAACAAGCAAGGCTCCGAACCGGTTCAAGGAACGGAAACGAAAACCGAAAACGAACGGTATTTTACGAGGAACAGAAACAGGAACGAAAACGAAATGGTCTTTAATTGTTCCAGAACAGAAACGTTAAAGGATTAACATGGTCATTTTCACTTTTTTTTTAGTTTGAACGTGCTATTTGCACAATAGGACATTGAAGAAACACAATAAAAACATTAAATATATCCGTTTTGTCGTTTTTGAGAAACTGGAAGCGTAACATTTTCAGTCCAATTTGACTCGGGGTAAAAATACTCAGAATTCGTGACGTTTTTCCCTTTGTTGACGTCACCCTAAAGTTTGAAAATCCCGCCTCCACTCCCCTACACCCACCTCCAACAGAAATCTGTCTGCCTCCCGCACCTGCTGTCTTTGCGCCGTTTCACCATCTATCCAACAGGGTAAGGCAGCTCTGAACCCTTTCTCATCTTGAGAATAATTGAATAGTTGCAGTCTCTTAATTTTATATAATTTGTACGTTTTATAGGCCTAATTGTATTTGTGGTTGTCATACATATTGGGAAGTTTTCACCATGATCTCCGTGTCTGAGTAGCCAACCTAGCTAATGTTAGATAAACGAACCATAACGTTAGCTGTAATTGGCAACAGTTTTTAAAAAGCTGTCTGATCCAGCTAGCTATTTGTCTTTATCCAGCATGTTGACGTTAGCTAGCCTAATGTTTGGAATGTCAGCTAGCTGTGTTAATTATCCTAGCATGCTAACATTAGCTCTCAATGCATTTGCTTTTGGTAACGTTAGCCCTCCTGTGCAATGGCAGAAACACAGCGCACCATACTGTACTCTTCCCTGGCATAAAATCTACTTGCACCAGGTGCAAACTGTGCTGTAAGGTTTCCGAAGCGATAGCCTACCATAACTGTTGTGAGCGTGCTTTGTTGTATAGGCCAATACAATAGGCAACGTTACTAAGTCAAAGTTGGATATAAGTCAGTTTGTCTCCACAAGAATCTCCCGATTATCTCTCGCTCAAACTTAATTCGATATAATGTAGACTTACTGATAAATAGCCTATTGTTGTAATTTATGCTGTTTTGCATATGCAAAATAACGATGCTATTACTAATCGCTTTTATAATTTGCCCCCTTTTCTTGTAGCCAGATCACTACATTTCCAATACTGGGACTCGGGAGGTCCAGGTCCCGCGCTTCAGGGCTCTGGAGGTGTGCAGGTCCTGGAGGGCAGGTTGCAGCCAATGTCACCTAATGATATTATAAATGTTACAACACCGCCCTGTTTTATGAGAAAGTAGCCTATGTCTTAATTTAATGTCATGTTGTATGCGCAACAATTGCCTCGGAAAATAAAGACGTAGTCCTACCCGTGCGGGTTTTTGTCATTTATTTATTCTCAAATTGAGATCTTCAAACTTGATCAAACACACCTGCTGTGTACTGAATCGTTTGTCCTAAGGTCTTGTATTGCAGCGTTGTGATGCGCATATAGAGGCTACTGTGCTAAAATTATGACTACATTTCAGGGTGGGTGGAGGTGAAGATATTAAGTCAAGTTATGTTCCTTTCATAATTTACAACTCCAAATAATTGTAATTCTGCAAAACATTCTGAAAGTTGTGTAAGGCTTATCATCACTGTGGCATCTGCTCCACATAATGTTGATCATCCCAGCACCTCGATCCGACCCAACTTCAGGAAGCATTGCGCATTTTGGGATTAAACAGCTCCAGTAGCGATATTCTATTATAACCAGAGGGCATTACAATAACATTCAAAACGAGATCTATTGACTGCATGACCTGTTAGTCTCCAGACTCCGGAGTAGGCTATACCCCTTGACCGCTGCGCTCACGGAGTCGTGGTGCACGGCCCTCTGTCTCCAAACTCATCGATTATGTTGAATCGCTGCGCTACGCATGCAGTCTGCCACATATTAGTAGGATCAGTAGGCTAGCCTATATGTAGGCTACATCCCCAGCCCCTTTCTGCAAAATGTATTGTGTTGCCTTTGTATGTGAAATGAGCTATAATGATTTAATTGATCTGACCAATAATCAGTTATTGCAGTGGTATTCCGCTCGATTCCTTACATCACCACAACTGACAGATGTTGAACCCAGAACAGTAACGTTTCAGTGTTCAACTGGCTTTGTTGGACACCTACTAAGATAAATAACGTTAGACTGGTGAACAATGCGGATGTTATGTCGGTTTCACAGCGCAAATGATCTGTCTTCTGGCAAGACCCACAATTGCAATTTTTTGACTAAATAGGTACTGTTCGTAGCTGGCTGAAAGCTATAACGTTAGTCTAATAGCCCAAGCCTCCAAGCTTGCGTGGCCGGCTGCAGGGTGCTTTTTCCTCTGTCGTGGGGGAGACGTGTCGTCGTTATACTTTTATCGTACTTTTCCCAAATAGGCCTAATGCAAATTCGAGGATACGGCCTGTTAGGTAGCGTGTATCTTTATAATGTTTGGGGGTTAATATAATATTAAGGACTTTGTAAATGTCCCTGGTTAGCAGCTAGAAAAATGGCTATTGATCTGGCTGTTGTGCGATCTAGCTCGTGTTGTCTAGCTCGGAGCGGTGGTAGCTATGGTAACGGGGCACACGTCTGTCAATCATAATGATTCCAGTTGGTCATTTGCTCAGAGAACTGTCAATCAGTTGTAATGAATCACGCCCAGTTTTGAGTGAGTGAACTTTTTGAGTGGCAGATTCAGACCTATAAAAACATTTTAAAAGAATTTGTATGGATGAATTCTGAAATAGTTAAACACATTTGTTTTGTTGTTGCCTAAAGATATCTGGAAAGTGTTATATTGAATTACCATGTTAATCCTTTAATTTGAAATCTTTAAAACCGGTTAATAACGTTATTTTTTCGTTCTTTGTAGTAGGCCTATATAACTTAAAAAATGTTTTAAAAAAGAAGAAAGCTGAGCCTTTTATGGCCGAATAGGCTAAATTAAATTAATTAAATTTATAGCCTACATCTTGTCCTGTTTTTGTAATGTAGCCTAGGCCCCTAAATCTGTTATTTCACAACACCATAGCCTAGTTCAGACTCGATGTTTCTCAAACTCTGCAAGCTAAGATGCATGACTATTCTTGATGTTTCCCAACCACTCAGTGGCAGCCAATTTGCACGCGTGGCGCCGGGCTGTCACACACTCTCCTTTGTTTGCCAGTGCAAAACAGTAGTTCAGCCTGTCCTTACAGCTTATTACTTAGCAAGGATATCAATGTGATTTATTTTGTTTAATTGAATAAGAGTAGGCTAGCCTATAGCCTGTAATGTTTCAGTAGGCTAAAACTAGATTTCACATAAAGACCGCGGATGTCAGAGTGGGCAATAACGTTCGAAGGCAAATTTATTCCAACATTGGTCCACAAAGAATGATGCAAATAATAAAGTGAAAGAAATAATAGCCTACTGTGCAAATATGTTTTATATGGACCTGCGTGTCTGCAATAAAGTTCCTCTATCTTTATAACCAACATTCAGCGGAAGCCAATTTTCACTCGTTGCGCATCTCGCTCCAAGTATGGTTTGGCTATTTAAAACACAGAGTACTTTGTGACAGTTGCTTGGATGTATACTAGTATCTATACTAGGATGCATAAACCTATGTTTTGCGAATTTAATGGTCTGCCTCCTTCAGAGTTCTACTCGGCAATTATGCTGTGAAAGCGAGCGCGCCTCTTGGAATCTAGTCATAGCCTATTGTTGCACAGATTTCCGTCACGTCTTGACTTCCACAAACCAAATGATTAGGCTACATTAATTAATATGAGCACACTTTAGTGACAATGTGCCGTGCAACCCTGATCATTGAATAGCATAAGTTAAATTACTATAATATTAAAGACCGCGGATGGCAGACGATTGGCTACGTATTAGGCGTATACCCTACTAACACACGCAGGTTGCGCAAACGTTCTACATACGGCCGCTATAGGTGACGATTCATCTGCGCCGCGTGCGGAAATTACGCGGCCATTTACGGAAACGCGAGATCTGCCGATTAGTAGACGCTACGTTAGAACGACACGTCATTCAGAAGTTGCGGCCGCGTGCAAAGAACGCACGTGATCACGTGGGCAGGAACCTCCGTTATAAACTCACTTGGCTGACACTAGATTTACAGGTATTTATATGACTTGGTCTGCACGTCTTTTTCGCACGGTGCAAATATGGTGCGGCCGCGTGCAAAAAACGTGGGCAGGAACTTCTGTAATAAACTCACTTGGCTGACACTAGATTTACAGGTATTTATATGACTTGGTCTGCACGTCTTTTTCGCACGGTGCAAATATGGTCACTTACTGACCACTGGCTATATTTAGCATTTGCAGTACCACTGGCTATATTTAGCATTTGCAGTACCACTGGCTATATTTAGCATTTACCAGTACAAAAACGAATTAATGCTATATGGGGATATAGCAGCAAGCATTATGATACAAACCAATATAAGACTGAACACCATTAACAGTTTAGAACATTTTATTACACAAAGTACATTACAAATTAAAAGTATACATATTTACAAGGATGAGGTTTACGGTCTGTCACATTACGCATAGCCAGAAAAGCAAAAAAAAGCATGTACAAGCTCTGGCTAGCAACCCATTATCTGACAATTGCAAAAGTTCTAAAAACTAAAATGAAACAGTGCGCATTCTGGGGCAGGCAGACCGGGAACAGACCGTTGTATCCCACAAAAAAAAGGTTAAAATTTACAAAAACTATTTACAAAAAAGGCATCCATCCTGGCAGGCTGGAAAGGCAGGTTTAGGGAGACGGGCTGGGGGTCACCCACATCTGAATCGAGGGTCTGGGCAGAAGAGGTCATCCTCATCTGAATACTCCACTGTGGTCAGGGCTGGAGCTGCGGTCAGGGGCTGGGCTGGGGAGGTCAGCTGGGCTGGAGCAGATGCCTAAGGACATAATGAAATGGCTGTAAAAGCAAGTCGCATACGTTCATTGGAAGCGTGCCATGTCACTGGATACGAGAAAATTAACTGCCTGACATCACATACCTTTTTGAATCGAGCAGGGGCATGTTTCAGCATCTCCTGCAGCTGGGCAGACACCTCCGTCACAGTGGTGCTTGGCTTACAGGCCATAACTGCACCTTTTAACCAAAAAGGGAATGGTTTCAATGCACATGGCATGAAGCAAAGACAATGTATTATTTTGCGAAAATATGAACAATCCCTTACGTAATATGACATTGTAGAGGGTCATATTCTTCAGAGGCTTCTTCCCCCTCTTCCCATGGACGCTGTAGACACACCACACTCTGTGTATGGCAATGGCTGACAGCACCCGCCGGACCACATCTGGCAGATCTTTGCCGCCAATGGAACTCAGATATCGTGTCTGCAAAACATAAAGACAATCATTTACTTTTACATTTCCTTAACACTTCCCTGCAAAAATAAGGAACAAAGTTCTGCCCTGAAGTTACTCACCATCTTCCTTTGATGATCCTTGTCCTTCAGCTGCTCCTCCAAGACCAGCAGCTCCTCCTCCGTTTTAGCAGGGTGCAGGTCATCCAGTACTGCTCCCCGATAGCTGTCTGCAGACTCGCCGGACAGTCTCTGCTCCAGCCTCATCATTGTCTGTGCCATCTCCCTCAGACTCTGCATGACGCTGGAGAACTGCTGACACATCATCCTCTGGAAGTCTGGATATTAAACACAGATGTGGCTATAAGTAATTGTACGGTCCCATAATGGATATTCAGCTCAAAGTATATCCCTACATGCAGCATGAAGTAGTTCACAAAATTCAGCATACCAGCATCTGCAGAGCTTGATGGCAACACTGCTGGAGCTGTTGGTCTCACAGGCGATGGCATCAGAGAACTACCTGAAAACCAGAGGATAAAGGAATGAGCAGGAAACTATGGTGCTGGCGGCGTAGTGATTCTGGCATAAGGGGAAGAATCAACTCGACATGAGACATGTCAGACCCTGACCTGGTCTGGCCGGGGTGCTAATCGCTGATGCATGCTGCTCGTGCCTGGACTTCTGAAGGGCTGAAGGGCCTGGGCTCACAGCGCCTTGGCTCAAAGGACCCGGGCGATGAACATCTACTGCCGAGTAGTGAGATGTGAGATGAGCGAATTAGTGAACTGAGTACATGAGTTTTCAGAAAGTCCTGAGTTAACTGTAAGTGTGCAAATATGCATAGACATTTCACCAACACAAACATGCATGGATACCTGCATTGATAACTGGCAGAGCAGGCCTTCCGGCTCTGGCACCTGGCATAGCTGGTCTGGTCTGAGTTCTGCCGACCGGCTGCCTGGGCACTGGAACATATAGTAGAGGTAAATTAGCTCAGATTAGTCAACTCAAGTAGTACTCTTTTGGGACTGTTGAATGCCCTTTATTATATTACCTCCGTCACTGGAGTCATAGCGTGTGTTGCGCTGTCTCTTCCTTGTGTCTTGGGAGTTAATCCATTGATGACTGCTGCTCAAACACCTTCGCCAAGGCACTGGCTACTTCATAATGCTCTGTGTGTTCCTCAGCAGAGACAGAGGTTGTCATGGCTCCTCTTGATGTGCTTGTGGAGGTAGATCTGGGAGGTATAGGAGAATGGGCACTCAGAGCAGGAGAACACCCAAGTCTTGCACAACTCTAACATCACAGCTAGGAGAGTGAATGAGAGAGACCATTAAAAAGGATTATCTCACCTGTAGTACAAGTTCAAATATAGAGTGATTATACGTCATTGTAAATGAGAGCTTACTCTCAATTGATTCACGAGGTTAAATAAAGATTGAATGAATATGTAGCTAGTGGGGGGTTACAACCACACAACTGTGGAGAGAGAATGAGACACTTGGTTCCCTCCTCTACTGGTGTTCATGGCCATGGCCACACACCTGGAATACTCCAACCCTGATTTAAAGGCATAAAAGTGGGGAACACATTCTTGAGACGGTTCCTAAAACTGGAGGGGAAAAAAACGGGAAAATGATCTTCCCTCTCCTCATCACTCACTTCTGCATGGGGCTGAGCTCTACCCTGTCAGCAGTGGCAATACATGGGATAGCGGCTCAGCACACAGGAGAACTGCACAGAGAGGAAGGAGGAGAGAGAAAACCAACAATAAAAAAGGCAAGAAGGGTTTATAACTGATCGAATCTTGCTAGTTTGCACTACAGGGAAGTAATTGCTCAATTTCCCTGATATTGTGGCGTCACTGGCGTCAGTGATGCGTCTTATGAATCTCACATGTCTACCGCTAACATTAACTCAATATCAATATCCCCATTTGTTTATCCCGTCTATGGAAACGTATGTGCATTTGTACTTACGTGTGCCTGCCTTTATTGATGATCAGGTGTTTCTCCACCTAAGGGCTGGCCAGACAGAACCATCAGAGACCATTGGGCTGAGCTGAGGAGAGAGCGACATGTTAGAGTGTATGTGTGCATATGTATATGGTGCTCTTCTGTTAATACTCATGAGGGCATTCAACTGAACAAGACTCACAGAGCCTGTGGTGCTGTCCCAGGACTGCCCCTGGCCACGCCTGTCCCCGTCTTAGCGCCTCTTCCTGTCCCGCTCACCTGCTTGTTGCTCAGTTCAAACAAGAACTGGGAGGTTGGCAACTGAGAGCATGGGAGGGGAGAGAGAGAGAGAGAGAGAGAGAGAGTGGGTGGGTGACCCTCTCGTAGGCTGACATGCCCACTCCACAGGACCACGTGATTTCTGACACGTTTAGAGGAACAGGGCAACATGTCTACCACCCTTCACACTCAGTAATTAAATAGATTTTGCAAGACACTATATTAGTAGTCCACATCATGAGTACCTATTATGCAAAATTTGGATTTGTATGTGAGTGAAAACGTAGTACACAATTCTTTACCCGTTTGACAGAATGAGCAACCATTTCAACAGTTAAGAGTAACATGAAATCCACCCAAGATGGCTGCTGTAACCAAATGAGCCAAGATGGCTGCTATAACAAATCCTGCTAGCTAGCCTAGCTCCGTTGTTGGGGCTTCTAGTATTCTGTTAACGTTAACTTCGGAAAAATGAATGCCTAAAAACAAACACATACTAACGGTGTCGTGGGTTAATGCGAAATCAATGAGTAAGCTAATTATTGCATTTTATTCCAAGCGATGAAACAGTACGAACGTGCAGGAGCTCGCGCGAGCCTGCTAGACTTGAGAAGACTCCACCATTGCCCGTAATTAGGAAACAATGGCCCACGACAACACTTCATAAAAGTTATAGTGTACACAACTGAAATATTCTCAAGTTGCCAAGCCAACATTATAATTTAAGCTACAATTACACAAAAGCTAGTTATAACAATAATTGCGAGTTATTTTACGTAGGCTACTTAGCTAGCCATGATGTACTAAGGCTAATCACGTTAGCTGGCTAGCTAGTTAGCTAACATTGGAAAGAGAGCATCTGCATATAGATAATCATTACAAAAGGGTAGCTTGCACATAACGTTGGTGTTTTATCTGGGACGATACCAAAATACATAGTATGTATGTATACATACTAATGTATACATTGAAATTGAGATACTTACAGGATCTGTGTTGTCGCGGGGACAAAGACAGCGTGTTGGCCTTTCTCAAACGTTTCTGTTTCGAACGGACCGGAAGTTTAACCCGTCTTCTTCTTCGCTGGGTTTAGTGGCGGATCGCAAACAACTTTAATGTGCATACAGCCACCTACTGGCACAGAGTGTGTAACTTGTTTGTCTAGTTCTTCAATTGTGTCACCTAAGAAAGTAGCCCAATGCCTTGCATTCTACGTTCACTGCTCAGCGTTCATTGCTCACATTTAGGTTGCAAAATTAGGACTTTATTCATAGGCATATTTTTTATCATTATTTTTATTAGGCCTAGACTGCAAATCTTTAGTGTTAATATTAACTGTACATGAGAAATTACACACAAAACAGACATGCAGGATTTCTCCTCATTATTACAATTCTGTAACTGTATGACTTCAAAATTTATTTTAAAACCTAAGTAATTTACAAATGTTCTGACCCACTGTGACACATTTCCAATAAAGTCAGATTGGGACTGTGATGTAACCACATTGTCACGTTATTTAATTACATCGTAGTTACGGATTTAAGCAGCAGTGGCGGCTACGTTCCCTTACAGTGTACTTGAGGACGGCTATTTTGGTTATTTTGCGACTGAAAAGGCAAGTGTCAGCTAGGTGTCAGCTAGGTCCGCTGCTGGTACCGTCGCAAAGTTACCACAATTACACCAATGTGTCCCGTCAGTTTTACGTACTGTGTTAGTAGGGTAGGCGCCAAATCCGGAGCTCCATACAAAAGGAACGCAGCATAAACAATAGGGATTGCGCAGATGAATGAATGAGGTGACTAATTATTTATAAATAACATAAAACATAAAACGAAATAAAAACAAACAATAGGCCTACAGGCGCAGAATAAAATAGCTTGCAGCAACAGTACAAGAAAATATTTTAAAAAGGATGATGAGCTATGATGATGACTTAAGATAGACCTGTGCATAGTTTACGGTGTGGATTAAGGGCATAGGAATAGGACTAATGTTGCGTATTTCTTGTAAAATAATCAACAAGGCTACACTACAGCACACATCACCAAGGCTAATATTGTTGGCAATATGGCCACCACAACCCTAGACTTGTTGATTAGCTTATAGCCTACCTTACAAGAAATACTGTAGGCCTATAGAGTCTTAATAGGCTAACACCCCCGGAACGGTGAACGGAACGTTATTTTTCGTTCTTAACCGGTTCAGGAACGCTATGTTGGTGGCGGAACACGAGAACGGAAATGTTAAATATGCTGGTTCTGCTCGGAGCGAACCGATTGAAAAATAATTTCATTTTTAAGCCCTGGTAACAAGGCTAGCACAGCATAGAGCATTTAACCGGCTCGAATAAAACCATGGTCTATGTCGACACAGCCGAGCAAACAATGTACCACTGTAATTAATATTCGACCAATGTTCCAGTTTTTCACGAGCTTCGGAACAGCAGGCTTCGGGAAGCACACCACCGGCTACGACGGCGCCCGGATTCGAAACCCGCCAAAATTATGAATATGATAATCAATAAAATGATTTTTGCATTACAGTACGGTATGTTACGGTATCTAGTTACACCGTAAGGTTTATGGTATTTCACGGTATATGGCATTTCACCTCCCCAACACATAAAAAAAGTATTTTACTTTGAAGGAACTACAGTGCAACACATGATGGAAAATACACACTATTGTAATTAAGATCAGTTTATTAATAGCAAGCTTATATTAAATTAAATTAATTGTTGCAAGCAACTTGAAATGTGAAGTTTCAGCAGCGCATTATTGTGTAATACCGTAAACATAATACCATTAAAACAGGGAGTGTTTTATATCGCGGTTCACGGTTTTACGGTAGGTATACCGTCTCATCCCTACCTACCTGCTGCAAGTAGCGGCAGCTCTTACTGTAGCGTTTGTTTGAGCAGAGGAGGACCGGTAGCTAGCTTGTTAGCTCAGTGTAGTATCTAGCTAACGCTAGCTATTTCAGCTACGCATGCTCAGCCTCTCACTAGCCTATAATATCCGGCTATTTTGAAATATGAAATACTTATGAAAGTATATTTTAACAACTGAAACACAACTGATCAAATGTTTGATCCATGCCGTTCAGTTATCAGCACAACAGAGTAGTCTAGTGTATGCCTAAGATTGATTATAGCCTAAGTCCTTATCTCTGATATAACAATAATAAACTATTTAAACAGATTTAAAAAAAATAATAATAAGAATTTCACTGCAATACCCTACTTACCCATGGTTTAAGCACTGTTGAAACTTGAGTAGGCTATAGGCCTACAACTAGGCTTATAGTCATTTTCCTCGGCTTATTGGCCTATAGCCTAGGGTGCATTTAATTTTATAATTATTTTAAATTATATTTATAGTAATACATGTTTGCGGCAGTGGCTAGTTGCAAAACTAGAATGGAGAAGTAAGACGCCTCCTTCCCTCCACTAGTCTGGGGGTCCACCTTGGGCAAGTGGTAGTACCCCCTAGCCCCCCTACCTGGGGTTACAGGCAAAAAACCCTGATGAAATTACAACCTAAAGGAAGAGAGACCCGGCCCGGAGGAAGCCCGGGGCCCTCGTCTGGAGCCAGGCCCAGACGGAGGGCCCGCATGCGAGCGCCTGGTGGCCGGGCTTACCACGGAGCCCGGCCGGGCCCAGCCCGAATAAGCAACGTGGAAGCACCATCTCCTCCTCCATCGTCCCGTGGACCCACCACCCACGGGAGGAATTGTCGGGGTCGGGTGCGCTGCCAACTAGGTGGCGGTGAAGGCGGGGGGCACCGACGGACCGGACCCGGGCGGCAAAGGCTGGCTCTGGGGACATGGAACGTGACCTCGCTGGGGGGGAAGGAGCCGGAGCTTGTGAGGGAGGTGGTGCGATACCAATTACACCTGGTGGGGCTAACCTCCACGCACAGCACCGGCGCCGGAACCAAACTCCTGGATAGGGGTTGGACCCTGTTCTTCTACGGAGTTGCTCATGGTATGAGGCGTAAGGCAGGTGTGGCTATACTAGCTAGCCCCCAGCTGAGCGCCTTTGTGCTGGAGTTCACCCCAGTGGACGAGAGGGTCGCCTCCCTGCGCCTTAGGACTGTGGGGGGGGGGACTCTGACTGTGGTTTGTGCTTATGCACCGAACAGCAGTTCAGAGTACTCAGCCTTCCTGCAGACCCTGAGTGGAGTCCTTTTGGGGGCTCCTGCAGGGGACTCCAGTGTCCTACTGGGGGACTTAAATGCCCACGTAGGCAATGATGGAGAAACTTGGAGGGGCGTGATTGGGAGGCATGGCCACCACGATCTGAACCCGAGTGGTGTTTTGTTGTTGGACTTCTGTGCTAGTCACGGTTTGCCCATAACAAACACCATGTTCGAACACAAGGATGCCCACAAGTACACCTGGCATCAGAACACCTTAGGCCGAAGGTCGATGATCGATTTCGTTATCGTATCATCTGATCTGAGGCCATGCGTTTTGGACACTCGGGTAAAGAGAGGGGCAGAGCTGTCCACTGATCACCATCTGGTGGTGAGCTGGTTTCGATGGCGGGGGAAACTTCTGGACAGACCTGGAAAACCCAAGCGTGTAGTGAGGGTGAACTGGGAACGTCTGGAGGAAGAGCCTGTCCGGAGAGATTTCAATTGCCACCTCCGGCGGAGCTTCTCAGGCATCCCTGTGGAGGTTGGGGACATCGAGCATGAGTGGTCGGTGTTCAAAGCCTCCATTGCTGAAGCTGCGGCTGGGAGCTGTGGCCTGAGGGCCATAGGTACCTCAAGGGGCGGTAACCCTCGGACACCGTGGTGGACAGCGGTGGTGAGGGAAGCCGTCCGACTGAAGAAGGAGGCCTTCCGGGTTATGTTAGCCCGGGAGACCCCAGAAACAGTTGCAGGGTATCGACTGGCCCGGAGGGCTGCGGCTTCGGCCGTGACCAAGGCAAAGCAGCGGGTGTGGGAGGAGTTCGGAGAAACCATGGAGAAGGACTTTCGGTCGGCACCAAAGTGTTTCTGGAAGACCATCAGACACCTCAGGAAGGGAAAGCGGGGGACCATCCAAGCTCTATACAGCAAGGAGGGGACACTGCTGACCTCAACTGAGGAGGTTGTTGAGCGTTGGAAGGAGCACTTTGAGGAACTCCTGAACCCGACTAATCCACCCTCTACGATCGAGGCAGAGCCGGAAGATGATGGGGGGTCGTCAATGTCCTTGGAGGAGGTCACTGAGGTAGTCAAACAACTCCACAGTGGCAGAGCCCCAGGGACTGATGAGATCCGTCCAGAAATGCTGAAGGCGCTGGGTGTAGAGGGGCTGTCTTGGTTGACACGCCTCTGTAACATTGCGTGGAAGTCTGGGTCAGTGCCGAAGGAGTGGCAGACTGGGGTGGTGGTCCCAATATTCAAAAAAGGGGACCAGAGGGTGTGTGCGAATTATAGAGGCATCACATTACTCAGCCTCCCAGGGAAAGTTTACTCCAAGGTGCTGGAAAGGAGGGTCCGGCTGATTGTCGAACCTCAGATCGAAGAGGAACAATGCGGATTTCGTCCTGGTCGTGGAACTACCGACCAGCTCTTCACTCTCGCAAGGATCTTGGAGGGGGCTAGGGAGTTTGCCCAACCTGTCTACATGTGTTTTGTGGACTTGGAGAAGGCTTACGACCGGGTCCCTCGAGAGGTCTTGTGGAGGGTTATGCGGGAGTATGGGGTGAGGGGGTCCCTACTTAGGGCCATCCAATCCCTGTACACCCAGAGCGAGAGCTGTGTCCGGGTCCTCGGCAGTAAGTCGTCTTCCTTTCCGGTGGGTGTTGGCCTCCGCCAGGGCTGCGCTTTGTCACCAATCCTGTTTGTGATTTTCATGGACAGGATATCGAGGCGTAGCCGGGGGGAGGTGGGTTTGCAGTTCGGTGAGCTGGGGATCACGTCACTGCTTTTTGCAGATGATGTGGTCCTGATGGCATCAGCTGCCTGCGACCTCCAGCACTCTCTGGATAGGTTCGCAACTGAGTGTGAAGCGGCTGGGATGAGAATAAGCACTTCTAAATCTGAGGCCATGGTTCTCAGCAGGAAACCGGTGGCCTGTCCGCTCCGAGTAGGAAATGAGTCCTTACCCCAAGTGAAGGAGTTCAAGTATCTGGGGGTCTTGTTCACGAGTGAGGGAACCATGGAGAGGGAGTTTGGCCGGAGAATCGGAGCAGCTGGTGCGGTTCTGCAGTCGCTTTACCGCACTGTTGTGACGAAAAGAGAGCTGAGCCAAAAGGCAAAGCTCTCGATCTACCGGTCTATCTTCGTCCCCACCCTCACCTATGGTCATGAAGGATGGGTCATGACCGAAAGAACGAGATCACGGATACAAGCGGCCGAAATGAGTTTTCTCCGGAGGGTGGCTGGGGTCTCCCTGAGAGATCGGGTGAGAAGTTCAGTCATCCGGGAGAGACTCGGAGTAGAGCCGCTGCTCCTTTGCGTCGAAAGGAGCCAGTTGAGGTGGTTCGGGCATCTAGTGAGGATGCCTCCTGGGCGCCTCCCTAGGGAGGTGTTCCAGGCGTGTCCGGCTGGGAGGAGGCCGCGGGGTAGACCCAGGACTAGGTGGCGGGACTACATCTCCGCACTGGCCTGTGAGCGGCTAAAGATTCCCCAGGCAGAGCTGGTTGATGCTGCTAGGGAAAGGGATGTCTGGGGCCCCCTGCTGGAGCTGCTGCCTCCGCGACCCGACCCTGGATAAGCGGATGAAGATGATGATGATGTAATACATGTTTATTGCTGGGTTTGTGAAAACCATTACTAGTAGGCTACACCACGCTGCCTGTGTCACATGGTTGCAGATAATATATTAGATATTATGACACTGGAGAAATAGAGCTACTATAGCTGTTATATATATATATATATATATATATATATATATATATATACTTATATACTAAATACATACTTATATTTTGATTTAGATTTTTTTTTTTCAGTTTCTAACTAAATGTAGAATGTCCCCCAGTTAAGGGTGGTGGTGGGGTTCTGACACTTCATAGTTTGTTAAAATAAAAACATACAGGATGGTGATTAAGAGGAATTATACTTAATAATTAATGATAATAATATATAAACAGAAATTCTGATGCGTTGAAAGCACAGCAATTGCAATGCCAATTAATATTAGGCTAAAGAAATGACATTTCCCCTCAGTTTAAACCGTTTTGAACCAACTTCCGGTTTAAGCCCCGTCCACCTCCGAATACTAATCCGAATCCGAATAATTAGCTATCAAATACAAATACAGATAGTGGCTCCCGGCACACCCCTAATCTGCCGATACCGATCCAATACCAGCGGTCTTTTTCCTTGAATAATTATTTAGCATTAACTTAATTAATTATTATCATTAAAGGAGTAGTAAAGGGAAAATGCATGTTTAGCCCTGTTTTAAGGTTACTTATGATCATATACAGTAGGACCCCACTTATCCGAACCCAACGGGACCAAAGGTCGTTCGTATCTCTGAAATGTCCGGATGACTGAAACATATGTTAAAATGCACCAAATTCAATAAGTGGTATACTTCTTTCATATAGACTCATAATAGACCGATAAATACCCTTAATTACTTGTGAAAATGCATCAAAATTGCAATCAAATAGCCAACTAAACTCATACAGCCTAGCCTATAGCCTAGAATAAAATAAACAAATTTCCACTTGAGTGCATGCTTTGATCAAATACAGTACTTTATTCTCAAATGAGGCCTACGCTGCATCGATAGGCTACTGTATTCGCAGAACAAAATGGTATAGCCTAAAAGCAACCCAACATTTGAACAATTAGAGCAAATGATAATAAATAAACGAATGAAATGACAGACAAGTTGTCGTGTCTTAGGCTATTGCAGCCTAAACAACCGATGCAGGCTAACGTGGCCTAGGCTGTAGGCTATTATTTAACAAATACAGTAGGCCTAGTAGGCTAATCTACATGCTTACAAACACGTCTGTGTTCCTGAAGTCCATTAACTGGAAACGAAAAATTACTCGATGCTCATCTGCTTCAGGTTGCTTACGCGCTTTCTGGCTACCAAGGAATGCAGCTCTCGCGCAGCAGACTCGTTTGCGTTTTGCGCTCGACATTAAAGTAACAAAGAAAATGAACGTGACAGTAGGCTACAGCCTACAGGCAACATGTAGGTCTACATACAGTTCTGTTTTTATTCACAGAAGAATACAGTACGTGTTTATTATGACAGATTTAAATGCAAGTAGGCCTACAGTACTGTAATGAAAATCCCACCAGTAACCAGATAGCAGGCTGAAAAAAAAAAGTTTTTTAAGCCTGTCCGTTAGACCGGGAGGTTCGGATGAGTGGGGTCCTACTTTTACCTTTCTTGTCTTTGAAATCGAGAGTTTAACATGTTTTTGAAAGATTTTTCAAGATGCCCACCCACATCCATTGTATGACCAAAACGGTGGTAGAGCAATTATCAGACTTTCTCAAAAGTGCTAGTTTTGTCAACGTTTTGATCTGAAACATTGCATATGATCATAAGTAACCTTAAAACAGGGCTAAACATGCATTTTCCCTTTACTACTCCTTTAACATACACTTTATACAATTTGCACACAACCTTAACTGTTTTTATTATTAGGATTATGGCATCTTGTATCTTGTCGAGGAGCCAAAACATAATTTTAATCATCAATTTGACCCAACATATGGCTACTTGTATATTGGATGTAGGCCTAACAATGAAATAATCCTTGAATCCAGTCATTTTCTCATATCAGCGCCCACTTTCATTAATAGGTTGACTGTAAAATATAAGCTTGGGATGAGACTGAGATGAGCTCTGCTCTCCTGTCACTCACTCCACACGTGCAAAATAGTGTGTCTCAGCCTCAGTAGAGAACAATGGTGTCATATCTCACTGTGACACGACAAGAATAAGGAGAGGGAGAAATGGCTCTAGTTTACAGACTGCCTCAGGTTCCCTATTAGCATTGGGTTTGAATCCGAAATATTGCCAATTAGGCACATTTACTTTTGAAAATCCTCCGCCACCGTCTAGTGTAACCAGCTTGAGCAGCACATGCAACTCAAGACTTTTACTTTCACCCGATCTAAATATCGGATAGGTGCATCCCTAGTAGGCTTGTCACGGTACTCGGTACTTCGGTATTAATTCGGTACTTACATTGCTGCGGTACTGACGGTACCCGATTTTCCATGGTACCGAAGGTACCGTGTTTTCTATTTAATTTGCCGCTTGTCTTCTTCTACGCTGCTGCGTGCTGCCGTCCAATCACAGCGCACCACCCATGACAGCAGCGTAGAAGAAGACAAGCGTTTGCCGGTGATTCATTTTGTGAAAATATGAGCCAGTTTTGAGCGCAAGATTGAACATGTTTATTAGCAGCGCATTTCTTTCAAAACCACGCGTTTTTGAAGACGCAACCCTCCTGCTTCTGTGAGTAGCCTACATTTGAAATTTCTCTGCTATACTTTATCGAGTAGTTTTGATCCCAGAACCAGGCGGAGTGACCGTTGAACCTGATTCGCTAATGGGGGGATAAGGGACTGCTAGTCCGTCAGGTTAGCAGTCGTGTGAGGGGCTACCTAGTTTAGGTGCTGCAAGACTTAAGGGGAATTATGACTGGACTTTTTCAGTCATCTAGGCTGCAACCCCCACGCCTTGTCGAGCCCGACGCAACTGACCGCTAGTTCAACCCAATAACTTTATGTTATTCGTTGACTACTTAAAGGAGAATGTTCGTTTTTGACAACCTGGACCTTATTTACGGCATATTATAAGACGTTTGACTCACCAAGATAACTTTGGTGTAATTCGGAGGCCTGTAGAAGAAATTTAAAATCCAGCGCGAGCCAAGTATATCCATGTAATGGCGGCGGACGGGGCACTGAAAATGCAGCTTCTAAAAAATCTATTTTCTGCCGCGAAACGGTTGTTTTCATCAATCTGTCTTCATGAATCGCTAGTTGTGCTTACATAGAGCGAGGTCTTGTTGTGGTTTTTCACATGCCTCTGTAATATGATCTTTAGAAACGAAATAGCTTCCCCACTTGCTCCAGCACGCATGCGCACTGCGCGCAGACTGGCTATTCTCCGTCTGTAGGCTACACTCGCGGCTCACATTCTGATCTCTACGCAACGATCGGCGTCCATCATATTCTAAGTCATCTTCTATATCCTCAAAATCTGATAAATATTCAGCCATATTGCACAAAATATTCCAGGCACCAACAAGCCGATCGTAGAGTAGAGAATGTGAGCCGCGAGTGTAGCCTACAGACGGAGAAGAGCCAGTCTGCGCACTGTGCGCATGCGTGCTGGAGCAAGTGGGGAAGCCATTTAGTTTCTAAAGACGTTTCTAAAGACGTTTCTAAAGATCATATTACAGAGGCATGTGAAAAACCACAACAAGCTGTCACTACAAAACACTATGATAATGATAGAGTTTGGCTAGAAACAGGTAAGCACGCGAGTAGGAGAAGGAAGGAAGCCATCTATTAGCCATTTGGTAAGGATAATTCATGTAGATGATAATGTGAAAATATAAGTGATTGACATTGTGTAGGGCACTGTGTATTGACACTTGGGCTGTGGGGGTGACAGCATGTAGCATGTTATGTTTTATGTTTCGGTGCTAGTAGACCCAAGTTTGGGGAGATGCCATTTGGGGAAGAACCGTGATGGGGATCTCTGTTCCTTTTTATGACCTGTGCTAGCCTCTTGCTAGCAAGTTAGAGATAGCACTAGCGTGAAGCACTGTTGACACTTGTCACGTGGTTTGTCTAAATATTACTCACGCACGTGCGTATGCCGTGGTACCGAAATTGGTACCGAGTACCGTGGAAATTTACTGGTACCGGTATCGACTACTGAATTTCTGGTACTGTGACAAGCCTAATCCCTAGTATCAATCAATCGGTCATGCCTTGCAACTTGCTTTCTCCAAAGCAGTCATTAAATTCACAGAGCTGAGAACGTCGCAATTCCAAAAACTTGACTTCAGGTGCCGACCGGCAAACCCGAAACAACAGCGACCAAACCGAGCCACACTGCATGTAGACAACAAGCCTCACAAAACAAAAACTCCCACGGTTCCTCCCGGCCGACCCAGCACAGCGCTGCACGTCAATACCATTCCCTTCCACCTCTCTGGGCCTGCCAGCTCCCATCTCTAAAGTGTCTCGTACTATAAACTCTGATTGCCTGCTGTACCTTTTTCCAGCTGCTGCCTCCCACTCACCTACACACTTTACTTCCAACTTTGATGCCACCTCCGCCCACCACCTCCCCATGCCCAGCACCACCACCTCCCCATCGCCTTCTCCTCCATCCCCTCCTCCTCCCCATCCTCACCACCACCTCCCTATCCCCTCCACCATCACCACCCCAGCCCTCCTCCATCACCTCCACATACCCTCCTCCACCACCTCCCCTCCACCACCACCCCAGCCCTCCTCCATTACTTCCCCACCCCTCCTCCATCACCCCCTCCCCAGCCTCACCACCCCCTCCCCAGCCTCACCACCACCTCCCCATCCCCTCCTCCTCCACCACCACCACCCCATCCTTCCTCCATCACCTGCCTGTCCCCTCCACCATCACCTCCCCATCCTCACCACCACCACCTCTCCATCCCCTCCTCCTCCACCACATCCCCTCCCCACCACCTCCCCATCCCCTCTTCCAACACTTCCCCATCCCCTCCACCACCACCTCCCCATCCCCTCCACCATCACCTCCCCATCACCTCCACCACCTCCCCATCCCCTCCACCATCACCTCCCCACTCCCTCTACCATCACCTCCCCATCCCCTTATCCCCTCCTCCATCACCTCCCCATCCCCTTCATCACCACATCCCCTCCACCACCACCTCCCCATTCCCTCTACCATCACCTCCTCATCCCCTCCTTCATCACCACTTTCCCTCCTCCATCACCTCCCCATCCCCTTCACCACCACATCCCCTCCACCACCACCTCACCATCCCCTCCACCAGCAGCTGCATCCCTGTCCCTGCTTCCTCCTCATTCCTCCGCTCACATCACTGCCTTTATGTCGCAGCGCATCTGCTTCTGCTGAAATGCCAGTGGAGGCTGGGGTCAAACCCAAGGGACCGGCTGGACAGAGCCTTTAGAAGCCCCCCCCCCCTCCTCTCTCGTTGTCTCTCTCTTTCTTCTCTCAGTCTTTTGCAGGGCACGGCAGAGCCAGCATATATCGGAGCTGAATAAACAACTAGTAAGTATTCATTATCATCATCAGAAACATGGAGGGCGAACCATTCTCGTTCAGTCATAGTAGTGGACAGGAAGGAGGTCAATACAAGCTTCTTCATATCAGTCATTTGAGAGGACGCTGGGAAGGGAGGATTTATACATGGTGGAATGTCATTCTCAATTTGAATGTACTGTACTGCTGTCCGTTTTTAGTAAAACACATTGAGACAACTGAAATGTGAGCATTTAAAATTTTTCTGTCACTCAGACAAGAAAGAAAATCATGTTATATATGGAATTAATGTTGGAGGTTCATCAATTTCGACTGCATTCAGACCTCATTTGCACGAATTACTGCAAACACTGCAACCAAGCAATGGTTAGTCAGTTCTTGTCAGCTTCAAATCTTCCATTTCCACTGTGTGTTATTTAGAGTGCATTTGTATAAATGTATATTATTATTGTAGATCAACATGAATCTTTCCTGAAGTAGTTCAAACCGAAGGTATGTCCCACAGTATGCAAATTGACTTCAAGGTACCATTGAAGGAGTGCCAAGTTTGAAAATAAATGATGCCACCAAAACCCTTCATTCATAACTGTTCATATAACAATTGCCAGAGCTTTAAATACACTTAATTTTGTCTGACAATATTACACTACATGTGAGTCACGCTACTGTGTTGAGGGCTCCTTCCCCAGGACTCCCAGGCTACAGGGACCAGTCCAACAGCATTGTGTTGAAGAACAGAGGAGGAAAAGATGAGAGGAAGAGAAAAGAGGACAGGAAGAGAAAAGAGGAGAGGAAGAGACAAGAGAGGAATAGAACAGTGTAACAGAACACAAAGGTGGAGAACAGACAGTAGAAAGAGGAGAACAGAGTGTAACAGAAAACAGAGGTGGAGAACAGAGGAGCAGAACAGACAGCAGAAAGAGGAGAACAGAGGAACAGGACAGAGAAGAGAACAGGAAGAGAACAGAGGAGGACAACAGAGAGAACATTGGGCCTCATTCACCAACGAAGTAAAGAAGTTCTTAAGAAGCATTTCTTCTTAAACTGTACTTTCGCCTTTTCTAAGAAAATTCTGGCATTCACCAATGGTTTCTCATCTGGGATTTGTTCTCAGCTAAGAACAAAATATACTAACACTGAATAGCAGTCGCAAGTAGGCCATTTGAGTGCGGAAATGTAGACTATGCAAAATTGGTGATTGCGGTCACCTCAATTCTACAGTTGGATGATGTATGATTTGAAATACAATTATATTTGCATAATTCCCAATAACGTATCCTAATCAGAACCATAATTTCGATTGTAAACGTGTGCGTCAGAATATCTGATATGTCATAGTTTAAATCATTTCGCTCCGAATTGCTTGTTATTCGTATTGATCAGTCTTGAAGATGTCGATAAAATATTTCGATTGTGTTAATAATTTGAGATTTTGGTGTAAATTAATGAGTGTTGTGTTTTGTTTGAATTCTTTGACCGTTCTGCAAAAGCACCTTGCTGTATAGGCCTACATATAATACCAACAAATCCATGACCATTTCATCAATTGGTGATTGCGGTCACCTCAGTTCTACAGTTGGATGCGAAGTGCGCTAGACGGAGAGTCTGCTGCGGAGAGGAGGTGGTAGTCGGTGTCCCTGATGTCTGTATCCATATCGCCAGCGGCGCGCACACCCAACAGTGCTATTGTCCCTATTATGGCACCAACGCGCTGGTCGAACTCGGGACAACGGTGGTGTAGTGGAATTAAATCTGATTGAAAGTAAAAAAGATTTGCCAAGGTTCACTCAAAGAGGTTTAGTCTGGTTTATTGAGAAAACATACGAGCGCAAGGACTTCCAGGATAACGCATGTGAGTGGTATCCAGCAGAAGTGCAATAGGCTTGTCTTGCGCCGCCTTATATTCAAGCAATACACAGGTATGACGCTTCCAGGGATGTGATTGGCTAACCCATCTGTACACGTCATAATAAATGGCAGGCATCATCAACAATGGTCAAGAGTTGAGACACGTGATATGAGAAAAGGTGGTAAATCTTGCAGGGACAATGGAACAAAGAATGGTTATTCTGGAGCAGACAACGTCTAGGTGTCTCGACCTCCTGGAGAGGTCATCCTGTCATAAATTAGGTTAGCATAGCTATGTGAAAGGTTGAGGGAGGTGGTGAAATTACAAGGGAGATGGTGAAACTGAAACTACAATTTATATGACAGTGGGCACGCTGGCCCCCCTCCAGTGGCCTGCATATCTCTCCTCAAGATTAAACATTCACGATTCCTTTATTTGTCACATGCAGCCTAATGTCCAGTCACAGTGAAATGTTGCTGCCGGCTCCAAGGTTATGGTCATTACAGATAAACTCCAATATTCAATTTACAAATGACACAATAAGGACCATTTCTATACAGTATGTAGATAAGATCAGATAAGTAGGGTACCTCTTTTGTCAACTGCTAGCGTTGACAGCTGTGTAGGCTATTTAATAGCCTACATTTTTGTAGACTGTAGGCTATTGTATATTGTATTCTATCATGTTGACATTTTGCACTGTTCTGCCTCTATGTTTATGCACCAAGGCAAATTCCTCGTAGTAGGAGGCCTACTTGAATGAATTAAAATCAGATTTTGATTGCCCTCTCTGGATTCGACATGCAGTCCTCTGACTTGCTAACGCACCTGACACAACCCCACCTAAACCATTATGCTATCGAAAAGCTGGCGAGTCGAGGGCGCGAATGACGGGTATTTGTTTAGAGAAGTGACATCTGCGCACGAACCTGTAGTTGCATATCCTTATATGGGGCTGGCGGGGAGTTTACCTATGCTAATTCATATGAGCGGCCACGAGCTTTGAACTTGAGAAACCATGAGATTGGCCATTAAGAGAAGGCAGGTGAGAACTGATCCAGCGGTTAACGAACACGTCGTTAATCAGACGGGAGCTTTCCTTATAAACGTTCTTAGGAAGAAATTTAAGAACAGAACCTAAGAAGATATTGGTGAATGAGGCCCAGTGTTTCCTGTGGAATTTATTACTTGGTGGGGGGCGTAGTGAAGGCAAACAAGCTTAAAGAGGATAAAAACATATCCTCTTGTGAGGTCTTAAAGGTGTACTTTACGTTGTATTGTTTGTTAACATTGAAGCAAAAATAGGCTTGAGTTATGGCGTGAGAACAATTAAAGAAGGACTGGAATTTGAAATACTGTATCAATATGTACATTCTATACCATTGCAATGTATATTTTTGTTAGCCAAGTAGGCTACTGAACTAATATTATACGAACGAAGCTGACTTTCAATAATGTATAATAAAACCGAAAAACTGGGTTGGAGGCAGAAATGCGGTTTTATTAGAACAAACAAACAATAAAGAAACATAAAAAGGACAGACCACCACTCTTGGTGGCTGCTTCGTCACACACTAAGAATAAAACGAGATTGCGTCAAGACATCTCAGAGAGCACAACTCCATAAAATGGTGTCACTATTTCAACTAAGAAGTGTCTGATATTTGAAAGAATACACACCACTGTATTCCTAGTCAGGCATGCTTAGAGAAGGCACAAATGACAACTCACTCCTTGCCTTGCTAATGCCTAAACATTGCTGTTGCTAATAGATCTCCAGGTCATTCATTCACCGACCTTTTTTTTTGGATTAACGATTCCAAGCCTTGGTGGTATCCAACCACACACCCCCAAACTAAGTCCTGATATATTTATTTTCCTCTTCTTTGTGCTCCTCCTCTCTGTTCTCCTGTCTGTCCTGCTCCTCCTTGTTCTCTCTGGTCTCCTGTCTGTCCTGCTCCTCTCGGTTCTTTCTTTTCTCCTGTCTGTCCTGTTCCTCTCGGTTCTTTCTGTTCTCCTCCTCTCTATGTGCTTCTCTCTGTCCTAATTGTCACATTTTGCTCTGGTTTCTTCTGGTTTACGTTTTTTGTTTACAAGTAAATCTAGCGTATTCTGCCGTAGTCCTTTTGGGTTCTTCTCTTACTGGTCTGTCTCTCACTGTTCTGACTGGTTTTCTGTGGGATGGGGGATCAGTGAGGTTGATTAGACCTTATTGATTATATTATGTTGCTTTAAGATCATTTCGAACAAATTATTGCATGTGACTATTATGAAAATATAGCAAACGGCCGTGGCACTACAGTCGACAGAGAGCAAATACGAATTAATTTGATTAATTTGGTACATTTCACACCTCATGAATAAAGGCAGCCATGCTAGTGTGTTTAACCAAGCTAGCCTTGTTTGGTTAAATCTGTGCATTTGAATATGTGAAAGGACAGGAACTTATAAATCATTTGATAATTTTAAAAAATATTACAGAATTTCATTTGAGACAGCCAACTCTCAGCCTGCTGTTAACTAGCATTTGCAAAACTAGCTAGCTTAAATGTGTTATGCCATATTGGGCCTGTGCATTACATATCTGCTGCATTGTCCTACAGTACACCTATGTTTATTTCAACTAATATGTAACAGTTAAAGCAATCACCTGTTATTATTGAAATTACCAAATTAGTTGTATAGTTGTCAGCTGTCATAGAAATTGTAAATTCATCACCTCCCTCAACATTTCACATAGCTGTGCTAACCTCATTTATGACAGGATGACCTCCAGGAGGTCAACACACCTAGACGTTGTCTGCCCTAGAATAACCATCCTTTGTTCCATTGTCCCTGCAAGATTTACCGCCCTTTCTCATGTCACATGTCTGTATTCTCGACCACTGTTGATGATGTCTGCCATTTCTTATGACGTGTACAGATGGGTTAGCCAACCAAATCTCTGATAGCGTCACATCCATGTATTGCTCTAATATAAGGCCGTGCAAGACGAGCCTACTTCACTTCTGCTGGATGCCACTCCCGTGCGTTATCCTGAAGTCCTTGCGCTTGTATGTTTTCTCAATAAATCAGACTTAACCTTTTTGAGCGAACCTTGGCAAATCTCTTTACTTTCGATCAGATTTAATTCCACTACACAGCTGAAATGAAACCATTTGCTTTATCAACACATTCTTTCCGCATGCAGTAGCAATGGCCCAGCCAGCGATAACACTTTCACTTAATTTAAAATGTGTTAGGCTATCTCATTTTGCACAGTATTATTTATTTAGCTTTATTTTCCCCCCAATGTTTTTTACATCATTCTTTTGTGGACCAATGTTTGGATGAATTTGTCACGTGAGGTGGGGCCTGCCCCCTCCCAAGCTGCTCAGAGGCAGGACACCTCTGGGAGACCAGCTCCACCTCGAAGCCCAGCTGGCTTCTTGTTGTGTCTCTTTTTCCTCGGATGAACAGGGGACAAAGTGGAGAGCTAGAGTCAGGAGAATGCGACTGGTGAAAGGGGACACCCCTGTGCAGACCCTCAAGTTCGTTCAGACACGTGTTTGATCAATGAGCTGGCTCTGTATGGACTGGGACAGCTGCTTCTAGGCGTCAGTGCACTCGTTAGTGTAAACTACTCCATCTATCTCTTGTGACCAAACCAGAGTGAGAGACTCGACTGACAGACTCTGAATTCTTGCAAGGATGGTAATAAAATATGGAACAATGGCCCATTCAATATTTAGTAATTTGTATGATTCAGTCTGTTCTGTTATGTGTAGGCCTAGTCTTCTTCTTCGTATGGGTTATTGTTTCTCTCCTAGTGACACCACAGAACATTATTCTGCTTTGATCCTCTTAATTGTCTACAAAATCTCAATAACGGGATCAGAATCTGTGCTGTGATCCAGCATGGGGGAGATATCATTACGACCTGACGTGTTGGCACATCTCGATCTGCTCCATTTGCACTTCCCCTGCCACTTTTTTTTTTTCCGCATATTCATCAGCGTCCTAATCTCTGTGTCGTGTAGCCAGGGAAATAAAGGAGATAACATGAAGAGTCCATCTAGGCCCGTGTTTATCTGGGGCCTCGGTCTGTGGGAGGTGTTGGGAGGGGGTGCGGAGCGGGTTAGCAAGGGCTCAACTGGGTGTGTGCATACATGATTTATGCGGCTTACATGCTAACAGAGAGATAGAGGGACGACCTTCCCGACTTATATCAGCACTCTGGCCCAGGGGATCCATGTTAGGATGCACTAGATTATGGCAGGGGTGGTGTGGGACTGACAAAATGGGAGCAGTGTTTCCACAATTGTTAACCAGCCCTGTACACTGTAGATTTGATATCTGAGGTAGAGGTAGATTCCTAGAGTAAATGGAGCATGAGGGCCCTTTTTTTTGTTTGTTTTTTTCAATCACAGGTCATTATGTGACCGTTGATTTCAAACTCATTAGATGGAACCTGGACTGCAGCTGCAGAGTACTGCCAATGTTGTCCTCGAGATTCCTATCACAGATTATGGTGGTGTTTTAGACATAATTGAAAAGACAAAAAGCTGAATTGTTTCTCTACACGAGGTTCAACATTTCAGCTGCATGAGATTTTTTAATTTTTATATATTTTTTAATTTAGTTTATTTCGATCAGGACAGTGCATATTGATGAACGTGTAAAAAACATGTAAATATGCCAGATTGTAGCCCGGAGGCTAGTTTCCATCTGGAGTCCATTAGGCAGGTTGATGTTACAAAACAAGTTACAAGAGGTAGATATATAAAACACAGACACAGTACAATATATAAAACATAGAAAAATGTCATGCAGTTAGACGTGTGCGCATTTTTGGTTGGCTCTACAGATGTGAGAACATAAGAATGTAACTTGACCCGCGGTATTCTAACAGGCGCTTTACGGCATTCTGCACCACCGCTCGCATGCCCAAAGGGGCGCAGTAATACTACTCATTAACCCATTGCTGTAGCTCATCTCGCACATTAGATGAGCTTACCTTGTTCTCAAACTCCTTGTTCTCTGTCTGGTTGTAATTTAATTATTACGAAAAAGCCTATCTATCTATAGTTTCTATCTCTGTAACTGTCGCCGGGTCTATATCTCTTAACTCATGTGTCGGGACAAGTAGAAGTTTAATACAGTAGGGTAACTGAGTGTTCTCATATGGAACATGGCATCAAGACGAGTGAGATGGCTAACGGAGCTGACCAGAGATGTGTTTGAAATGGTTCACTCACTCCCTATTCCCTATGTAGTGCTACTCATAGTGAACTACATAGGGAATGATTTAACAGTTTTGGGACACTACATGGAATGTCATTGCGTATGATATTCATGACGCAAACAAGCAGATGCGCCGATCACTGATGGCAGCAGGTTGAAATATCAGGTAGTACTCAGGTTCCATGTTTAGTTGAATCATAAATCCCATATAAATAGTTGGAATTCCCAGACAGCAATCCGATCAGGGCCATATACAGGCCAGATCTGGCACTTGTGGCTTAGTTCCGGCCCATGTATGGCCCAGATCCGCTTGCTGTCTGGGTTCTAATGATGTGCAAGTGTGATTTTGTCAACTTTAGTGCTGTCTGCTAATAGCAGGCTGTGAAGCTGCACGATAAGACCGTGATAGCAAGTTAGCTCACGACAGCAGCTTCCATAATATTAACGGTAGCTGTCGGTGGCTAAAAAGCAGATAACTTTACAACGATGTTTCCTGTAGCTATTTTGATTTTGATGCTATTAGTTCAACTTCTGTTTCTCGGGCAGGAATGGAGACAAGCTCGCATTAGCAGCAAAGCAGCTACAGGAATGATCTTAACATTAGCTAACTGCTTTAGCCACTGATAGCTACCGTCTTCTTCACTTCTCCTTCGGTAAAACATGACACCGTTGTATTGTGGTATTGTGGAGGGCTTAGGCAGAAGCAGGAAGAGAAACCCGTCATGGGACCTTAAATCTGAAAAAATATGGAATGGTAGTGAACGGCGTGAGAAGCTATTGTAAACTAGACTGCAACGTAAACAACCACCATTCACGTAACAGACGGGACAGACGTCAGGGGTCAGCTAGCTAGCTAACTGTACCAGTTAGCTAACAACTATGTGAACTCAAACTCCTTGTTCTCTGTCTGGTTGTAATTTTAATTATTACGAACAAAGCCTATCTATCTATAGTAGGCCTATCTATCTCTGTAACTGTCGTCGGGTCTGTATCTGTTAACTCATATGGAACAAGGTATCGGGGCAAGTAGAGGTTTAATACAGTAGGCTAACTAGCTAGCTAGCAGAGTGTTCTCATATGGAACATGGCATCAGGACGAGTAAGCTAGCTAATGGAGCTGACTAGAGATGTGTTTGAAATGGTTCACTCACTCCCTAGTCCCTATGTAGTGTTACCCATATAGTTAACTACATAGGGAATAATTGCTTCGGATATTCATGGGATGTACACACCAGTTAGCTAGCAACTACGTGGACACAGGCTGATCAACTATACGGAATTGGACCGAGGAGTGTTCTCATATGGAACTAGGCTAACACAGTTGTTTCAAGACCAGCAGTAACGTTTGTGGTTTAATTTTTGTCCTTCGCTTGGCTATTCTTGTTGGGGTGAATTGACCAGCTGTTTCAAATCGCCGGACGAGATGCCCGCTTCTATGACTGGATCTACACAGCAAACAAGCATAACAGTGCGTCATGAAGACCGACGACTTGCTACATTAGGCTACCTCCTGGAATACCCCACTTAAAGGTCTTTCATATTGAAATTATCTTGATGGTCTGGGGAGTTGAGAGACGTGTTAAGGGAGTGCATCAGTCGTGATCCTTGACAGTAGGCTACCAGCCTGCGCTGCGCTCAGCACAACGTTGGATGAATGGATGGACTTATTGGAATACAGGAAAATGTTGATTGCGCTCTAAAATCATGGAAGCATAAATGTAAAAATGCAGCAACAGAAGTAGTCTAGGTGAGATGGTGGTTTAAATGAATGGCAACACGTAGCCTAGAGGAAAGCATCGATTGAGACTGGTGATAATGCTGATAATCTACAGTAGGGCCTACCTCTGGCTGAGTTCATGGTTACAACCATTCATTTCTTACACATGGGCCTATACAATACTTGCAATACTTTGGACATTAAATCCATCCATCTATCAATCAAACTAGCGAATTCAATCCAACACCTGTGGAATGGCCGGTCATGGCAAAGTACCCGCTAACGTAGGCTACCCCCCTCCCCACGATCCAGGGCTAGGAAACCGGTCCATCCAGTTTATTTGAATATAAAAGAATTTGTAGGGGGGGGGTTACAATAGTCTAGTCCAGGTTCGCTGGCGAGTGGCGAGCTAGTCAGATGTCTGGTCGGCTAGTCAGCATGTGTGGACATTGTAGGCCTATTCTGTAAAATCTAAAGAATAAAAGTAGGCTACGTTCAACATTCATTGGAGTGGTCCAGTTGGATAGGCTAGTCTAATCTAAATAAATTGAGGACCTGTATTTTCAGTGTTTGCTGGTAGCGAATGCCAGACAGACAGGGAGGAAATCTATTCGTTTCATTGTTTGTGCTCTGTATGCACAAGATAGTTAATGTCCGGATATAATTGGCAGTAGGGCGGGAAAAAACCCTATCAAAGGCCAAGATTAGAAGGGATTTGAAGATGTAATTGGTCATTTTAAATGGGCCTACTTTATCTTTTGATGCCTATTTGAACGGACTGCATCGATCAATGCAATGACTCTTTCCATGTTTTTCAGTTTTACCCTTTTCATCAATAAAACATAATTTTTACAACCATGTCTCATTGATTGGGAAGGCATTTAGAGCTGCCGGTCTATTAGCCTACTTATTCGGACTCAGAGGATGACATAACTGTTTATTGAGAAACAATTGATAGGCAGGCTGGGCTATATAAAGAAATACCACAATGCATGTAGTCTAGATATATTACATTATGGTTATACACTTTATGGTAGACTGCCCTCTCGCTCGCTGCAGCAGGCTATTGTGGCTGTTTTGTTCATCGCAGAAGCCTATAGACTAGGCTACACATAAAAAATAAAAATAAAATTATATAGAAGGAATCAGAATATGTGGAAATTTAATTTTTAATAGAATTCAAATTGTGCTTAGAGGGAATTATTTTCAACGGACATTATGACCTGAGCATCTATAGATCATGCCAACACTAGCCTAACTGATGAAGTCGTGGCCTTCAACTTTGCATGATTTGCATTTGCATTGTTTTTAATGTTACTAAAAGCAACATACGATTTGTATGTGCAAGGCGTCATAGGCCTATAGGCCTATGACGCCTTTCTCATATTTTTTTTAGAATAAAGCCTAGGCCGCACTTTAACAAGAATATAGCCTACACTTCACAAAAGGAGAAGAATCGATGAAACGGCTACAAGAACAGCATTTTGGCCAAGGATCCAAATAAAACAGTAGTCTACTGTACAGATGCAGCATAGAACGTAGATACATAATACTTATCTAATTAATAATTATCTAAGTTAATAGGCCTATGAGAACGCAACGCTTTTTACGGTAGGCTAGGCCTATGCGTCTTGTGATTGTACTGTAGTCTAGGCTACAACTTAAGGCTTAGGCCCTATTGAATTCCTTTTAAAGCCTACTAGGCTACTCATTATTATCGAATTATCTAGTTGATATATGAATAAAACAATAAGCCGTTTTAATGGCTATGGCCTATGCGCTCTGCTCTTACGCACGGTTGAGGCGGCAGCTCAAATACACTTCGCGCATATCCTCTGCACCTTGGCAGTGCAACTGCCACAGACAGCTATGGTGCACTTCATGCATTGGTAGACAGTTCTGTTCTTGCTGCAGCTTGTCTTCACCATGCAGGTATTTTGGGGGGGGTATTGGACACTGCGAGGGGCGCCACCGGAGCGCGCAGCTCTTCAGCCAACTGGAGGTTGCGCGTCTGGGGAGGCTCTGCGTCTCTCCACCAGTCCCCAGCGAGTCCAAGCTCCCCCAATGAATAATACTTATTTATAATAGCCTACATAGCGCAAAACTGTGCATATAATAGGCTGTAGCCAGCGCGAAACTGCCATTCCCTATAGCCGTTCATTGAACGGCTGGCGGCCGGTATAAATAAATAAAAACATACACGATATTTTGTTATTTGAATGATCTTGAATTTATATATATTCAAGATCATTCAAATAACAAAATATTGTGTATGTTTTTTTAATTTATAATTTAACAATAGGGGGTGCAACAGAACACAATTTTAGGCAAAGTCATTGACAGGCGGACTTCAATGTTTTATTAAAATATAGTTATGTACAAATGAAAACCCACAATCGTCCAATGGACGTCTTTGGCGGTTCTAAGACCTTACCCCGATTTTGGAAAGGCGTTCACAAGACCATTTAAATAATCGCATTATTACAATTATAGGTTGATCGGCGTATAGTGTGCATGTGAACGCACTCACTGTCAAACCTGCCGCTATGCACAAGATAGTTAATGTCCGGATATGATTGGCAGTGAGTGATCTTTACTCATAGCGACTATGTCAATTTTGTATGGATCCACACCTCCGATCAAGCTTATTTTTTCTTTGTATCGTGCTGAAGCCATATAGCCTACTGCGCTCAGACTTGGCTACATTAGCTGGTGCCCCCGAATTTACTTCCAGGGTTTACGAGTAGCCTACCAGTTGAATGCGCTCCAGAAATAAAAACGCAAAACCCTCACGTTCACCACATCTTTACTTTACTTTACAAATATATTTACAATACTATTATTTTGCGCATTTGACTTCACAGCCAACCTCGTCTTGACCCGAAGTCAGTTACCGAGATAGATAGGCTACTGTAGGCCTAGATATAGGTGTTCGTAATAATGAAATTACATCCAGATGGAGAAAACGTGTTTGAGAACAAGGTAATAATAACAATTAAATGTTATTTATATGGCACCTTTCATATAGATAAATTCAGCTCAAAGTGCTTTACAACAGAGCATTTAAATTAAAGAATGTGAAATTTAATGATGCTTCATTCGTAGACTATAGGAGAAGAACACCCAGCTAAACACTCAGAGTCCAGCCTGCTAAATCTACTCAAAGACGTCACCTGGAAGTGGTGCATTACTAAAACGAAATAACACCCGTCTGAAATCCCACGATGGCTAGGGCAGTGGCTAGTTGCAAAACTAGAATGGAGAAGTAAGACGCCTCCTTCCCTCCACTAGTCTGGGGGTCCACCTTGGGCAAGTGGTAGTACCCCCTAGCCCCCCTACCTGGGGTTACAGGTAACATCCCCATGATGATAAAACAACCAAAAGGAAGAGAGACCCGGCCCGGAGGAAGCCCGGGGCCCTCGTCTGGAGCCAGGCCCAGACGGAGGGCCCGCCTGCGAGCGCCTGGTGGCCGGGCTTACCACGGAGCCCGGCCGGGCCCAGCCCGAATAAGCAACGTGGAAGCACCATCTCCTCCTCCATCGTCCCGTGGACCCACCACCCGCGGGAGGAATTGTCGGGGTCGGGTGCGCTGCCAACTAGGTGGCGGTGAAGGCGGGGGGCACCGACGGACCGGACCCGGGCGGCAAAGGCTGGCTCTGGGGACATGGAACGTGACCTCGCTGGGGGGGAAGGAGCCGGAGCTTGTGAGGGAGGTGGAGCGATACCAATTACACCTGGTGGGGCTAACCTCCACGCACAGCACCGGCGCCGGAACCAAACTCCTGGATAGGGGTTGGACCCTGTTCTTCTCCGGAGTTGCTCACGGTATGAGGCGTAAGGCAGGTGTGGCTATACTAGCTGATCACCCCAGTGGACGAGAGGGTCGCATCCCTGCGCCTTAGGACTGTGGGGGGGGGGACTCTGACTGTGGTTTGTGCTTATGCACCGAACAGCAGTTCAGAGTACTCGGCCTTCCTGCAGACCCTGAGTGGAGTCCTTTTGGGGGCTCCTGCAGAGGACTCCACTGTCCTACTGGGGGACTTCAATGCACACGTAGGCAATGATGGAGAAACTTGGAGGGGCGTGATTGGGAGGCATGGCCACCACGATCTGAACCCGAGTGGTGTTTTGTTGTTGGACTTCTGTGCTAGTCACGGTTTGTCCATAACAAACACCATGTTCGAACACAAGGATGCCCACAAGTACACCTGGCATCAGAACACCTTAGGCCGAAGGTCGATGATCGATTTCGTTATCGTATCATCTGATCTGAGGCCATGCGTTTTGGACACTCGGGTAAAGAGAGGGGCAGAGCTGTCCACTGATCACCATCTGGTGGTGAGCTGGTTTCGATGGCGGGGGAAGCTTCTGGACAGACCTGGAAAACCCATGCGTGTAGTGAGGGTGAACTTGGAACGTCTGGAGGAAGAGCCTGTCCGGAGAGATTTCAATTGCCACCTCCGGCGGAGCTTCTCAGGCACCCCTGTGGAGGTTGGGGACATCGAGCATGAGTGGTCGGTGTTCAAAGCCTCCATTGCTGAAGCTGCGGCTGGGAGCTGTGGCCTGAGGGCCATAGGTACCTCAAGGGGCGGTAACCCTCGGACACCGTGGTGGACAGCGGTGGTCAGGGAAGCCGTCCGACTGAAGAAGGAGGCCTTCCGGGATATGTTAGCCCGGGAGACCCCAGAAAGAGTTGCAGGGTATCGACTGGCCCGGAGGGCTGCGGCTTCGGCCGTGACCAAGGCAAAGCAGCGGGTGTGGGAGGAGTTCGGAGAAACCATGGAGAAGGACTTTCGGTCCTTGCAGATGATGTGGTCCTGATGGCATCAGCTGCCTGCGACCTCCAGCACTCTCTGGATAGGTTCGCAACTGAGTGTGAAGCGGCTGGGATGAGAATAAGCACTTCTAAATCTGAGGCCATGGTTCTCAGCAGGAAACCGGTGGCCTGTCTGCTCCAAGTAGGAAATGAGTCCTTACCCCAAGTGAAGGAGTTCAAGTATCTGGGGGTCTTGTTCACGAGTGAGGGAACCATGGAGAGGGAGTTTGGCCGGAGAATCTGAGCAGCTGGTGCGGTTCTGCAGTCGCTTTACCGCACTGTTGTGATGAAAAGAGAGCTGAGCCAAAAGGCAAAGCTCTCGATCTACCGGTCTATCTTCGTCCCCAACCTCACCTATGGTCATGAAGGATGGGTCATGACCGAAAGAACGAGATCACGGATACAAGCGGCCGAAATGAGTTTTCTCCGGAGGGTGGCTGGGGTCTCCCTGAGAGATCGGGTGAGAAGTTCAGTCATCCAGGAGAGACTCGGAGTAGAGCCGCTGCTCCTTTGCGTCGAAAGGAGCCAGTTGAGGTGGTTCGGGCATCTAGTGAGGATGCCTCCTGGGCGCCTCCCTAGGGAGGTGTTCCAGGCGTGTCCGGCTGGGAGGAGGCCGTGGGGTAGACCCAGGACTAGGTGGCGGGACTACATCTCCGCACTGGCCTGTGAGCGGCTAAAGATTCCCCAGGCAGAGCTGGTTGATGCTGCTAGGGAAAGGGATGTCTGGGGCCCCCTGCTGGAGCTGCTGCCTCCGCGACCCGACCCCGGATAAGCGGATGACGATGGATGGATGGATGAAATCCCACGAGATTTCCAACGGGATTTCCCTGCCAAATACCGCGAAGGTGAAATGCTGCAGCATGTGACATTTCTAACTTCCCACATCTGTAAGCCACACCTTCAGATGCCCCTTAAAGGTGGAAAGAGTGGGGCAATCCCTTATGAATAGGGGGAGGCTGTTACAGATTGCGGACCCCTTGTAAGATAAAACATTTTGACTACAGTCCCTATTTGAAACGGCTCTTGTGAGCTGAGTTAGGTAGGTTGGCACTTTGTAGATCAGGCACACAGAGGAGAAGTAACTGTACCCAGATAGCAAGCGGATCTGGGCCATATACAGGCCAAATCTGGCCCTTGTGGCTTAGTTCCGGCCCATATATGGCCCAGAATCATTACACATCCGCTTGCTATCTGGGTAACATTTCAGCTGCTATCCTTTTGCTCAATCATGCCCCATCTTGATTTTGACTACGGGTCCTGAACACTCGTTTTTAAAGGTTTGTAGGGAGCCAGTGAGGCTCCTGCAGTCTTCTATCAAGGGTTTTGCAAAATTGATTATTTTGGTTCCCCTCCCGTTATGCTGATAAATTTAATCCACAATCAATTGCACGCCTTGACCATGAAGAGTTTTTAACCCCTGTCAAAACAGAGGGATCTGTAATACATCACATTGGAATAAATGATTGTGGTTGAAACCTTGCACTTGAGGAGTTCAAAGTGTCATGACTGGAATGAGGATCGGGCATTGATTTGAATCGCCAGTTTTACCCTATGCAGAAACAGCTACTACCCACTTTCAATAGCCTATGTCTCACACATCTGATGGTTGTGATGTCATGGCTGTACGGTGCACCATTTAAAAACAGTGCAGTTTAGTGTGTGTGTGCGTGCATGTGTCTGTGTGTGTGCGTGCGTGCCTGTGTGTGTGTACACTCGCCTGTGCGTGTGTGTGTGTACGCTCGCCTGTGTGTGTGTGTGTTGAGGATGAAGATGATGTTCTGGGTGGTTTACCTCTTCCTATGCTGGGTGTCTCACCAGAAGACAGCACTCCAACTGAGCCACGCACTGCAGCGTACTGCACTTTCACAGCAGCTCCATGCCCGCCTCCCCTACCAGGCTGGGTCTGTATTCAAGACTGAGTCACAGTGCTAGCCAACAAACAACATCCATACAGTGACTTCTTCATTATTCCACTTGAATGAGACATCAGCTATTATACAGTATGGGCTCATGGGGTGTGTGTGAATAGTAGATTAGTTGTGTGCACATCCAACCTGTCTTTACGTATGTGTAAACAACCTTGAGAAAAATGAATGAAAGAGGAACATGCTTGTTGATCTGACCTCTCTCTGCGGAGGCGATACAATGCAGTACGGGCTTATTCCGTGGGTCGAGCTGTGAGGTAAAAGAGTGCATTGAATGTGTGTGTGTGTGTGTATGTGTGTGTGTCTGCTTATGTAACAGGTGTCACTGTCGCTTGCCAGTATACTGTAGCTTCTTTCCACCCTCACTTTGCCCACGCTGGGTTCAAACTTGGATCCTGTGATTTACGAACACACGTGACCACCGCTCACAAACAATGCCACCGAAAAGACAGCGATTCTGTGATGCGGGTGGGCGGTATTTATTATACTCGGGAGTGAGTTTGACCAATTCAACTCGGTTACACTTACATTTCAGCGTGCACATGTAACCCACCCACAAAAGTGTTTAAGTTGTGAATGTTTATTCATATACTTCACTTGGGTAAGTAGCTACAGTAAGTTCTGCATATTTCATATAAGGAGAATTCGGGGTTCTCCATGTGCTCCCAGGGTTTTTTATAGCGGTGCATACATGCACTCGCTGCTTTAAACAAATATTTGATGGGAGACAGAAAAGGTCTACTGCTGAGTGTATTGAAACTAGGGCTGTGCGCTGAAATTGATATAGTAAGTTGTATAGCACCCCTCCCAACACGAATGCACAGAGTGCTTCACATAAGAAGAAAGTCCACTAAAAGTACAGCAATACATCGCAATGTTTTTTTCCCGCAATACTGTAGCGTTTTTCCGCTGTACAGAATCAATACAGTATTTTGTTTTTCTCCCCACAAGGAATATATACAGAACAAGACATGGAATAGATATATAGCCTATATATATAGAAAATCAGGGATATAAATCAGTCATGGATACATTATTCATTATATGGATTCGATTTTTCAAAATTTATTTTTGATATTTCTCCATCCTCAGGATCACCTCAATGGAGCAGGGGATGGAGTTGTATTTTCAGCTGTATTTTAAAAATGTCAGTAAATGATGTAGAGTGTCACAATGTATCACAATATGTATTGCATCATATCGCAATGCATTGTGATACGTATTGTATCATGACCCATGTGTCGTGATTTGTATCATATCGTGAGGTCCTTGCCAATACCCAGCCCTAAATTAAATGTTATTGAACAATAATATTACATTTCATTACATTATTACATTATAGTCAGACAGTCATTTAGCTGATGCTTTTATCCAAAGCGACTTACAATAATTGCATTTAATGTAAGAAAAGCCGATGTACTACTACTTGCCAGAACTTCTACAACAACTGACTAAGATTGTTCCCGCTAATAGCTCGATATTTTGCACAGCAATTGCAATGGCAATCTGCTCCAGTGTAGCACGATATCCACAAAATATTTTGCTCTAATTATATGCCTGGGCAACTGTGTGCAATTTGCGCCCATGATTGCAATTAGCCATTTACGCTTTCTTGCGCTCGCCTGGCATGACAGTGCCTTCGTCTGGCTACAATAACTGCTGCCATGATCCCTGGAGAGCTCAGGCATGTCAGCCCCTTATATGTGTTGCACTTACCACCAGCTGAATGCAATTTGTTCTTGTATATAGATACAAGATCCTGAATATAGTCAGATCTTTCCCCAGTGTTTCAAGCTTTTCTCCATATTTCAGGACACAGATTGGATCATAAGGAAAACGACAGACCACACTTTTTTGCAGAAAATATCATTCTATTGGTTTCTGTGCATCGCAGCTGGCTGAACATATTTTTAAACCCTCTCTATATATTTTGCCCTTAATATCATCCAATATCAATTCAGTATCATTCAAACTTCACAAGTTCTGAGGAGAGACGGCAGAGTTTGCTCATCTGTGCAGTTTGTAATACTTTTCACCCTTTGCGTGTGCTTTGTGTGTGTGATTGTATGCTATTTTTTTGTCTCATTTGCACGGGTTTTGCTGCTGCAAAAGCCGCGCAATACTTTTGTGGATTTGGCCCTAAGAGCATAATCTAGTGCTGAAGGCAAAGTGCAAGAATAGCAATCTAAAATACAATAAGTCCTTAAGAGGGAGGATCATGGTAGTACTTCTTGAAGAGTTTTGAGCCTTCAGCGAAAGATGGGCAGTGACTCTGGTGTCCTGACGTCAGTGGGCAGTTTGTTCCACCACTGTGGGGCCAGGACAGAGAAGAGCCATGACCGTGTCGATTGATCAAAGGGGCCTCAGAGTGCCAGGGCTGCCAGTCACCCCGAGGTAGCAAAGCGTAGTGGTCGGGAGGGGGTATAGGGTTTGACCATGGCCTGGAGGTAGGAGGGAGCACTTCCTTTCATTGTCCTCTAGTGTTTTAAACTGGATGTGAGCCGTTACAGGGACCCAGTGTAGGGAACGGAGAAGGGAAGGTGTGGGAGAACTTGGGGTGGTTGAACACCAGGCGAGCAGCAGCTTTCTGGACAAGTTCCAGGAGTTTAATGGCTGACGCGGGGGCCCCAGTGAGGAGGGAGTTGCAGTAGTCCAAACGGGAGATGACCAGGGCCTGGATGAGCACCTGCGCCTGTTCATCAGTGAGGAAAGAGCATGAATATGCAGAAGCGTGTGACGGATGTGATATGTGTGGAGAACGGCAGTTGGTCGTCCAGGGTCACACCCATATTCCTAGAAGACCGAGTCGGTGTCACCACTGTCATCAGTGGTGATGGCCAGGTCCCGGTGCGGGCAGCCCTTCCCCAGGAGGAACAGCAGCTCAGTCTTGTCCAGATTGAGCTTGAGGTGATGTGTTGTCATCCATGCTAAGATGTCAGCCAAGCACCCAGCTATGCGTTACAAGAATATTAAGGTATTTGCTGTTTCTACCACCAATGTCAATGAAATCTTACTTCTGAAATAGGCAAGCTCATTTGAGTTGGTTACTGCCTGGGAATAATGGGCCTCATTCACCGATATCTTCTTAAATTCTGTTCTTAAATTTCTTCCTAAAGGACTATGCTCGTTTTTGACAACCTGGACCTTATTTACGACATATTATAAGAAGTTTGACTCACCCAGATCACTTTTGTGTTGTTCGGAGGCATGTAGAAGAAATATAAAATCCAGCGCGAGCCAGTATATCCATGTAATGGCGGCGCACGGGGCATAGGGAATGCAGTTTCTCAAAATCCATTTTCGGCCGCTAAACGGTTGTTTTCATCAATCACATAGCATGAATCGACAGTTGATATTCCTCTACGCCAGCCATTGTTGTTTTGGTGCCATATAAGGGGTCTTGATCCTCTGTAACATGCTCTTTATAAGCCGCTCCCCCACTTGCTCCAGCACGCATGCGCACAGGCCAGCGCGCAGACTTGCTATTCTCCGTCTGTAGGCTACACTCGCGCTCACATTGTCTGCGCTACGATCGGATTGTTGGTGCCTAGAATATTGTGTGCAATATGGCTGAATATTTGTCAGATTTAGAGGATCTAGAAAATGAATTAGAATATGACGGACGTCCATATCGTTTTGAGCCAGAGTATACGGACGAAGAGCTCCTTGAAAGGAGGGTGAGGAGACAGAGAGAGGAACAGCTGGCTCGAGAACAAACCGCTGCACGCTCCCGAAGAGATGGTAACTGGTGGTGTTTTTGCCTACATTGTCACCCTATGCCAACAGAGGAGGAATGCATTTGTTGCTCTGAGTGGGACTTGAGGCCAGACGATGCACGTCTGGAAGTCTCGAGAAATAACGACACATCGGACCCCACACAACAGTGTCTCACAACTCTTGAGGATTTTCCATCTCTGATCAACCGGGCAGTGGTCGAAACTTTCTTTCGTGTGCCAAAAGTGAACTGGAAGACCCAGCCAAAGCCTTTAGGACCAAATGGCCAACTTTCAATTGAGTAAGTAGACTACAAATAACATATGCATAAAATATTTTTGGCCTAGAATTTGAACGCCTGATAAGTAAATATCTTAGAATTTACATTTCTTTCTTCTAATCAACCCTCCTCTCCTACAGGCAGTACAGACTCGTAGCATATCGCATTGTGCTTGAGTGGGCACTTCGAGGGCAACACCTTGGACCTGCCAACAGAAGAGTCATCCCGAGTTGCATTGTCACAGCCATCAGAACGAAATACCCCTCCCCAACAGACAGCTATGTTGGGTTCACCGAGGCAGAGGACATTTTCAATATCATTTGACAATCAATAGCCTACACATTCCCAAACAGACTACATTATTCGATTATTTTCTGCTTCTTTGCAAAATACTGTCATCATTATCATGTCTCATTCTATCTAGGATAACATGCAATGTTTTCCCTAGCATTGCCATTTGCAATCACTAAAATCTTATCACAGACCAGATCCCATAACTATGCTGGATGCATATTACCCACTGCAGTGTATCACTGATGTACTTTTTTTTTTACCAGCCTACATTTGTACATTTTATATAGAGAAATATAACGTTTCATAATTATTGAATCAAAAAATTAAATGAAACAAACACAAAGTTATTTATGTTTTTATTTCGAGTCAGTATGCTCTACAGACAGCATACAAACACACAGACCTACAGCACAGACCAGAAATCAACAAAATTCTCATATAAATGGTACAAGGCACTGTGAGATAAATTCCCATGACATGATAATCCAGCAGTCAGAAAACATGATTCTAATTCTGTCAAGCTAATACGGTGTAGCTCTGAATAAACGCCCGAAACGACTGGTCCGTCTAGCCACTAAAACATTTCTATCTGGTCTAGGGACTGGAGCAATGTTCTGAAGCAGTCTTTTGTGAGGTGGTCTCTTCTCCTTGCGAGGTACTGTGTAAAGCACATTTGGATCATCCCTCATCTGCAGTACGCGCTCCATGAGGTCTCTCCGGAATGTCTGTGCTGTGCGAACGTATATGGGCTGTGTCACCCATTCGTGACTCTGTCTGGAGAATTTAAAACTGTAGCGGAGTTCTCCTGGAAAAAATGAAAGCAGTTTCTAGTTATAGTTCACCATATAAATAATAATAATAATTTTATGTGAATGCAGTTGTTATGGCAGGACATATATTACAGCACAGAACTGTGTTATAAAAAAATAGGTAAAGATTGTCAATTACTCCCACGAAAGACATTAGAGCAAAAAGCTGGCCTATAAAAAGTTGAAGCCCATCAACCATCTATCATCCATCTATTCATCCCATGTGATTGACTGGGTGTGTCTCCCCATCTATTGATCCCATGTGATTGACTGGGTGTGTCTCCGGCATCAGTTTTGCTTCCTGTAACAACCTTGAGTAGTTGCATTATCTATTCTTGTTTTTAGAGAACTAGGTAAAATTTATGTAAATCTTTTGATAACTATAAATATTTTTTGCTAATCTCACGTTACCTTTTTTGTTTGTATCCTGTGGTCTGTCTACATTTTCGTTGTGATCCATGATTGCCAGCTGTGTGCGTGCCCGCATGGAGTCATATCCGAAATGTATTCTTTTCGGGGCGTATTTCAGCACCACGGAGTGAAACACCTCCAGAGATCCTGTGTGGGTGAAAGACAGACAACCATAGACAATTATACATCCACATCGGATACATTGTGTGTGTGTGTGTGTGCGCGTTTTTTGGACTAGTATATTATTTAGTCCCTTGTGGACTATAAAGGTAGTATAACTTTGTAGCTTTTTCTGTGTTTGAGCGCCACCTTTTGCCAAAACAGGAAATGGATCAAAATAAAAAAAAACAGGATTCATTCCCAGCCTACAGCAGCGGATTGCGGTTCAACAACACATTTAGAAGAACAATTACAAATTATGATTCAGAAATACTTCAACTATATAAAAGTGACACACCTGTATGTTTGAAAAGTGACATCTGCTTCAAATCCCGAAGGAGATTTTTGTCTGTCACGATGTCTTTGAGGGCGTTGAAAGCTGGTGAACCAGGTTCTATCCACCTCTTTCTCTGTTGCTGCTCGTCTGTCAAAGGAGGATGACAGCAGGTGTACTCAACACCGTCAACCTCCCATCGATGCACGCCACTGATGTGATGCAGCACCGAAACCCATCGACGGACTGCAACCTGAAAAGATGACAATGGACCCTCAGCGAAACACTTCTCTTGCAAAAAATATAGAAATTACAGGACTGTAAAGATATCTTTACAGTATGTATGTAGCAGATCAGGGGAGATCATTTTGTTTATATTTTAGGTCATTACAAAGTGGAAAAAATCATAATCCCATTCTGATCCTGAATAGTATCGAGGACTTTATAAATTAGAGTATGGTATTTAGTGAATTATTTTTTATGTTTTCTAAATTCATATTCTTTGGATTCTTACCTCCTGATCTCCCTTTGAGGATTCACAGGACCAATACAGGTGGTTGGTTATAGCTTTCACCCACAGAAGGTCTTTGCTGTCCTTCTTATTCGATGCAGCAACAAGTTTCTTCTTTACACCTGAAAACACACATACAACAAAATCCCAATCAGTAAATTAAACAATACAAACACATGCAAGGAAGTGCATTGTCAATTACTTTGCCTTTCTATAAATGAGTAAGCACTTCTAAGCTGTGGGTTAGATAGTAAAATGTGATGGCTTTAGCCAGTGGCAGACTGGGATCAAAAGACGACCCTGGCTGCCGTTTGCATCACAGCGGCCCTTATTCCAATGCACACCCCCCCCTCACACACAGCGGCCCTTATCCCAATCAAATCCCCCTCAGACACAGCGGCCCTTTTTCCATTCAAATTCCCCTCCCCTCAGGCGGGCCTGAGTCCCAAGGCCTTTCTGGCATTTGCCAGCGCGGCCAGATTGCCAGTCCGCCTGTGGTTTTAGCTTACCCTTGACGACATGCCAGGGGTCAAACTCATGCCGGATTTGGGGGTATTCCTCTCTCATGAGTTTCCGGATTGAAGGCGATCTGTCGGTGGTCATCACAGCAACATCCACCCCACACTCCAGCAACTGGTTCAGGCCCCTCTGGAATCCCATGGTCTCCATGGCGACAGAGCTTGTTGCCTCTGTCACCTAAAGCATAATGAATATTAAAAAGTTTAACATCCACATGTTTTTTTTCTTGATGAAAGCAACCTCATCACACAGTGCATTTTAGTTTTGCATAGATGAATTACCTGGACCAATTCAAAATGGACTAGTTCTTTGGTGGCATCATTCTGGAAAGTGTATGTTGAATACTTTGCACTGTAACCTGAGAATAGAAACACAGATGGTTCAATTTCCTGTGGGGGTGGGGTGGGGAATGTTGATTATATAAAATGATAGCGATTTAGATGATTGTACAATATTAGTAATGATGTAATATTTACCAGGACTATCAAACCTGCCATCACCACAGAGTTCAGTACTATTTCCAGACTGTGATGCATCAATGAGCCGGGATTTGATCTGGTCATGTTTATCTTTGTAGGTGGACTGTATGACAGGTAGGAGGTAGGTCTTCTGAATGTTTTGGAACTGTGTTTGATGTGGAATGGGGACGTTGAGAAGAGAAGCCCAATCTGCTATGTCTGTGTACGTGGCTCCGGTGAAAACTATTGATGCACATACTTGCAGATTATTTTCTGGCATGCCTCTTCGGTCAGGACATGACTGCCAGTCACCAAAGTGTTTCCCACAGGTCCAGTGGATCTTGATTTGGCTGCCTTTGGTGTTGATTTTAGTCTCGGTTATTAGACTGGTACACTTGGGACAGGTTTGAAAAAGTTGAAGGAGGTGTGACTCGTTCACCAGCCACTTCTTTTCGGCCCATCCTGTTGTGGTGTCTCCACAAGAGCTTGCAGACCCAGACGTAGTCCCTGTGCTGGAAGACGGGTCAGAACTTGGTGGTGCAAAACTGACGTCTGCGGGATCCAGACCCAAGTCCCCAAAACTCGTGCTGAGATCAGACACCGGTTCCATGTCTTCTTCATGTTCACTCTGAAGACACAAAACAGTAGCAGAATTTATCTCTAACTGCACTGATGTTCAAGTAAGAAATTTTCACTCTATCATAGTAATATTTACATGATAACTTTTTATGCATACATGTTTATCGTTTTGCTATGAATAAAAGACAAGGCTCTCAACTCACTCTCAATACTGCCGATGGTGTTGAGGCAGACGGGTGTGCAGGAATCAAAGTGGAGGTTGATGTGGATGGAATCCGCTCCTGGTGCAGACAAATAAAATACACATTGTATATGTACAGTACAGGAATGGATGGGCTGAATAGATACTCGGATAATACCCATGCAAAACCATTTCACTGCTGTGCTTACCACTGATTTGGAACATATAGGAGGCAAAGCAAGGTATTTTCCAGATCGGGAAGGTCTTGTGCGTATTTTTGTCTGAGGTGGACTGGTTAGAAGTATAGTCAACAAAGAGGATAAATCAGGCCTAGATGATCCAGATGGCTCCTCATCTGCTCTGTGTTGGCTTTTGATTGGAGTGGATTGTGGGCGTATTTCAAAGTCTGCCTCCGGAGGAGACCCCGCACCACTGGCACTCTCCTAAAAGATAGTGGCGAAGAAGTGTGTTACAAAGCCTCATGACAAAAACAACCGTTTATAAGGTTTCTATTTGTACATGTAGGTAGCCTACAGGATCCCAATTCACACATTGTTGTCTGCATAGGGTAGGCTATTGAACAAAGAAATGTGCCCTTCCCCCAACACCCTTGGTAAAGTTTCGATATGGAAATGCAGGTACAGGAGCCAATTCACACAATTGTCTGCAGAGGGTAGGCTAGTGAAGAAAAGAGGTGCCCTTCCCCCAGCTCACCTGTGTTGAGCTTGGGGTATTCTTATTCTTATTTTTATCTGCTTCTTATTTTTACAGACTTTTCAATTCAGTCTGAGAGTGTTTTATAGTCTATTTATATTGGTATCAGTGATAATTACTGTAGATAATTCTTCAACTTAGTTTGTAACGTTATATTGCTAGCTACTTTGTTGACATATTACACCAATCGATGAGCACACATTATAGCCTAATAACATAATTCCACTAAGCTTCAAGAGAAATGCTTTACCTCCATTGTGTCTGTTGTGCCTTCTGCAACCTTTGGGATGGCATTCTTCCTGAGGCGGAGACGCTGCAATTTCTGTGTCCCATGTGGTTTTTGCCTGCCTGGAAAAAAATCCTCGGCAGCAAAGTGCAGACTGCATACCCGATGATCGGCTAGCCTCAATGTATCCACTGGCGTATTGGGGTCCTTTTTCAGCGCTACTAGCCAGAGCTTTAGGACGTCCGTGGAGAGCAAAGGAAGCCTGTGGAAGCTGAGATTTGTCCAAGTAGTCATTTTGTTTGGACAATTTGGGTACACGCAAAAACGAACCATTGCTGACGAATGACGACGACAATATTCTAGGCACCAACAATCCGATCGTAGCGCAGACAATGTGAGCGCGAGTGTAGCCTACAGACGGAGAATAGCAAGTCTGCGCGCTGGCCTGTGCGCATGCGTGCTGGAGCAAGTGGGGGAGCGGCTTATAAAGAGCATGTTACAGAGGATCAAGACCCCTTATATGGCACCAAAACAACAATGGCTGGCGTAGAGGAATATCAACTGTCGATTCATGCTATGTGATTGATGAAAACAACCGTTTAGCGGCCGAAAATGGATTTTGAGAAACTGCATTCCCTATGCCCCGTGCGCCGCCATTACATGGATATACTGGCTCGCGCTGGATTTTATATTTCTTCTACATGCCTCCGAACAACACAAAAGTGATCTGGGTGAGTCAAACTTCTTATAATATGTCGTAAATAAGGTCCAGGTTGTCAAAAACGAGCATAGTCCTTAAGAACGTTTCTAAGGAAAGCTCCCGTCTGATTCACAACATGTTCATAAACCACTGGAAGAGTTCTCACCTGCCTTCTCTTAATGGCGAATCTCATGGTTTCTCAAGTTCAAAGCTCGTGGCCGCTCACATGAATTAGGATAGGTAAACTCCCCGCCAGCCCCATATAAGGATATGCAACTACAGGGTCGTGCGCAGATGTCACTTCTCTGAATGAATACCGGTAATTCGCGCCCTCGACTCGCCAGCTTTTCGATAGTATAATGGTTTAGGTGGGGTTGTGTCAGGTGCGTAAGCAAGTCAGAGGACTGCATGTCAAATCCAGCGTGGACAATCAAAATATGATTTGATTTCAGCCAAGTAGGCCTCCTACTACGAGGAATTTGCTTTGGTGCATAAACATAGCGAGGCAGAACAGTGCAAAATGTCAATGTGATAGAATACAATATAGGCTACAATAGGCTACGCACTAACACACATCCAACTGTAGAATTGAGGTGACCACAAGCACCAATTGATGAAATGGTCATGGATTTTTTAGTATATATACAGCGAAATCTCACGGTGCTTTTTCAGAACGGTCAAAGAATTAAAACAAAACACAACACTCATTAATTTACACCAAAATCACAAATTATTAACACACAATCTAAATATTTTATTGACATCTTCAAGACTGATCAATACGAATAACAAGCAATTCGGAGCAAAATGATTTAAACAATGACAGATAAGATATTCTGATGCACACGTTTACAATGGAAATTATGGTTATGATTAGAACACTTTATTGGGAATAATGCAAATATAATTGTATTTCAATCATATATCATCCAACTGTAGAATTGAGGTGACCGCAATCACCAATTTTGCATAGTCTACATTTCCGCACTCAAATGGCCTACTTGCGACTGCTATTCAGTGTTCGTATATTCTGTTCTTAGCTGAGAACAAATCCCAGATGAGAAACCATTGGTGAATGCCAGAATTTTCTTAGAAATGGCACAAGTAGGCTACAGTTTAAGAAGAAATGCTTCTTAAGAATTTCTTTACTTCAGTGGTGAATGAGGCCCATTGATTTTCAGTTAATATTTATAACTGGATAATGCTACAGCTATGTTGTGCTACAGTAGCTAGCTGCAGACCACGCAGCTAGCTGTCCTGTTAGCAATGCGACATTTATGCAGTGTTGGGTAAGTTACTTTCAAAACGTAACTTGTTGCACATTAATAGTTAGGTTAATTTGAGTGTAACACGTTACTATTACAATATTACTGTCTATGCAGAGTAACTCGTTATCAATCAATAAATCCAAGCTTTATTTGTATAGCGCATTTCATACCCAGAGGCAACACAATGCGCTTTACAGAGAACAAGGGAGGTGGGCTTACGACCCACCCCTACATATTCCAGAGGGAAGCAAAAAAACAGTATCACCCGGGGGCCAGATAAGTTAGCTGTAAAAAAAAATTCCCTGACCCCTTTCAACAAGGCGATCGAGCAAGCTCCTGGAGTATGTTTGTCTACTGGCTAAGAACATTTATAAAGCAATAAATTACATTAAATTAAATTTTCAGAGTAAGAGAGGCTAAAAACATCATAGGAGAAACACTGGTGTATGTCTGTGTGTACGTGAATGTGCCTGGGCTTATTTGGTACTTATTTGAGTTACTTTCACCAAAATAAGGTACAAGGTGTAACCATAGGCATTATAAACTGGAAGAGTGTGCAATACAACACAAGACCTAGAGCCTTCTAATGTAACATACTGTATAATAATATGAGAAGACAAAATCAGTTGGCAAGAATTTTCTATGCCCTTTTTCTTAAAGTCGCACTGAAATGAAAAGCATTCTGTCCCATTTTGGTTCACATAATTGGTCATAATGTTCACCTATTCAACGATGTATGCCCCCCAAAAATACAAAATTTTACTTTTGTTGTAATCTTATATCAAAGTATATAATTTCTTACTTCCTGGAAAATGGTAGGTCACGTGCAATGACGACAACAGGTACCTTAGATTTTAGGCCAATAATCTCACGACATCCACCCGTCAATCAACGCTATCCTTCTATTGAAGCTGTCTAAAGTTCCTAAAACCCGTCCACTTGTCAATGTTCCAATCAAATTCCTCTAAACATATGTCCCACCCTCATAGCTTGTTTGCGTCGGAAAAACATCAAACTACGGAAGTTAGATGATCTCAAACGTCCGTTTCAGTGCGACTTTAATAGAAGAACAATCTCGGACATGAAAATAATGAAATGAAAATAAAAGTATACTATACAGCAAACCAGTATTTTACGATGTAGGCCTACATCAGCTTACATCAATCTTTTTCACTCTTTTTTAAAACTACATTTAGACTGAATTCATCTAATCCATGGTTGAACCTGACTGCTGCTCTGGCCTATATCATTATTGTAATGAACCTTGTCTCCAATTAGGAGGTGTCACCGTGTGTAGGAGGTGTTTTCCCAGCTACTGCAATAGCCATTGCAGTAGCTAGGAAAATGACAAGAGGACTCAAGTGTTACAATAATCAATAATGCAACTTTATTTAGAAAAACTAATTCATAAGTGGCCATGCACAACAAGACACATAGGGGTGACTTAATCATAGATCTTGTTCATCTGGACTGGGTTGCACCAGTTTGTCTTATCTTGTGACTAAACCCAAGCATTTAGTCACACCTAAACACTGACTAAACTCTTGCTACTAGTTAGTCGCATATTAGTTGGTGTCTAATTTCGGTTGCACCACGGCAATTTAGGCGTTGTCTTAACTAGTAACTACTAACTAGTTACTAAAAAATAGTTGTTGTATGACTGTGACAGCAGGATCCAAATAGTCAATCGGTAAGCAAGTAAAAATGTAAACAAGGAGGTTGATCGCCCTTACCCAGCCCTTACCAAGGAGCTTGGGCCGTGTCCGAATGTCCATATTACATACTATATAGTACATACTGCAACTCGCCTACTACATGCGATTTAGTATATACCTGTACTACTCCACGAAAACATGTTTAGTATGCGAGATAAATTTAGCATGCTTCACGAGTCATCCAGTGAAAGCGACGGGCTCCGGCTCGCATACGATTCATGTTAAACTTACAACAATATTGAGCTAGCCAGGCATTTGAGTTGGTCATCCAACACAGGCTCGATCCTCACCTTTCTGTATAATCCCAACTGTGAAATGGATGTGATAATAGTCCACAAAATATTCTTCCTTTGCCTCGTTTAGCACCAGCTGCAACACTCTTCTCCAAATTCATTATCTCCGTTAGCAAGGCTAACGTTGCACTCGGTAGCTTGTGCTTATTATTATTATTGGGGTTGGTGCTTGTGCAGTGGAGGGGTTCTTTTGGGGGAGTTAGCCGTTGGATTGTTATGCTTAAATTATCCTAGCCAGCTAGTTCCCAAGCTTGTTTGATAACCTTCTTTGATTCAGACATACCGTAGACTGCCTGGTACAGTCCACTGACCAGTTGCTGGTTAACTATGAGGCAGGATCCCAGCCGACCGTTGCATCCCCCCAACCGGCAACGGAGGGTTATCAACTCGGTTGGGACTCCCCCCCTCATCGCTAACCAGCAACTGAGCTAATTGAGCTAAAGGTGGTTAGCTAGCTCGATCGTGAAATTACTCAAACTTATTAAATATGACACCAATAAGCACACTGGTGCCAATAGTTAGCTTAATCTTGATATAACTAAGACATCTGCTAATTATTTTTTTTTTCCCACCGACAGATTTAGCTACAATGTTTCAGCCCACCTCCGTCCTAATAGCAGAGTTGAAGACGCTAGTATTAGCTACTTCCTCGCACTAGTCATAACTTACACCACCTCCCAGGGTGGTGTAAATATTTAGTTGTTACTAGGAACTAGTCGTGAGTGGTGCAACCCATTTAAATTTAGTAGTGACCAAATCTCGAGTTAGTCAACACTTAGGCTATGACTAGGCCTAGTCACCACTTAGTAACGATTGGTGCAACCGGCTCCTGCTGCCATTTCTAGTTACCAGCTCAGCACCACGGCCCTAAGGGCACAGCAGTGTCACAACACACAGTAGGCTATAACCAATAACACCACACATTAGGGCACCCAACACCCCAACCCCGGTGCTTTCAGGGCCTGGCTAAAGCAGCTATACTGTGGTTGGTTTACAGAGTCTGTCCAGTCTATTCTCTCCCCACCCCATACGGCTATTGGCTATGGATCCACACAGTTATTAAAATTAGTCATGACTTATACACCTTACACTAACAAAACATAAACAATCTGTCCTAAAAAGAATGCACTTAACTTTCCTCCAGGCCGAGACCCCCCCCTGGATGTCTGGGGGCCCCTGTTGGAACTGTTGCCATCTCATTTAAAATGTAAATAGAATACAACTGTTGATTGTTTGACAATATTTGATTTGATTGACACAGTTTTTATATTATAATATATTGTTTTGCAAAATCCTGTTTCTGGTGTTTGACTCAAATAAAATATTCCCACAGCCTGTAAGTACGGAAATAAGTATTATACATAATTATTTTCTGTCTTCATACTCAAACCCGGGGCTCTGCATTTAGGCCTAGTGATCCTCAACCCTGTAGACTTATTTCAGTAGTTAAATATAGGTTTTATGCGATACCTAGCTACACACACACCACAATGGTTTCTCGTCTGAAGTATCTAACTCACCACTTGCGCATGTAGGAATGCATATGAATGTGCCAGACGCACTAACCCACAGGACACGGCAACTAGCACCACTCACCTATCCTAAACCTTCTCATCAGTTGAGGGGTCATATTGGGTGGCTTTTAATGTGATGCCGAGTCATGCTCCTGGGGGCTAGTTGGAATTCTGTGCTGCCTCTTGCACTTTATACCAGAGAACTGGCACTCCACATCTGCCCACACAACCTCACCTTGAGAGCAACACCTCAGCCTAGTTTTAGAATCCCTCACTGAAATGCACACAGCAGTGTTGTTCAAATAAAATAATTTTTTAAAAGTCTTGTGATCATGAATATGGTCAGGTAAAAATGCTGATAACTCATTGGTTGTAATGCATGTGGATTCGATACCAACCAAAACACTGCCAACATTAAAATTAGACACCTACTGTAACCATACAGTAGCAATACAGGACGTATAAGCCACCTCTCAGAGACTATATACTGTACTGTATGTAGTGTGTCTAACCATGCACAATGCAAATGAGCTCATAGTGAAAGGAACATGCATATTCATACCTATAAATGTTTTTGATTGAGAGAATACACAGGCATTTGGTGGTTAGTTGAAGCACAGCTCTGACTCAGCGGAATAGTGAAGACAGGGAAAGCAGCAGCACTCACAGTTCCCCAACTAGCTCATTAAATCTGTTGTTTTTTTCTCTTTCCCACAGAGCTAGTGGATTAGAGATGTGTTTCAGATAGTACCCAGGCTCCAGGGAACACGATGCCACAGACTTGTTGATGTATCCCTCCCTCTCTCTCTCTCTCTCTGTCTCCATCTGCATAAGAAGCTATTCAAAATGCTCAAGACTCCTTCCAGGCAGGTGAATGTAACCTCAAGCGTCAGTACTGATGCTGAGATGCCAAGCAAGGGGGAGAACAGAGATTATCCTTGTGGAGTCCTTCCTTCCTCGCCATATTTAATCACCTGGGACCCTTAGCAAAATGTGCTTTACAGGCAACGCTGGGGCCACAGGCTGACTCATAATTGTATCAGAACCTGCACATCAGAACCTGCCCCGTCTCTGCCTTAATAAACTCCAGGCTGACACTTACACAGCAGAAAGGAACTCTAGCGATCTGTCAGAACAGACTCTAGCTCTCTGTCCTGTCACCAGCGTTATGCACCTACAGTGTAATGCCTATAAGAGGGTTACTGTAGTCTGACTCAACGGATGTAGGTTTTGGCAATAAACCTTGTCATTCGTTGTCACACTGCCCAATCAGTGGCGAGACTGGCGACGCAAATTAATCTGATTCGGGCCAAGAGATTCTCTCAGCACAGATCAGATTCGATCCAGACTATTTAGCAAGAGCACCGTCGCTGCGTCCGGGGCTGGCTCCGCCCAAGACGACTGTGATTGGTTTAAAGAAATATTGCGTTTTTTCCCCATCTATTGCAGAATGGTAATATGTCCAGCCAGACCTGTCTCCAGCGCTGGCACAGCGTAAACAAAGTGTGGAGATAGGTCTGGCTATGCGAGGCTAGGGTTGCTGTAACAGTACAAGCGCTGTATGAGCGAGGTGAAATCACACAGGCTTAAAGGGAAGTGACAGATCGCCTGTGCCAGTGACGGTTTGGTTGTCACAACACCAGTTATGGAGTATACAGAAGGTGAATTAAACGTTTGAGTGTTGCTTGGCAACAACCAAGATGCAGAGGTAGGAATTTCCAGTTGGGTATGTTATTTTGTTCGTTCATTCGTTCGTCCATACGTTATTAAGCAAGATTACACAAAAACTACCAGAGCAATTTTCATGAAACTTGGTGGAGCATGGGCCAACTTAGAACCCATTCAATTTTGGAGCAGATCAGAATCACTGATATATGAATTAAAATACATGAATACGTGAATTAAAAGAAAACAAAATTTGGCCATACTTGCACCATTTCCCTTCACTTCATCCTTAGGCCTACATCTTCTGTCAGGTTTTCCATACTGCCCAGTGGCCGAGTCAAATCAGCTTTAGATATCAACTTGATGTAGCCCTGGTATAAATATAAGGGTTTAAAACCAGTCATAAAGTGAATGGACCATAGAACAGGTTGGATGTGTATATAATAACTAATAAGTGTTAAAATGGTTCTAAACAATAGTATTGAATTAACTGTGTTTAACTGAATGAAAAAATGTGAATTGCACCTTTAGTATGTGACTGCAACTCTAGGCCCCAAGTTACTACAGCCAGACAACGCCACCCTGGGACTTTCACCCAGGGAGTACCCAACAATTTACAGGCTCTTAAAGAAAGGGGGAGCAGAGACGTGGTTTCCTGTTTTTCAAACACCATATATTTATTTGTTCTATCATATATAAAAAGAACCAGTAGGTGGTAACAAAGTTAATGATTTACAAAAATATAAAATTTCTAAACTCCAAAAACATCTATAGGCTACCGGTAGGCAAATTACCACCAGTACAGGGGTAGGGTGTCAGGGTGCCTGAGGGAGGAAGGGAGTGAAGGGAAAAGTCACCACCATCAGCAGGCTGGGCTAGAATCACTGCACACACACACACACACAAACAGCAGAGGCACAAAGCTCCTCCTAACGGGGCAAAAAGATGACAATATTAAAACCAAACAAACAAACATGGGAAACAAAAGCTTGTTAGCGATAAGCTTGCTGCATTACCTTGCCAAGTCGCCTACAAGGTTAGGTCCTACTACAGCAGCCTCATCAGGGTCCTCATCCCTTTTATTAGTCACGGGTGATCAAACAGCTTGCTCTTGCGGTGATGTCCATCTCCAGCTCACTCCTATTTGAAATACATACAGTCACTAGTGAACCATGATAATGTATCTATAACATCATGAGAACCAAAATCGCATACCTTAAGCCACGAGTGACTGATGATCCGCAATTCTAGGGAGGACTAACGCTACCCCCAGCTAGCTCCAAGCCTACTGCTACAGTACCAAACATTATAGGCCTTCATCTGCGTCTTCTAATTACCGATGAAGCTCACCTGCACTCCTGCACCGTGACTAGGGGGCGTGGCCAAACTCAGGGAAAGGGGCTCAACCCATTACAATCTACCCCCCACTTTCTATCGGCGTCCCGTCGATAAAGGAAAACAAACTATTTCCAAGGCCTAAAAATAGCAGATATCATGTTAGGCCCAGGGACCTGAGGGCTTCCCGCCTCGTCCTACTTCCCCCCGTTGGTACCGGGAGGTGGTGGGGGTTCGTGTGCCTCCCCGCATTCTCCCGTTGGCTCTTGCGAATGGGGGCTACAATCCGTTCAGTACCCCAGGGACCCTCCGTGGGGTCAGCAGTCTCCAGGCTTAATGGAGGGGTGGCGATGGGCCCCGCCGGTGTGGGTGAATCGTGAATGGGGCAACCCCATGGGGCAACGAACCACTCGCCACCTTGGTCCTCCTCATCCTGACTGGTGGTGGCTCTCGCTGAGTCCATAGGGCCTGGACAGCCTGAGAAAGCGGTAGTTAGGGGAATTGGTCGCAACAGGGTTCGATGTACATGCTTGATCTTACCAGGATTGTCCAGGAGTTCAATGGAGTACACCGCTCCCCTGTCAGAAGGCGTCTTCACAACTTTCTATTTCATAGGACCCCAGGCATCCTGAATCTTCACTCTGCCCCGAGCACTATGATCTCACCGGTAGACCACGTCCCCTATCTTCAAGCTGTGCCCGGACACCTGTTGGTCGTTCCACTCCCTCCTGAGACAGGCCGCTGCTTGAATTTGCTCCTTGGCACCATCAAAGGCAGTCTGGAGGCGCCGTTGATGTTCCCATAGCCAGTCATGGACTGTACCCCTGGTCGGTTCTTGGATACTACCTAGTAAAAATCAACAGGGATTTGAGGTTCTTGGCCAAACATTAAGAGGTGGGGTGACTCACCAGTAGTTTGATGGATGGTAGTGTTGTAAGAGAAGGTGACATGTGGGAGGTAGTTGGGCCAGTCAAGCTTCTTGGCAGGTGGGAGGGCTTGTAACAGACCATGTAATGTTCTATTAAATCTCTCACATTGGCCATTTCCCTGCGGGTGATACGGGGTAGTATGTGTTTTTTGTATACCGTAGAGGCTACAAAGCTGCTGAATTAATTGGCTCTCAAAGTGCCGGCCTTGATCGAAATGAATCCGGGCCGGTACTCCAAACCGATAAAACCATTCCCTGACCAGCACCCCTGCCACTGTAGATGCTCGTTGGTCCCGGAAAAAACATCAGTCATTACTAAAACCTGTTCCCTTCCCTCCCGGGCAGGCTCTAAAAATGACAAGTCAATCCAAGTCAATCTGGTTCGGACAGGAGGCCAACAGGTGGCCCATAGGTGTTCTCACCGTTGGGTGTACAGGTTTGGCCAGGGTGCATCGGTCACACTGTTTACACCAGTCCTTCACATCTTGGTATAACCCGGGCCAATAACATTGTTGTCTCACCAGGTCAGCTCTCCACCCCCTGATGCCCATGCCCCTGGTGGAGTTGTTGGAGGACCTCCTCTCTCAGGGAAGCAGGTAGCAGCAGCTGGTAAACTTCCTCCCCACCATCTGGACATAGAGTGCGACAGTACAGGAGCCCCCCTCGCTCCACTATTCGCTTCCACTGCCGTACCAGCTCCTGCATGGGACCTGACAGTGTCTGACATTCTCTCTTGTCAGGGGGACAGTTACAGTGCCAGAATGGGAGGAAGGCTTTCAACACCGGATTTTCCTGCTGGAGGTTGCACAGCTGGTCAGGGGCATATGAAGGGAGGACAGATGTGGCCATTTGTGTCACCTGTAGTGGTCTTTCGGTCTACTGGTTCCTCAGCGATACGGGGAGGGCGGTCCCGTGCTCTAGGAGTGTGCTGGGAACTTGGTGCTGCCTGGAGAGAGAGTCAGCATTAGTATTCATTCGGCCTGAATGATACCGGAGGGAAATGTCGAAAACAGACAGCTCAGAAGCCCAACACTGTTCTACAGCCCCCAGCTTTGCAGTGTTTAGGTGACTGAGTGGGTTATTGTCCGTCCACACCACAGACTTTTGGTCCAGCAGATACTCCCGGAACTCTTCAGTCATAGCCCATTTTAAGGCCAGCAACTTGAGTTTCATGGAACTGTAATTAGACATATTTCTTTCAGACCGGGTCAGGGCTCTGCTTGCATAAGCTACCGGCCTCACTTTGCCATTCTGTTCTTGTGATAGTACCGCCCCCAATCTGCAAAGGCTGGCATCTACTTCTAATATAAAGGTTAAGGAAAAGTTAGAATAAGCCAGCACGGGGGTACTCACTAACCTCGCTTTTAGGTCAGTAAAGCTCTTCTCACATACCTCAGTCTAACATTTCCCAATTATCTTTCGAGATGGTCTTTTTGTGTGGGGATCTGTGAGCTCGGTGACCAGATGATGGAGTGGTGCCGCAATCTTTGCAAATCCCTCTACAAATCGTCGTTAGTAGTTACAAAACCCCAGAAAGGACCTCAACTCTTTCGCACTGGTGGGCCTGGCCCAACCGGCCACTGCCGAGACCTTCCCTGGATCCATAGCCACCCCCTCTTTGGAGATCGCATGTCCCAGATAGTTTACCTCGGTCCTGAAGAAACAGCATTTCTCCAACTTAACCTTAAAATGTTCTTGTTGTAGTCGGGACAGCACTGTGTCCAGGCACTCCAGGTGTTCGTTGAGTGTATTGGAGAACACAATCACATCATCTTAATACAGTAACAGGGTCTGAAAATGCTGGGCTCCAAAGATTCTTTCCATCAGCCTCTGGAATGTACCTGGTGCATTACAGAGACCGAAGGGCATTCGGTTGTACTCAAATAGCCCAAAAGGGGTACAGAAAGCAGTCTTTTTCTTTTAAGAAATAAGGGGGGAGTGCGTGGGGCCCCCTGAGATACCCTACTAAAACAGTTCTCTGAAATGTTGGCAGCTAATTAGCATATTTAAGAGTAGGCCTACCATTGTTTAATTAAAAAATGATGTAATCACATTGCCTAACCCTCAGAACATAGATACAGACACTTTATTTGTCAATTTTGCTTGCCTGGTTACAGAGTTATTGAAGAAATTGTTAAAGGAGTAGTAAAGGGAAAAATCATGTTTAGCCCTGTTTTAAGGTTACTTATGATCATAAACAATGGTTCAGATCAAAAAGTTGACAAAACTAGCACTTTTGAGAATGTCTGATATTTGCTCTACCACCGTTTTGGTCATACAATGGATGTGGGTGGGCACTGTGACAAATCATTCAAAAAACATGTTCAACTCTCAATTTCAAAGACAAGAAACTCACCTTTTGGCTCAGCTCCCTTTTCGTCACAACATTGCGGTAAAGCAACTACAGAACAGCACCAGATGCTCCGATTCTCCGGCCAAACTCCCTCTCCATGGTTCCCTCACTCGTGAACAAGACCCCCAGATACTTGAACTCATTCACTTGGGGTAAGGACTCATTTCCTACTCGGAGCGGACAGACCACCGGTTTCCTGCTGAGAACCATGGCCTCAGATTTAGAGGTGCTGATTCTCATCCCAGCCGCTTCCCACTCAGTTGTGAACCTATCCAGAGAGTGCTGGAGGTCACAGGCAGATGATGCCATCAGGACCACGTCATCTGCAAACAGAAGCGACGCGATCCCAGCTCACCGAACTGCAAACCCACCTCCTCCCGGCTACGCCTCGATATCCTGTCAGGACACGGACACAGCTCTCGCTCTGGACCCCCTCACACCATACTCCCGCATAACCCTCCACAAGACCTCTCCAGGGACCCGGTTGTAAGCCTTCTCCAAGTCTACAAAACACATGTAGACAGGTTAGGCAAACTCCCAAGCCTCCTCCAAGATCCTTGCGAGAGTGAAGAGCTGGTCGGTGGTTCCATGACCAGGACGAAATCCGCATTGTTCCTCTTCGATCTGAGGTTCGACTATCGACCGGACCCTCCTTTCCAGCACCTTGGAGTAAACTTTCCCTGTGAGGCTAAGTAATGTGATGCCTCTATAATTGGCACACACCCTCTGGTCCCCTTTTTTGAATATTGGGACCACCACCCCAGTCTGCCACTCCTTTGGCACTAACCCGGACTTCCACGCAATGTTAAAGAGGCGTGTCAACCAAGACAGCCCCTCAACACCCAGCACCTTCCGCATTTCTGGACGGATCTCATCAGTCCCTGGGGCTTTGCCACTGTGGAGTTGTTTGACTACCTCAGTGACCTCCTCCAGGGAAATTGATGATGGCCCCTCATCATCTTCGGGCTCTGCCTCAATCGTAGAGGGTGGATTAGTCGGGTTCAGGAGTTCCTCAAAGTGCTCCTTCCAACGCTCAACAACCTCCTCAGTTGAGGTCAGCAGTATCCCTTCCTTGCTGTATACAGCTTGGATGGTCCCCCGCTTTCCCTTCCTGAGGTGTCTGATGGTCTTCCAGAAACACTTTGGTGCCGACTGAAAGTCCTTCTCCATGGTTTCTCTAAACTCCTCCCACACCCACTGCTTTGCCTTGGTCACGGCCGAAGCCGCAGCCCTCCGGGCCAGTCGATACCCAGATAAACACTATTAGGAAAAGCTAAATTTTCTTAGGGCACTAGCCTCTCCTAACCAGTGCTATATATACCTTCTGGGTCCTATCGCCCTACCTGTCACATAAATGAAAATAGAAATAGAAGTACTGTATAAGGTTTTTAAAATAATTTATGATATACATCACCATCTCCAGCTTCTTCTGTCGCTGTGTCCTGCATTGTCCCCTCAGGCATTGGCAAGTTTGTACCAGCAGCAGTCCCAGCAGCTAGTAGCATCAATGGTCCTCATTTCTAAACGCAGTTAAGAAGAAGTTAAGAAGAAATTTCTTCTTAACGCCACTTACGAAGTTCCAGGGACAATTCTGGCATTCCTGAATGGTTTCTTATCTGGGATTTGTTCTTATCTAAGAACAGGATTTAAGAACGCGGAAATGCAGTCGTAGGTAGTAGGGATGGGCACGAGTATTCGAGTACTCGAGTACTCGTTGTTGATGTCAGTACTCAAGTAACCATGGCGAGTAATTGTTTCACTATGAAAAAAGAAAAGCTTAGTTATTCATGCACCTGCGCACTGTGCTTTTGGCTACCTGTGTGAGGCTACCCACATCAGTCGCAACATGTCTGCTGCTCTTAAAAGTACAGTCTGGAAATACTTTGATAAAGAAGGGAAAAACTGTGCAGTGAAAAATCTGCAATGTGAAACTTGCTTATCATAAGCAAACCAGCTCAATGCTCAACCACATGCGGTTAAAGCATAACGAAACAATGAATTAGACGACTGGACAACAACCCAGAATCACATCATTTGCTAGCCCGGCTAGCTCACGACGATGCGACGCCAAACGAACGGAAAAGATAAGTTAAAGAACACAGTATGTCCGCTGTGACGTTTGTTCTTTAATAAATGCAATTGGATTGAATGGCTTAAATTGTTGGTTGTTTATTCATATGCAAATTCGCTATAACGAAATACGTCAGGATAATTTCTAAAGAGTCTTGCACGTTTACTTAATCGGGCACATCGCCTACTGTAGGCCTACATCGATGGCCACGGACCTCCCGGATTTATTTTTACGGTAGGCTACAGAACAGCAAGTACTCGAGTACTCGTTCATTATGAATATAGAGTACTCGAGTATTACAATAACTGAAAATGCCCATCCCTAGTAGGTAGGCCAGATTGGAATGCGCCCGTTCGCAAGGACTGAATTTATGAGAAATCCGAGGTGACTGCGTTCACATCAATTCTACAGACATCCTAGGCTTGAAATAATAATCATAATCATAAATACGAGGATATTTGTATCATTTCCAATTACGTTTCACATTTATAGTCATGATTCTACAAGGCATCGTGGTGTCCTAAAATAAATAAAAGCTCTACACAAACACTGCAAATGGCAGTGAATTAATAAATAAGCACTAAACTCAGCCGCTATACTCAGACTCAACACAACAGCACCTTATATTCCATAGTCGTCAGAATGGACACATCAACATTCTGTAAATAAAGGTGAATATCCATAGCTAAAATATATCATATGGTCCTACATAATATAGATATAGGGCCTATCAAGATCCACAAGTAGCCTACTCATTAACTAAACTGTACAATTGAATCTGCTCTCAACACATCCCTTTCATGTAGGCTATATATTTTGTATTAAAAGTACATATACCGTCTTGTTTTCTATTGTTATTTTGTATTGTTTTTATCACCTTGCGTGAAGGAGTAGTAAAGGGAAAATGCATGTTTAGCCCTGTTTTAAGGTTGCTTATGATCATATACAATGGTTCAGATCAAAACGTTAACAAAGCTAGCATTTTCGAGAAAGTTGATAATTGCTCTACCACCGTTTTGGTCATACAATGGATGTGGATGCGCATCTTGAAAAATCATTCAAAAACATGTTAAACTGTAGATTTCAAAGGCAAGAAGCTCACCGAGGGTGTAATTGGTGTCCGTTGGTGTTCTGACATCAAATTCGCCGCAAAGTATGAATCCTGTAGGGTTTTATTAATAATTTTATGAAATCCCTTGACTTGTATTGAAGCGACCGTTGTAGATGTGTAGATCAATCCGCAGAGAGGATTCAGGAAGCGGAACTACTTACGGTAGCTATTGTTATTGTTTATGTTGCTAGGCTACCTACTGTAGTTTTCGGGAGTTTACACACGTATGTGCTGCGACTAAATAGTTCTATGCTAAATATTTAAAAAAGCCTTTCCAGATGAACTAGAATCTTACTTTATGGCGAATTATATGTCATAACACCAACTAACACCTAGGTGAGTTTCTTGTCTTTGAAATCGAGAGTTTAACATGTTTTTGAATGATTTTTCAAGATGCCCATCCACATCCATTGTATGACCAAAACGGTGGTAGAGCAGAGCCTGAGACGTAAGCTGTCTGGGGATTCTATGTGCACATGACCCTGTAGTAAGGAGCTGGTGGGGCGTTTATGTATGAAAATGCAGGTGTACGAGAACGCGCATTCAACTTAAGAAAGGGAGCACAGCTGAGAACACTTTGGCGGTTTAAGAACACATTTCCACACGTTCATGAATCCGGCGGGGATCTTTCTTAGGGTTGGTCTTACGAAGTTCGTAAGAAGACATTTAAGAAGACACTTAAAGCCTCTGGATACTTGGCTTGAAATAGTAAAAATGCATATATGATATCAAATGTTAGTGTCTCTTTAAGCATCCACAAACATCTGAGTTAAAATAAACGTTCAGAACCCTTCGAAAAAAGTGTTCAAAAACGGCTCATTTTGCTTTCTAGACCATTTCTCAGGAATGTGTTGGCGCGTCAGATCAGGATTTGATTGACATTTTGATCCGCCAACGCACTATGCACAGCAACTAAAAGTCCAGCCATATATGTTTGAGCCGTCAGATACTCAATTCTCAGAGGATGCAGAAATACAGTAGAAGCCCTGCCATCTCCAAATAATTCATTTTAATCGATCACTGAATGGTGAGTTCCAAAATGCTTTTCTATCCATTAGTAGAATTAGTTAGCCACAGCTAGTTCTAACCATACTAGCTAGCGCTAACATTATTAGGCTGCTAAGCAGCTACAAAGCACTGAGTTGGCAAGCTAACAATGTTAGATTTCTTTAAAAAAAAGGTGAGGTTAACAATAAACGTGGAACATTTACTTAAACTTTATCATTAGCAAGTAACTTACATGATCGATCTCTAGGCTCTGGGCATCGGGGAGAGGCTGAAGTGGAGGGAGAGAGGGTACCGCTCCAGCTACAAGACATAGCCGTTGTGCAAAACCCATGGCTTTCTGGCAGAATTTAATGAATGAGCGCAGCATATGAAGGTATGTTTCCGGACTGCTCCACCACGGCTCACCAAAAACGTGGTCCACTGTTTCTCTAAATCCAACACAGTTGCAAAACTAAAGAATTACTTGTCATCTCACCGATGAGCACCCAGGGACAGCACAAACAATCATTATGGTGCACAGGTTGGGGAGAGAGGATAGATAAAAATAGATACCGGTAGATGGATAGATAAAAATAGACAAAGATACTAGGCTGGATCAAATATGTTAGCTTACTGCAAATTTGCTGTCGAGGAGGCAGATTTAACGTGCATTTTTTAATGATTGGATCTCGGATATAATGACGTCACATTAAACGAATTAAACAACGGCCATTTCAAACCCACTGTCAGGAATGTTACAAAAACTTAAATGAGAATATTTAGAATTTTGATAGAAAGTAATTGCTAATACTTTTACATGTTGTTTATTATGTACATAATACACTAAATTACATAGTTAGAAAACTTTTATGGATTTGAGTTTCCAGAGGCTTTAAGAAAATGTCCCCCCCCCCCCACTAACACACACACACACACTTCAACTTTTTTTTCCAATGGGGACTGGTTTGGCTGCACTGAAAAAGTGAGTTTTTCATAATAGGTCCGCTGAATCATCTTCATACATGACCCATGATGTTGAAGATAGAGCAAAATAGAAATGCTTAGGAAAAATTGTACATTGTCAGTATTTTAGAGATACCCTGACACTTCAAAAAGCATGTTTCCAAGGGAGCTCATGTCTTATTAAGAGGAGCCAAGCTCCCCTGTAAGTACAGTACACACACACACACACACATATACACACACATACATACAAACACACACACACACACACAGGTATATCGCCTCCAGAAATCAAAAGAAAAGGAATAAATAAATAAATATGGTTATGAATAAACATTCTATTCCAACCCTGCATTGTCAAGAGCGGGAGACAAATCCCAGTTACCTAGCATTAAGAGAAATGAGAAATAAATCAAGTCCCCCCCCACACCTCCACCTCAACTAATCTCCTACCATCTCCCACCTGCTCCTACTCCAGATAGTCTGTCGATAAAAATAAAATAAAAAACTGGTAAAATCCTATAGGGAAATTACCTGCTCGGAGGCACGTTATGAGGCCACATTATAAAATCCTCTCTGGAGCGAGGGAGTATCAGATCGGAGAGGGGTTTATCAACAACCTATTTTATTCACGCTGAGACCTTTGTTGCCTATTTACATGCCGTTACGGAGGGGTGCGTTATTACAAACGCCCCCGGTCGAAAGGGCACACTTCAACATTCCCAGGTGAACTATAATGCATCAATGAAAAATGGGTGGCCCCGACATCACCATCCGTCTCAATATGACGGCAACTGTTTTGTGCTCGCGTGATACAGGAGATTGTCCAAGAGAATAGTCACTGTGTCCACCCATGCAGAGTGACCCAGTGGACCAAAACAAATGAACCGGGACTAGGGATATTGTCAACCTTACTCAGCGTAGAGTCAGAAACGTCAACTCTATACAGCCCTCTAAAATGGATTTACTGTCTGCAACCAGTGAGTCTTCATTCCCGTCCGGATGAAAAGTGGCTGCCATGGTGGCCACCGGAGCTTGGAAATAAATGCCTCCTGTTTAAAGATTATGTCTATCAGCCGCTTTGGACGTTTAGCAGAGTTCCCTCCCTGTAAAAGAACGCCACGTTGGTGTCCCCGATTAGAGTCCTTTATCTCCTAGGATTCACACCTCTCCGCAATACAATTATATACAGGAACCTGACTGTCGACCGCTGGTGCTATCAGACCTGGATAATACTGAACTGACAGGTCGAGGAGAGTAGAGAGAATTATTTGGTTTAATGTGGAGGCAGGTCTTTTTTTAGGTTAGGTTTTATTTATTTTTTAGGTTATGTTATCTATATTAACTGTAGTACTGCAGTGATCCAATGCTCTCTGAATCTCTGTCTTTCTCTGTCTCTCTCAATCTCTCTCTTTCTCTGTCTCTCTCAATCTCTTTCTCTCTCTCTCTCTTCATAGACAGGCTTCTGTGGTGATGTGGGGAGAGCTGCAGAGAGCATGGTCATCATGCCTGTGTTGTTTTTCCCCTGGGTCGGCTGTCATCTCCTCCTTCTGAGGTCTGATTTTATGTTACCATCTCACACACAGGAGCAGGGCGGATGGTTTAAAAGGTTCAGGAGGACCTATATGACCCTCTCTTCTTCTTGTTTACTTTCTGTATATATAAAATGGAAGCACTGGAGCAAAAGACCTGTGACCTATAGGCCTATAAGTTATCCAGGCCTGGCCGGCCCTGTAGTAAGGAGCTGGTGGGGAGTTTATGTATGTAAATTCAGGTGTACGAGAACGCACATTCAACTTAAGAAGGGGAGCACAGCTGAGAACACTTTGGGGGTTTAAGAACACATTTCCACGCGTTCATGAATCCGACGGGGATCTTTCTTAGGGTTGGTCTTACGAAGTTCGTAAGAAGACATTTAAGAAGACACTTAAGAAAATGTTCAGGAATGAGGTCCAATGACCCAAAGGGAAAAAAGGCACTTTATCTTTAACTGATAAAAACTGCCATCCACATGTCATAAGTCATCCAATACTAATATTATAGTATTTTTCCCAAATAATAACTATGCACTGTTAGATGTGTCTTATAACTCCACTTTTCCACTTAATAAACAAACAAACATTATCAGGGCTTTTCTGCCCAAAACCACAAAATCTAGAATCAAGCTATTCTGTTTTTTTTCTATCAGCCAAGTAATTGCTTGCAATTATATAAACATCAACAGTAGCTATAGCTGTTCTAATGGGTGGAGTAGATCCTCTTAGGGCCATGTTTGATTTACCAACTCAGCAAAGCAGGCCTCTGGCTTCAGCAAGCAAGCATCTCAACCGGATAAGTAGAGAGGGGAACCTGTCAGCTCAAATGGTGAACGTCCAAGAAACGTTTTCCAAAGAGCTAGCCTCAGCTTCTCTCTCTAATCTCCTAAAGCAATCTCACCACTAAACCGACAATATACTTACACACAAAAAAACATGGCTTTTTGTAGACATTCAGTCAATATAAAGAGAATACATTTTTAGAGAAGAGTTCTGCAGCTCTGTAGTGTTTAACACTGACATCAAGACACTGCATCAGAACACAAGGATACCGATAAGGCTGTTTAAGGTGGAAGGATATCTGGGTTGATTTCATCTTTGAGTGGTGTGGGAGATTATTGAAGTGAATTTGAATGTAGCTCAACAGTCGGAGAGAGAGAGAGAGAGCCGGTGAATATGAAACTCTAAACGTTTTTCAGATGTAGAGATGAAAATCTTCCGGTTCCCGGGTGCCAGCCACAGACAGAATGTTTGTGAAAGAAGCTCTCTGCGGGTTGCCAGACTCCACACGGCCATGAGAACCCCCCCCCCCACACACGCACACACACACAGAAAAAAAAGAACAGAGGCTAGTACAACAAAGTTTGCCATCTCCCTATGTTGAAGAGCCTCTGTCCAGAGGTCATCTCCCTATGCTGAAGAGCCTCTGTCCAGAGGTCATCTCCCTATGCTGAAGAGCCTCTGTCCAGAGGTCATCTCCCTATGCTGAAGAGCCTCTGTCCAGAGGTCATCTCCCTATGTTGAAGAGCCTCTGTCCAGAGGTCATCTCCCTATGCTGAAGAGCCTCTGTCCAGAGGTCATCTCCCTATGTTGAAGAGCCTCTGTCCAGAGGTCATCTCCCTATGTTGAAGAGCCTCTGTCCAGAGGTCATCTCCCTATGTTGAAGAGCCTCTGTCCAGAGGTCATCTCCCTATGTTGAAGAGCCTCTGTCCAGAGGTCAAAATAAAACACAGCACCAGGTGGGTATGGAGGATATAAAAAATTCCCCACGTATACAGTAGAGTGGTGTACATAGCCGATAGCTGATGCTGCAATAGTAAAAACAGATGGTCCTTTTGTTAAGACACCAGACTGTATATTCATTCAAACACATATTAGGGAAAAAAAACATTTCTGACTCAGACAAATTGAAAGCTGTCAAAGTTGTGAAAGACATCGTCTTTCCTATATGGACACACCCACAATCATTGATTAGTCTTTAGAGATCTCCATTTATTATAATTATAAGTATTTACTCTAGAGATCTCTTTTTCAAATGCATGTGTGTTATTTCCTAACCAGGCACACTGTATCATGAATACACATGTGTGAAGTGTGTTTAGTGAACTTAAGTGAAGGTTTACTAAGAGTCACTGTATCATTAATACAAATGTGTGAAGCAAGGTCGGTATTACACAACGGCCATGGCCGTCGATGCCCCTCCCTCTGGCCTTGATGCCCCGAAAATAATTCTACACCCTGCGGCCAACATTTAGGTGTCCCTGGTACCATCTAAATCTCGAGGTTGCTTTAAAAGCATCAGTGGTCTCCTGTCGTTTTATTGATATTACAAAATGAATTCAAATGAGGCAACATTGATATCAATAAAATGTTACACCGGTAGTATACAATTAATTGTAGCCTGCTAGTGGCTTTGATGCGATGTGAAACTGGCACGCGCAGCCAGCTGCAAGGACTGCTGCTGCATTGTGGTTCGTTGAGAGCGCAAGCAAGCAAACAAGGTCTGAATTGTCTATCGATAGCAAATAAATTATGACACGGTTCAAAATGCCTTAGCTATCTAGCCATTGCCCAACTATTCTTCTTTTTCTACAAAATAATTTCCAGAGCAGATAAATTTTCTCTTTGTGCCGGGTGATGAACGTGATGGCTAGCTATCTAACTCAACAAACCACAGGCACAGCTTCAGTTAGCTAGCTAAAGTTAGCTAATGTTACATTACTGACAACCAGCATCATTAGTGCTAGGTACAGTAGATAGCTGACTTATTGAGTGCTTAACTGAATCAAGCCTTCTGTTTTTAATACAAATGTGTGAAGTGAGGTTTACTAAGGCCACTTTCATACCTGAATTTGTTCTGATTCAGGGAATAATTTGTTAAAATGTTGCACTTCAATCCGTGTTCACACAGCAATATGGACAGAGCAAACGATCTCCGGGTCTGCTCTGGTTCTGGATACGCCCTCAACACCACACGCTTGTAGACCGTTTTGTGATTGGTCCAAACTTTGCGGGAAGTTTGGATTTCTGGAAATCCTTTCTTTGCTGACACCGGTGATCTACACATAATCGAAAATGGAGCATTAGCGGCATACATGTATAATAGCGTTGATTGGTCATCTCTGGTTCATATAGCCTAATAATGTTAGGTACAACAACAGCATATCCAGTTTGAGCAGGTATCACGACTATGGCTAGAGAATAATGTGCTATTGATTGATCCACGACTGCGCCACATCTTCCGATTGTTTATCAAAGATCAGCAGGGTACAACAATGAGTTGTGTCGGTTTGTGGGTAACATGCGTTCTCACTGCAAACGAATCGTCCCGTGGGGCGATTGCAAGCGGTCTGAGACCACCCTCTTAGGTGGTCTCAGCCCGCTTGATTTGTTCCGGAACCGCGAGCGATTGCTGTGTTCACATATTCCCAAACGACCCGATCTACGGGGGAAATGCTCCCGGTATCGGAACAACAAGCTAGGTCTGAATGCACCCTAAGAGTCACTGTATTATTAATACAAATGTGTGAAGTGAACTCAGGTTTTCTAAGAGCCACTGTATCATTAATACAAATGTGTGAATTTAATTACACATTTCTTAGTTTTTATTTTTAAATTGATAATTGGGTTTTATGACACAACAAGATGTTGCTGATATTCTATTGCTTTTTATTGTTGCATTTTAAAATGTATTTTACTTGATTTCTTATCTTTATCTTATTTTTTATTGTGTTTTATCTTCCATCTTATTTTCCCTGCTTTTTGTTCATGAAAACATACCCTCCGCGCTGGCAACTTTCAGGGCGGAGGGTATATTTTCACCTGGGTGTGTTATTTTGTTTGTTCGTTACAAAGCAGGATTACACAAAAACTTCCAAAGCGATTTTCACAACACTCGGTGGAGGGGGGTAGCATGGGCCAACTTAGAACCCATTACATTTAGGAGCAGATCAGAATCATTGGGCAGATACACAAATTAAAAGAAAACTAAATTTGACCATACTTGCACCATCTCCCTACAGTTCATGCTTACTTCTTGTGCCGGGTGTGCCGAACCGCCCGGTGGCCAAGCGGTTATGGCATTACTCCAGTGATTTGATTTGTAGTCCTGGGTTCACGTCCTGATGAAAATTTTGATTTTCTATAGAGCGTTGGCTCTTTGTTACATTGAGGAGTCAAATCAGCTTTAGATATCGACTTGGATATCAACTTTATTTATTTGCTGTTTAAGGCTTTTTCAACACCCAAACTCCCCCACCCAAACTCCCCAGCTTCACTCTGCAACTTTTTCATCTCCCTAGACAGTGTCTCAGCGCTTCCTACTGGGTCCTAGTGCCCTACCTGTCACATTAATATTGTAAATATAGAAATAGAAGTATATAAGGTTTTTAAAATATTTATTTTTAAATATTTATCTAAAATATTTTTAAAATATTTAATGATATACATCAACATTTAAAAACTTTGGTGATGTAGGATGAGGCCATAAAAATCCCCTTTTTTTCTACCCCCCCACCAACAGACTATTGTTCGCCAGCTTTTCTCTTCATTACAATGAGGAGGGAAATGAGCTATAGATAGATAGATTGATAGATAGATATCAACTTTGATTTGCTGTTTAAGCAAACATCTTTTGATGCATGTAAAACAAAATCACATATGATTCTCATTCACTATTAGGAAAAATTACACTTTCTTAGCCTGGATCCTGTGGTAAGCTATTACATAAACTGAGGTGTGATTTTAACCATTTCAACAGAGTTGCATCAACCCATTTAGACCGGATGCAGCATTTGTGTGTATATACCTTTAAGACCGGATGCAACGCATTCTCCCATTCAGGCCGGATGAGACGTCCATGTCACTTTAGGCGCTGTTGTCTTTTTAAAGGCATGTGATCAATGAAATGCACTGTGATTGGTTCAAATACACGTGGGGCATGCAAAATAAAGTGTTTGGGGATTTTTTTAAGACACATGACCAATTTATTGCAACGTGATTCGCTGAAGTACCCAAGGTGAGTGTTTTGACAGAAAAAAAAAATAGTTGTGATCATGGCTGACCCAAGTGACGGTAGCGATTTTGAACTTGATGACAGCACATATGAAAACTAGAAAATTGCATTTCCTGCAGAAAATGCATGTGAATGCTGAGCAGCTGAATGGAATAGCAAAAGCATTGCTGAAAATGTATGAATGTGAAAAATCTGAAATGTCAAATGCATCACACCTGAACGGCTGAAAATCCTGGAAGTTGAAAAGCCTGAAAGCTGAAAAACCTTGAAGCTTAGCTGAACTGTGAAACTGGCAGAATTGGAAGCTGAAGTGCATTACATAAATAAGCTAAGAACTTAAATACATTGCTACAAAAGCTGGAAGATAAACTGTTTCACTGTAATGATGGAATGTATAGCTAAAAGGATTGGAAGCTGAAAAACCTGGAAACTTAGCTGAAATATAAAACTGGCAGAGTTGGAATCTGAACTGCATTGCCTAAAGAAGCTAAAAACTTAAATGCATTGCTACAAAAGCTGGAAGATGAACTGTAATACTGTCAAAACTGAAACATGCCGCCTGTATTGTGAGGTCCGTGGCGTGGTAGTGGCGTGGTGACGAGACTCTGCCCCTCCACTCTGTGTCTCCAGCCCACTCAAGGGCTGAGTTATGGTGTCCATAGCATGTTCAGTGGTGTGGTGGCGAGACTCCGCCCCCTTGGGTCATAGCCGGTGTTGGACAGTGTAGGCCGTGCCGGGCCACCCACCTGCCTTCACCAGTGAAGACCGTGTATCTCTAGCCGCCTCAGAGCCTGTGTTGTGAGGTCCGTGGCATGGATAGTGGCGTGGTGGAAAGACTCCGCCCCCTTGGGTCAGAGCTGGTCGGTGGCAGTGCAATGACCTCCGGGCAGTGTCCTTGCACCCACTAGTGAAGACCGTGTGTCTCTAGCTCACTCAGGGGATGAGTTGTGGGGTCTGTGGCGTGGTGGCGAGACTCCGCACCCTTGGGTCAGAGCCAGTAGTGAACAGTGTAGGTCGCACCGGGCTACCCACCTGCCTTCACCAATGAAGACCTTGTGTCTCCAGCCCACTCAAGGGCTGAGTTATGGTGTCCATAGCATGTTCAGTGGCGTGGTGTCAAGACTCCGCCCCCTTGGGTCAGAGCCGGTCCTGGACAGTGTAATCTGCGCCCGGCTACCCACCTGCCTTCTCTAGCCGCCTCAGAGGCTGTGTTGTGAGGTCCGTGGCGTGGTAGTGGCGTGATGGCGAGACTCCGCCCCCTCGGGTCAGAGCAGGTCGGGGGCAGTGCAGTGACGTGCGGGCAATCTCCCTGCACCCACCAGTGAAGACCGTGTGTCTGTAGCTCACTCAGGGTCTTAGTTGTGGTGTCTGTGGCGTGGATAGTGGCGTGGTGGCGAGACTCCGCCCCCTCGGGTCAGAGCCGGTCGTGGACAGTGTAGGCCACACCGTGTTACCCACCTGCCTTCACCAGTGAAGACCGTGTGTCTCTAGCCACCTCAGAGGCTGTGTTGTGAGGTCCGTGGTGTGGTAGTGGCGTGGTGGCGAGACTCCGCCCCCTCGGGTCAGAGCCGGTCGAGGACAGTGTACTGCTCTCCAGGCCACCCACATGCTCCAGGCCACCCACATGCACGCAACTGTGAAAACTGTGTCTTTAGCCAACTCAGGGGCTGAGATGTGGGGACCGTGGCGTGGATAATGGTGTGATGGCGAGACTCCGTCCCCTCGGGTCAGAGCCAGTCAGGAGCAGGTCAGTGACCGCCAGGCCATCCCCATGCACCCCTCATTGGAGACCGTGTGTCTATAGCCCACTCCGTGGCCGAGCAGTAGCTGTAGAGGTGTTGTATGGAAGTTGAAGTGAGAAGCAGTTGCAGTGAGAAGCAGTGCGTTTGTTAGCCTGAGCCTGAAGGAATAATGTTAGAGAAGGCAAAACTGGGTGGTGAGCATCAGCAATCGGCCTCTCTGTAACAGTTACATGCAAAACACTCATGTAATTCACAGGTTAGCAGGCTAGCTAACGTTAGCTAGCACTCTGGCTCTAGAAATAGGAAAAGCTACAGCAGACCACATTGACTTCATATTATACTAATAACAAGAGTAAGGAATACTTACTTTTCACAAAATGTTTCCCACAAACTCTGTCCTGGAGACGATTCCCATAAGTTACCTGGCCATGTCCATCAGCTAGCGAACACCACTGGCGTTATCCTCTCTTCAGACGCTGTACCCACAGAGCCCTTTCGCTTGCTTTAGACGGTAATCGGGGAAAAAAAATCATACACCCTCTCCACTTTTAATAACAATAATTCGATCGACTACTGATTTAATCTCGATTAATGTACCTTACCTAGCTAGCTAGCTTCAGACCAATAAGGACTTTTAAATGACCCCGCTTCCTGTGCAGTGTTAATTTCGTTGACGAGAACTATGACGAAAACTATTCGTCAACGACATTTTTGGGGTTATCGTCACGAGACGATAAATAAATAAAAATGAATGTATGATGACAAAAACTATGACTATATCTATTCACATTTTCTAGACTAAAATGGTTATCGAGGGACGTATGGGAAAAGTTCAAATCAGAATGTCGAGGTTCGGGATGTGCGCAGTTGGATCATGGATGTATTAATAGAACGAGTTGGATGCAACCTACAGGTAGCCTGTGTGTGTCGCCTACATTTGAATTGTACCGTTGCTACATCGGCCGGCGGGAAGTCAACTAACAGCATACGACTGCGCCTGAACTGTTCAGTAAATGACCACAGTTCAGAAATGTCTTTGTCAACGTTCGCACACACCGGGAGAAAGAGGAGAGCAGACATCTGGATAAACTTAATATTTGATGCAAAGGAAAACAAAACCATTTGTAAACCGTGTGGGGTGAAAATGACTGGCCAAAATACAACAAACTTAAAGCGACATTTGGAGAACAGTCATCCCGAAATTCACGAGAAGGTAAGCACCCCCCCACCCCCGGCTAACGTTACTGTATTAGCTAAAACCAAGCTGGTGTGTTTCTGAAATACTTCAAATACAATACAAGCTAAAAGAAACCAGTGTTTCACGTAGGTTTGTGGTGGGGGAGAACGTAAGTGTCTGATTATTGCAACGCTAACGTTAGTGGCTAGCTAATGTTAGGCACAGGTTAGCTAACGTTACACTGTGTAGCAACAAGTGGGGCTATGGTTGTGGCGGCTGGCGGGGGTATCTAGCGTTAGCTAGTCTGGGTAAGCTAGCTAAGCAACTACTGCTGCTGTCTAATGTTATACTGTAGCTAGATGGATAAGACACGAACAGTTAGCTACCTGGCGCCGCCATAGCCCCTCTCCTCCGGTGTGACGTTAGCTAGCCTGTGCCTGATGTTAGCTAGCCTGACTAGCCAACTAGTGCTGACATGATAATGTTATAGCTTGCTATATCAGGCACAAACACAGTTAGCATCAGACTGGGGGAGAGGAATGCTTCATTATGAAACTGTCTGACAGAAACAGCCACGCTTCTGTCAGTCTGCCCCAGGGCAGCTGTGGCTACAGATGTATCTTACCACCACCGGTATGACTGTCTGAATGAATACTGGACTCTGTAAAGCGCTCTGGGTTTCATGAAGGGCGCTATATAAATCCAACTTGATTGATTGATTGAACTAAGCCTGTTAAATTTGAGTTGTCTAAATGGTAGATTTTGTCGACTAAAATCGTAAGGATATTTAGTCAACTAAAACTAGACTAAAACTTAAACAAGTCAGATGACTAAAATATGACTAAAACTAAATGGCATTTTAGTCAAAAGACTATGACTAAAACAAAATCATAATTTGCTGTCAAAATTAACACTGTTCCTGTGATGCTGGACTGGACCACGTGATTTCATTTTCCCTACCTGACACCTTGGAACGACAGAATGAAATAAGGAATCAGCTGTTCGTCTTTCTGTTTCACGGCCCGAAACAAAATATGAAGAAAATGAATTGACCAACAGTGAAAAAACGGCCGTTTTAAGTACTTGCTGGGATGTGGGTTTTCATTTCTCCATTTGGAATGAAACAACAGAATTATGGGCCAAAAAAACCTTTTTCCGTTTTGACATTCTAATGAAAAAACGAATTGCCACATTGCACCCTGACCGATGGTCTACAGGGGCCCGTTCATATGCAACCACCGCTATGAGAAGAACATCCTCTCATGCATGGTCCACTGCCTGTTGGACCACTGCGGCCCAGTGGCTTTTTAACCCTAATTAATTATATCCATCAAACATTCCGCCTGGATTTACAGTATTTTATTCCTTTGGCTGTGAAAATGTCAGAAAATGTCCCAGGAGTAAGTGCTTTTGTCCCTTTTACCAAGATGACTTCAGCTTTCAAGATCTGGCAGTTGTTTAACATTACTGTATGTGTATTGATGTGTAATAACAGCTTAAAGGGAAGAAAAACACAAAAACGGAATTAGATTTTACAGGTTTTTAGTGAACAGAAGTGTGAATGCATATATACACAAAAGGTTTATCATGTTCAATTTGAAACATCAACTATATTACAAATGTACAATAAACCGTAGGAGCTCTGTTGCTCTGTATGAGCAAATATGACCTGCTCCGCTATAATGTAACTGTAAAAACTAAGATGCCTGGATAAAGAAATAATTTTTCGAAACGATATATTTGACAGAATCGTGATTCGATGTTACAATGCTAATGCAGGGACATGCAATACAGCAGGGAGAGCGGTGAACGCTCATTAAAAATCCACATGAACGTGTAATAATAATAATATCCTGTTGTTTGATGCCGGGCGTATATACCGGGTGTTGTGGAGTAATAAAAAATACCACAGAAAACTAACCACAGGTTCGAGGTCTGGGTAACTGAGTGTCTTTTCGCCTCAGCGTAACGACGTAACCCACATATTCCCGTCACCTGACTCGAGTAGCATGTTACATTTTTCTTGCCTGCTCTATCGTTTTCGTGGAGTAGTAGATACTATATAGCAGGTAGCAGGCATTTCGGACACGGAAATACCAGCTTTGTCTTTAATTACTGGAACAAGAGTAACCGACAACATGGAGCCTGGCAACGTGCCATGAGTCATCAGCCCTGTGAAGCAGATGGACAGCAGCACTGCCAACGGTGCAATACCATTGTTCCGACATCTCATTAGTATGACGTCTCACTAGTCCGAAACATCCCATTGACTCTTGAGTCGTCGGAACAATGGCATGTCTGACGATCGGTGAACAAGTTTCGGACTAGTGAGACGTCGGATCAATGGTATGTCGGAACAGTGGGCAGTCCCCCTGCCAACCTGGGGCCAGCTCGGCAAAAAATACTTTAAATAGGCAAAATTCACTTTTTGTTGTCTCGTTTTATTTCTAATTTGAATATGCTTGAAATAGCCTATATTTTGATAATTGCTAGGCTTATTGTTTATAATAACATGAGATATAAGCCTGTTCATAGGCCTGTGTAGCGTACAATGTGCACTTTTACACTTTTTTTTTGTTCAGTTGCTTTTTACTCTACATCGTCTTACTATAGGCCTATATTATATCAAACATGTTCTGTTCTCTGTGCCATTACCATATATGATTTTACTGAAGAAGAAAAAAAATCTCATTTGAAAGTTACATGTTCTTGTTGGCATGTTGAATGTTGGCATGTTGAATATTGGCAATCAGTCAGCTGAAAACGGTAACCGACCGCTATTCCAAAGGTCAGCTTTTGGCAAAAGGTCCACTATTCTGAAAATAAAAAGGGGTCCGCAATTCTGAAAACTAGACCGCTGACGGTGCGTTTCAAACTGCCGGTTGCAATGTTAACTAAATCGTCAGCACTACACAGTAGGCTATGAGACACAACAACAACAAATGTTTAGATATAGCCCAGACCAGGATAGGCTTTCGGTGGCAATCTTCATTTCACTATAACAATACGCAATACGGCAATCCTCCGTCACGAACATAGGCCTACCTATGCTCTAGCTCCTCTCCCATGGCCATCAAACAAAGAGCATTTGTGTACGCAGGAACTAATTCATATATTATTATTAAAGGAGTAGTAAAGGGAAAAATCATGTTTAGCCCTGTTTTAAGGTTACTTATGATCAGTGGCGGCTGGCGACTCAAAAAACTGAGGAGGACAGGAGGAGAGAGGTGAACCGCCCATGGGCGCCGGGGGGCACTTTCCCTCAGTCAGTTATTATTTGAAATATCAGCTTTAAAGTGGATTTACAGTCAATTTTAGCATATGAAAAACTGAATAACACTTTATTTAACTACATGCAGCATTTATTTATCATATTCATGATAAAATATTACAAAACAACAATAAAACATTGTAAGCAATAGTTGTTGTAATGGATTGTACTCTTCTCTAAAGAGAGAAAAGAATTGATATTGGTGAGGTGTTGTTGAGGTTAGGTGATATATGAAAAAAAAAAAAAATGATTAGGGGACACTGAGGTGTGCTGGCTCTCAAACAGTTTGTTGGCAAATGGATTTGACAACTGGACAATGGAATACGTTGCACAGCAAATGCAGTATCCAACAGTTCGCTCATGGCTATAGCTAGCAATGGTACAGCTATGGGATTAGCTCATTTGGGTTGCTGTCAAAGCTGCCACTCTTATGTTGCTATAGCCTACAATTATCAGAACAATATGAACATGCAGTTGAAAGTTTTCCATCCACCCATCCATCACTGGATGAGGAATAAACACCGCAAAGCGATCAATTCAAGCAGGAGCCAGGCTGTGGATTTCCCCGATTCGGTGTTGCGACCCAGTCTCTAGAAATGTTTTGGACGAGTTGCCGACAGTTTGCGCCTCCAGCCAATCTGCGCGCCTGCCTATGCCGTAGCCTGACGTGCACCTCGTAGCTAACGTTACCGGCTATAGCCAGCGGAACTGTCGTGTTCAGACGGCTCTAGCTCAAAAAGTATTTATGTCAGCTTGGATATTTAGATGGCTAGAATCAAGACAAATAGACGAACAGTTTGATGTATAATATGTCCCATAATACTTTCGGATGTATTATATTATGGAGCTACGAACACACAAAAAGTCTCCAATGGCACAGGGAAGAGAAACACCATGGATGTATTAAAACACAGACATCAACGGCGACTCAATCGGCCTTCACTGTGCTAAATCTGGAATGTGATTGGACACACAAAATGTCAATATCTGAATCCTGTTCAGACAGGGCCAGAGTACTGTCCTCCCTTGCGGTAATTTTTTCAGCGTTTTGGCCAATCACAAATTAGCAAGAAAAAAGGCATTACATTGATTTAAGAGAAAAGAACCCGCCCTAAGGGAGGCAAGCCTCCCTTCCATAGATATCTATCCTCCAGCTGCAAGTTATAGATGTCACTGTTGGAGCTTTAGAATTTCAATAATGGGTTTTTATCCATAGGGAAAACCTGCTTTATGAACAAAACTGAGACAATATTAATTATGAATAAATAAATTCATATATTTATATTTTAATCCCTCTCTTCTCTCCAAAAACTGAGGAGGACTGTCCTTCCCTGCCTCAATGGACGAGCCTCCACTGATGTAGGCTAAGCAAACCAGCAAGCAATTTTCGGCTAATAGAAGTCCCTGACGTCTAAGCTAAATCTCAGCTATATTTGGGCTGTCAGCACAACTATCTTAGCCCTACCATCCCAGCGAGCACGACACTTTTTTCAATATATTGATTTCTAGTTTAAATCTCGGTGATATTCGGTTAGAACGTCTAAGACATGTTTTCGCCATATTTTTAACCAGCTAAAATGCGTGTAATAGCCTAACTTGACAAAAGCGACAGAGGTGGAAAACCCGTAAATGGGTTTTTACTGGACTCTAGGGTAACCAAATGGCCTCTTTTACCCGGACATGTCCACTTTTCACGTCCTGTCGGGGGCATCCAGGGGGGGGTTATAAATTTATGATAATGTCCGGTTTTCCGTGTGTGTTTTTTTCCTCCGGTCGTCCTTGTTAGGGTTAGTGTGTGTGATGTTAGGCCTAATCCCCGAAAGGCTTCTTTGGGGGCAGATCTCCAACACTCACAACGAGGAAGCATACACCTAACGAGGAAGCAAACACCGGCACAGCATTTCTGGCGAGCAGTGATGCCAACTTAGCGACTTTGTCGCTAGATTTAGCGACTTTCCAGACCCCCCTGGCGACTTATTTCATGAAAAGCGACAAATCTAGTTACTTTTTCTGGTCATTTGGGGAATTATGGAAGGGGCTCCGCTGCCTGCTGGGTCCTCTCATCCGGGTGTCCTGGAGCAGGCCTTGCGTTAGGGGGCTGCAGGTGGGGCTCAAACACCGGCGGCATGTTCTCGTCGTGGTGCAGGAAGCCAGTGCCGGGGCCAACGCGGAAGGCCGGGATCGAGCACTGGAGTGATCCGGCAGGCACCACACGCGGTAGGTAGGCCTGATGGAACATCTATCAATCAATCAAAACTTTATTTGTATAACATGGCTAAGACCTAAGACCGGCTTTGGTCAGGGACAGCAGGACCCTCCCCAGGTTCAGCATGTCCATGCGCATGGTCTGGCGCTCTCTCCCCTCTGAAGAGAAACGCCAACATGGCATTCTTACGTACATCCTTTCAGTAATTCTTGTGGAGTTGTTGGTAATGTCGAAGAGAAAATTGTTGTTGGACTGTACTGTTCGCAAAGTAAATGTGCAATGAAGGAGTGTGGACACTTTGTCTGACCTTGTTAGTAAACATTCTAATTCCCTTAGAGACCACAGAATCAAGCATTCTAAATATATGCTCCAGGGAACAGCATTGTGACATCACACCCATGACATGAGAGCCATCCCATTTGTTGAACTCAGATGGATATACTGTATAAGAACAGTGGAGTTGGTGGCCTGTTATGTATTCCATTCGGTTTCATAGTATAGGGGGTCGTACTAGGGTACCTAGTACTGTGAACTCACACCTCCTTTCTGTGTTGAGTTTGCATGTTCCCCCCATGTTTGCAAGGGTTTCCCCCAGAAAGAACCCAATACAAAAAAACATGCAGAAGAACAGATCACTAACGCTGTCCGTCCCTGGCTAAGACAGACAGGAGCACTTGGTTGGTCCCTGGGTGCGTCCCCTGCATGCTGCCTACTGTCTGCTCCTGGCTGCCCTTGGGGGAAGGACGACGGGATCATTGATGCCAACTTAGCAACTTTGTCGCTAGATTTAGCGACTTTCCAGACCCCCCTGGCGACTTATTTCATGAAAAGCGACTAGCGACAAATCTAGTTATTTTTTCTGGTCATTTGGCCTGCTCTGCCAGTTATTAATGCAGGTATGCATGCATGTTTGTGTTGGTGAAATGTCTATGCATATTTGCACACTGACAGTTAACTTAGGACTTTTTGAAGACTAATTTACTCATCTCACTTATGATTTATTTGATCAAACTTACGCTTTCTTGTAAAGTTGGCAGTTTCAGTTAGGTTGGCAGTTTCAGTTTGCGATCGCGAGCTAACGTTCAATTAGCTAATGTTAGTGGAAGGGGCTACGTTAACACCCACTCTGAGGCGACAACGTCACAAAAACTGTAAATGTATAAAACCAGACGTTTGGTGATAACAATTTAGCTTAATTTGTAGCTCAAAGTGTCCTCTAAACAATTCCGGTTGTCAAATAAACTGGGTTGCTAATTTTGAGAAAAGCGCTGCAGTTTGTAATCCTGGAGGGGGCTGAGTTAACCCCCATGTACAGTAATGTTGGTACAGTATACAGTAATATGGAATTCTCATAGAATGACGAGGCATCGCCAAGCAATATTTTAAGGGCGACACTTCACAGAATTCATACTGATGATTTGTGGTCGTTTTTGCATAACTAAATATGCACATAAGCTGAAAATATGAAGATAGACACTATGATATGTAATTGTAGGAGAGTCAGTTACTTTTCCGTTGCAGTTGCAGTTTAATGCGTGGAGGCCTGTGCTCTCTGAGCACCCTTTCTATTTGCATGTGCATTTTTATGTGAAGCACTCTTGTGCATGTAAATTATCTGTTGTTAAGCACTTTGAGCTGCATTTATTTGTATGAATGGTGCTATATAAATAACATGCTATTCATATTAACATTATTATTATTAGTAGTAGTAGTAGTATTAGACTTTGGGGGGATTAGATGAGAAGATGAAGCCGCTCAGAAGGCGATGCTGGGAGAGGAGGTACAGTACAGTACACGCATGTTGGACAATCAATAAGCTGTCAAACAATGCGTGACATGAAGACATCAAATCAAACTTTAATTGTATAGTGCATTTCATACACGATGTGTTTTACAGAGAGCAATGGGGGGGGGCATAGGTCCAACCCTACATATTCCAGAGGGAAGCAAAAAAAAAAAAACAGTTTCACCCGGGGGCCAGAAAAGTTAGCTGTACAAATTCTTCCCTGACCTCTCTCAACGAGATGATCGAGCAAGCTCCTGGTAAATGTTTGTCTATTGGCTAAGAACATACAGTATACATAGCAATAAACATGGCCTAAATACTTCATAAGAGAGACATGACTAACAGGAGAGTGCACAAATTACAAGTTACAGACAAGTTGCCTACATGGTAGGCCATTATGTGTTAGATATCCCTGTAGTCTCTAATATTATATTTAAGTGAATCATATAACAAAGCACAGTAAGCACTTAGCAGAACAGGCTCATAGAGAAAGCCGAAAGCAGTGGTGGGGAGATAGAAAGCAGAGAGCCATGGGTAAATAAGGGTGGAGTTGGCTGGATAGGGACAGCTGACGACACAGAGTGGGAAGGAGCTAGACACGAGGAGGCAGGGGGCCTTTCAAGGAGCCATTAGGTGGACCTTGGCCGAGGACAGCACTACCGCACTTCCTCATAAGGGTACACAAACTGTCCGTGGACGCACCAATAAATGTGAGAGAGACAAAAGGATGCTGGGAGCGGCTGTGCAGTATGCTGGACAATCAATAAGCTGTCAAACCATGCGTGACATGAAGACAGCACTACTGGACACTTCTCATAAGGGTGCACAAACTGTCCATGGATTCACCAATAAATGTGAGAGAAGCGAAAGGATACCCACCCAGCTAACTCACAGACCATTAAAACGTTTAAAGACATATGAAACATGGAAGTAATTTGCCGCATTGTTTCGTGCAGGAGAATGCTGCTTGTGAACATACAGGGAGGGAGAACTTCAGTTATTTCCTTCCCGTTGCTAAAGCTGGTCACAGAAGGATCTCTTCACAGCCCACTTCACATTTCATTTGTGCTGCAGGAACATAAAGCAGGCCTCTGCGTTCGTTCTGCTCTGCTCCGATTGCTGAGCCAGGGGGACAGGAAATCATTACCGTCAAAACATCTCTGGCAAAGGTCACTCAAATCAGGAAAATTAAATTAGTCACCTTGATAAGAAGCAGAGACTCTGAACCAGTAGTGGGAGACACTGACAGGAGCGGAAATGCACAGACAAAGCCCTCCCACAAAATGATGGAGAGGTTTGGGTGTGTGTGTTGTCCTTTATTTATTTGCTATGAAAGTGGATAATTGGGTCCTGCCCACTTAATTATCATGGGGGAAGTGATGATATTGCAGTTAGTGGGTGAAAATTGGACCTGGTTAACATGAAGGTGCCAATTTTGCTCTCTATGAAGGCACTCTGTGTAAGTGCATGTACTGTAATTATCAACAGAGACTACTGCATTATCAATGGAGAAATGTGCATGTTGGCAATTTAGCAAAGGTTTAGTACAAAACTCACATAACTGAGATTGAGTATGTATAAATGATCATTCATGCACCGTTTATGAATAATTAGCGAGAGAACTGTATTGTGATCTCTGCGAGAGACAGTAATTGAATATTGCATATTATCTCCATCACTTCAGGTATCAAACCTCTATATCTAGTTGATCCATTGGTTACAGGTGATGATGTTGAACGGTACTAACTGATCTGGCCCTGGTAGCCTCACGCTGCTCATCATTCCACGGGTTCTTGTTCAGAGGTCTTCCAGGAACATGTGAAGAAAGGTTTTAAAGGTCACTGGCAGATAATGTGTTACTGTTGTAGGACACAGAGAAGCAGAGGCTTTGAACAGAGTTCATTAGACGAGCAATTAATTTGGCCTGTTAGCGATCGCTCATTAACAAATGCCAAATTCACTGAAGGTCCTATGATATTTATAGAATCAGGGAGCATATTAGGAAAATCCATACAACGCACATAAAGCTATATAAATTATACACAGGATAGTGATATATTGGGAGATTTCTGTCATTTGCGTATTATATATGTATGTCTATTATGTGCCATCCGTTGAACATTTCTTTCTTTTTTTCCCTTTTTTTTCTCAAGAATATGAGACACGGAATCCAGGAGAGAGGGATGATTTGACCCTGGTCTGCTTCAATGTCTGCACGTCCTTCAGGATTTCTATTCTATAATGCTGATTTTAAATGTCCTCCCTATACAGTACAGTACCTGTGTGGGTGTTACTGTAGATGTCTCATTGTTGTGTGAGTTTCATGTGTGCGTATTGTGCAGATACATTGAGTTACTCATAGGGAAAACCCCACCGTAGAGCTGAATACGGGTTGCTCTATTTTAGCCCTCTACTGTTCAGTGTTAATTTCATTGACAAAAACTACGACAAATAGTTTTTATTTAAACCTTTATTTATTTAGTTATCGTCACAAGACTAACTAAATAAAAACTAATTTATGATGCAAAAACTATGATGAAGTCTATTGACATTTTCATTAACAAATAAAAACTAGACAAAAATGTTAGGGAGGGATGATTTGGGAAGAGATTCAATCAGAATGTTGAGATTTCCATGAAAGTTGTGGCTCACTGAAAAAAACTTGAACACAGACAAGGAGAGCATATAGAAATGTAATTCAGTAGCTTCGTCCATCAGTGTAATAGATGTTTCCTCCAGGAGTATATATGAGTTTGGAATTTTAGAGAAATGGTTAAATAATGCATTAGACTTTAACTAAATCCATTTGATTTCAGTCTACTAAATGTACTGTACAGTAGATTAAGTCAACTAAAATCTTAACGCTATTTAGTCAACTAAAACTATAGTAGATAAAACTAAAACAATTCAGATGACTAAAATATGGTTAAAGCTAAATTGCATTTTAGTCGAAAGACTATGACTAAAACTAAATCCAAACATGCTGTCTAAATTAACACTGATACTATTTAAAGGAGTCGTGAAGCTTGTCCCACAGGACTACAGCCATCAGTAAGCTTCATGGCTTTATGTCCACCCAAACTTTATGGGCATAAAGGCTTCTCCGTTAATCTCTCATCAAAAACGCAGAGACAGTTAAGAAACCCGTCAGGGTGTTTAAAGAGTCTGTGGGTTTCAGAACCAGGTCCAACACCTCCACCACCGCTGGATTCAACGAGCACAACCTGACAGGCCTGGTCCAGCCCGGCGAGAGCGGCAGTGCCGACGGAGCCCCGGAGGGCAACAGCAGGTGTGAGATCCACAGTGTGAGGTTGCACACCTTCTAAAGGTCTCCTGGGTCCCAGTGTTAAACCTGGCTTTGTTCCATTAGCAGCTTCTATCATATTTGACAGCGTCAGTAGTTATATTTCTGACAGTATGGATGATATGATTGTGTGAATAGCATACTTATTAATGAGATGCAATTAAAATGAAGGGAAACCAGTCATAGATGTAACGAGACATGCCGGATTACTGCTGATTTACATTTAAGAGATGGAAAGAAGGCATGGAGGTTCATTGTGAGTGTATGCCTCACTTCATTTGCATGTCATTTAGGGCAACGGTGGTGAATCGGAGGCCGTTTCATATGAGACCCATTCCAAAAAGCTGTTAAATAGCAGTTGGTCCACCTCAATGTCCTTTTTACTATGGTGGTGGACAGGGCTGTTGCTAGGTATTCTGGGCCCCCTTAAAGAATATTGGTGTGGGCCTCCCGACTTTTCGTCACCACTTTTTGGACCCCTTTTTAAAAAATTATCATTTTGTATTTATTTGTCTGTTTCTCTATGTTCTTTTTCCAATCAACCTCTAGACATTTACTTGTGTACTTCCTGTGCTTGGACTGTCTCTGTCTGTAGCAGTTTCATGACTGGAACTACTATGAGCCTCTTCACTCCCTTCACTCTCTGTTTCTAACTGGCTAGGACCTTGTAGACAGTAAGAACAGAACAGTGTATTCTTAAGACTTGGGAATAAATCTGTGTAGCACTGTAGAGTTCACAGGAAGCTGCCTAGGCGGCTGTTGATTGGCTAATAAAGGCCTCTCATCTCAAGAGCAAATACCCTCTCTAAAATAACAAATATGAACTTAACAAATCAGCATTTAAACTGAAATCAACTCTATATGAATTTCTATGAATTAGCAACACTATTTATTTATTTATTAACCATGAATTTCTTTATGTAATGTAACTTTCATATGTAGGCTATCTTAACCTGGATTCTATCTAACCATGTTGCTATTCAGTACAGTAGTTCAGTAATAAGTTTAACTAGCCAACCAGTGTCTACCTCACTCACTCACCATCTAAAGCATCTTCTGGGGGTGGGTGTCTAGGTCAGACGAGGCCACAGCTGATTCTGTGAGTAGCAGGACATAAAGGTTTTACAAAGAAATCAACAGTTTTAACTAAGTGCCCCTGTGCAGTGGCCCTGTGGCAGCTGTTTAGAAAGGCGGTGTAACGTCAGCTCTGGTACATGCTGCAGCTCCAATTTAAGGTCAGGAATGAGCCCTGGCCGTTGAAGAGCGTTGGTTTCTAAGGAGGTTTAGAAGGACGTCTTATTGGACTCTGCAGAGCATTGGTTTCTAAGGATGATGTAGCTGTTGAAGAATGTAGACATTTAGAAGGACGTCTTGTTACTGGACTCTCAATGTTACTCTCGATTGGAGCAAACCAGGCAAATAATATATTCTGTTTCACCAAATGCACAATACATATTGCACAGATGGCTACAGTATTATTGCGTTAGGCAATAGGGCACAAGCTGCTGGCAAGTCAATTAGCTCCCACACACAGACAGAACACAGCGTGTGATTGGTGTAGGCAGGCATTGAATTGACATCCTGTTTATTTAACCATGTAGACCAAAGAACAGTATATATTTTCTTGTGATGATGTCTCTTTCTATGATTGTAAAGTTTTTTGGGGTGGACGCCAGGGTCGCTTCCTCGGTCTGTCTGGAGACGCTGGCTCCACTACTGTAGCTGCAGGTCGGATGACCTCAGGACCCCTTAGGGGTCAGGCTGGGTTCTCTTACCATCCCTGAGGCAGGATTTCACCTTGTGTCTCTTGAAGCACACTAACTATTAGTAATGTTTCAGAACAAAATGCTTCACAAACTCAGGGCCTCACAGACAAGATAGCCTTTCATGTTGTTTCAATCCCACACTACCACAATATACGTAAAACTAACACAACACAACACGTAAAACTAACACAATACAACATGTCGCTTCACAGTGGAGTATATGCCTTTAGCATACACATTGTCACGGGAGTATATGTGTGGCCTAATGATGGTCTGTGTGTGTGCCTGTGTTTGTGTGTGTGTGATTGTGCATGTGTTTTTGTGTGTGCATGTGTGTGTTTGTGCATGCATGTGTGTGTCTGTGCGTATGTGAATGTGTGTGTGCGTGCGTGTGTGTGTGACCCTTCTGTATTATTAAAGATGAGCGAAAAAAGGGCGCAGGTGTGTGAGTAAATATTTTAGTGGTCTGTAGGAACCTTCAACATGTCTTGAATACTGTACCTCAAGATAGTAATTTCAGTCGAGGGAATTCCCTACAAACACTACACAGCCGAATCCATCACAAACCCCGTATTTTAGAATCGGGACGGACACTTTGATATCTCCATGTCCCACTCATAAAGACACAGCTAGGCGTCCATGTAATCAAGGCGGGGAATTGCCCAGGAGTGCACTCTTATATCCCATCTGGCCAAACAGATGCACAGAGCAGCAGAATCATCTGGACAACACGCGTACGCCTGGGAAAATTAGAAAACAAACATGCGCTCGGTGAGAAAGAAAAAGCACCTGTCAGAAGGTGTTGTACTGTAGATGGATACTGGCGTAATCCCCAAAGTAAATAGATTTGAGATATGTGGAACTCTTGAGAAATGTCATGTTGGAGAATTTTAACTGGTGGACACTCGCTGCAGTGCCAGGCAAATGGAAATGACTTGGTTATTTCTGTTAGACACAGGTAAGCACAGTGAGCATGAGAGATGTTGGCAATGGAATTATTCAATAGACACACATGAAAGTAAAGGATAGCCTACCATAGACACTCCAATACTAGTCTCGCATAGCCAGACCTAGTACAGTATCTCCACAGAAAGGGTCTGGCTGGACTCATTACCATTCAGAGGTAGGGGGCAAAAACGCTGTATTTCTTTAAACCAATCACAGTTGTCTTGGGAAGAGCGGTTGCTAATGCTCAATGCTTGAACACTATGAATAATACTTGAACAAAATTCCAAACCTACTGTATTATAACAACCGAATCAAATGCAACCTCGCAAGTTATTGAAAGATCTGCATTTCAAATCCACTCGATGCATCACATTAGCTGCATTTCAACGGAATACGCAAGTTGAATATACAGATTTTCCCTATGCTTATCCATTTAAAGTCCTCGATTTCTTAATTTAATTTCAGCCGGAGAAGGTTGTGGGGGAATCAATGTACGCAATTAGACACACAGCTCCGACCAATTAGCCGCCGTGCTAATGGGCCTGAATGGATTTTCTGAAAGGAGAAGAGAAAGCAATACGGATGGCTCTTCCTCGGTGGGTGTACTTTGACAGCTCTGTAGCAGGAGGAAGTACCGCTGCTGCACTTCTGCATAATATCATTCCAGGAAGTGACTCCCTCCAGACCTGGCCGCCGGGTGCTCCGCATTGTAGATGGGCTACCATGCAGACGGAGCGGCCTCCTGAATCACGTGATATCCCCTTCCTGACCGGGACTTCAACCAGACACAATCACAAGCATTGTGTTGCCTGAACTTGTGGTCTGATTGTAAGCCTTCCTGAAACGTGTTTTTATTGAGGGTACTGTATACAGTAAACAGATATGAGCCGTCTCCCGGGTATTACGATGCATGCTGAGAGGCATGCTAGTGTGCAGTGGGCCTGTTATACGGTCAGACCACGTTTCTGCGATGCATCCTGCTAAAGGTAGGGTAACGCTGGCATGTTAATGATGAAGTCATCCTCCGCTTAATGATAAGCTGTATTTCCTTTTAATCGTTCTATCATGCATGTAACAGATGTAACACAAAACGGTTGTGCAGATAACACACCATCTCACACATACAAACTTGTTCTATCATGCACATGTACCGAATGTAACGTGTGCAGATAACACACCATCTGACTCAGCACACAAACACACGCACACACAAACATACCTCCAAACGTACAATGTGTTAATTTTACAACCAAATCTTCCAAACTGAGCATGCCCACTTTCTCCACCACACACACACACACACACATACAGTACTGTACATACATACACACACACACACACGCTGCCTTTCCCTCAAACTGGGAAACCACTAACACAACATCAACATAACATAACACAATTCAGAGAAAGTTCCCATTTCTCCCCCCTAGAGGGGAAAACAGTCATTGCGGCTGGTCAACTGTTACCAGCTGAGGGCAATGTGCAATTAAAGCCATAGCTGCTCAACTGAGGTGTTCACCCTTTTAACTAGGCAGCTCCAGTGAGAAGGACAATTGGAGCTGGAACAAACACTGTGGTGGGGAAGATTGCCCACTACAAAGAACTGTTGTGCTTTTTAACTGCCTGCTAAATGACCAGAGTGGCTGCCGGTGAGAAATGACTCTTGATTGTTGTTATTGTTTGATAATTGATGTTTGATTTGTTTGATGTCATTCTAATGTGGACTACTGTTTGGTAGAGTATAGCTTGTTTATGGAGTTGGCTAAATGTGTGAATTGCTGTGCTGGTTGGTAGTTAATAGAGTTGTAGGCCTACTGCCAATTATTGTTTGTTTCCAATCCAGTTGGTTGTGGGTATGTTTACATGTCACAGGGGTCCAGCCTATTTAGGTGTACTGTATGTATGCTTGTGTGTATGGTGTGATATAGTCTGTCTGTATGCATGCTTGGATGTATGTGTGTAGCATAGCCTGTATGCATGTGTGTACTGTATGTATGTGTGCATATATGGTTAGACTGTGTGCATGTTTGTATGCTTGACAGCCCATTTGTATAGTACAATGGTGAATTGGTAGTGAACATATTTTTTGCAGAGATGACAATGATGTACATTGCATTGTTAATTGTGTTTTCACCTCCAAAGGTTTCACTGCTACCACCAATGAAATGACAACAAAAAGAAAAACAAATCCTAAATAAAAGGAGAAAGATCAATTCTGTCTGATCATTGAGAGTGGAATCCTGTGGGACTCTGGGCAGACAGTTTAGCCCTTTTCAAGTTCGGGGACTGCACAGATAAACAACTTGACACACATACATACAGAACATACACAGCCATACATACATACATACACAGCCATACATTCACAACACAGCTTAGACTCTCACTTAAAGGACAGGTTCGGAATTGAGCATTATAAGCCATGTTATAAGGTTATTTACGATTATACAGCGGCTGATATCAACGTTTCGTCAAATAGTGCACTCTCGAGATATACGTTAATGTTGTATATAGAACATCAACGGACGCCAGTGACCGATGGTGTTTTTGAGGGATTTTGTTAATGCACCTAGGGATCCATTGAGTGTGTTAGCGGCGACAGGCTATATGTCGTGAGTGCACCGTTTGACGAAACTTTAATATCGGCCGTTGCCATATAATGCCAAATTCCGAACCTGTCGTTTAATTATCCCCCATGCTCACTGTCTCTCTCTTTCTCTCTGTCTCTCTCTCTCTGCCCCTCAACCCTCTCTCTGCCCCTCAACCCTCTATTTCCTCCCTTCCACTCCTCCCCTTGTCTCTGTCCTCTCCACCAGCAGGTCTGGTCCATGCTGTTCCTCTCTTACTGATCTTGATGAGCTAGTTGTCTTCCCAGATGTTCCAGTAAAGGGTTAGGGTTTTTTCAAAGAACACCTTCCCACTTTAGGAATGACTGACACTAGAGCACATCTCCATACAGTAACATTCGGCCTTCCCCCGGCTTGTCTGTGCTGGAGAGACGTGCTCACAGCGTAGGGAGAACATACCGTTGTTTCTGTCTCTCTCTCTGAAAAGCATTGATTTTATTTTTTCACAACCTCAAGGTCAGTGCTAAGAAGAAGCCTGGAGGATGTCATCTTTTCAGAACACTGCCCACACACCTTCCAGCAGCTTTTATTATTAGTAGGAGTATTAGTAGTATTAGTATTATTATTATTATTTACTCAGGACATATAAACAAACAGTTCGGTGTAAGTCATTTTGAGCCCCTTTTGTAAGGATCATGAATGAAGATGAAAATATAGACAGATACTATCTAAATGCACTTACACGATGCTTTATATGAATACTGGTATATGAAATACAGTTAAATAATCTAGAAAAGATATTAATGTCATAAGTATTACTGTTTCACAAAACTGACAAATAGCATGGTCTCCCACACCTATTACCTACTAATTTGGCACATACAGTGCAGGTACTTTTTACTCATTCATAATCCATCTTAATTCCAGGCACAGGCAGGTTGTATAATTTCCTAAGGCTCTCTCAGACAAATGACTATGCAGCCCTGCGGCTATCTCCTGCTTTTGTTGGTGAATGTCAGTGAATTCAGTGCATTAGAGTCAGTAAACAAGTAATGGGCCTAATCACGCCAGATGACAGCTCCTCCAAATTAATTCTTTCCCCATGAATGACTTAAAGTTGGCCCAAGGTAAGCAGGCAGAATCTGAGCTGACAGCCAAACAAAGGAGGTGATGCAGCACTACTAGTAAAGAAACCAAAGTAGATTCATGCTCTGTAACAAGCACGTCTATTCACATTGAATACGATGATACAGGGATACATCCATGAATATTACAATGGCAAATTGATCAACCTTAAATAACAAATATAATACTCTCAATATACCCTGTCATCAGATAATGTTGTACAGTACAGTATGTAACTGGTGTTTCCTACAAATTTATTTGGAAAGGATCTAGGAATAATCTATGATTAGATTCCATGTGCTCATATAAAGTTGGAGTTATCTTTGTTAATTTTAAATATGGGTGGCATTGTCAAAAAGCCAGATGTCTGCTATCGTTCTTATTATCACTTAAATTTCATTGGTGAGTTCCCTGTGGTGACGACACATACAGTAGACTGCAAACCCGTAGAGATTATTCCTTGTGACTTCAAATCAAATACGGTATAGTTACACTGGCCTACTCTCTCAGATATTCAACTGCATGGACGTACTGACAACAAAAGGCACATCTATAGTATCTAAGTCTGCATTTGTGGACATACCACAAAGAACACAGAGGTAATACCAGCATGTATGCCTACCTCAGTCTACCTCCATTGAAAGCCATTTCAATTACAGAACACTGCCCAAAGCAATTAGTGAAGCCCTTCACGGCTATTTTCAACAACTACCAACATTTAAGTACTTTTCTTCAAGCGCAATATCATTAGCTCCATACCACAATTACCACAATGCTTTTGGAGCACTTAGAACCTGCAAAACCTTTGTCTGTGATACTATTAATTACACCCACTGGTGAAACCGATGCAGTGGACAGAGTGGTTGGCTTGATGGCTAAGTAGGGAGCTGGGAGGGAACCAGACTGCGATGGTGCAGTACATGGCAGCTCGCAACATATTTCATTTCATTTATGTCATTATTAACATAAGAACACCCATAGATTGCATTACAAATGTGTCTAGGAGTCTTGAGAGAACATGGCCCTCTGCGTGTAAGGCACATGACACGCTATCACATGACCTCCATTAACAATACCACATTAATTCCATTTCACAAGTTATACTAGTGGATATATTCCTATGCAGTCAGCATAGCACGGCTGTCATATTTGCAGGTTGTTAGTAATTTAATCTAATTGCAGTGCAGTGTAACTGATAGCGGGGTGCAGGGGAAGCAGGTCTTCGGGGAAAGGGATGTAATTATTGAATTGATTACTGGGGCCTGGATTGACGGGCCAGGATCCTGTCACGGGACCAACTCGTACAGTAAGGAGAGGTAGGAGGGAAAAGGGAGGCTGGGTGTGGTGGAAAGGGCTTCGGCTGGGACCTTTTCTCACATCCCCGTCCGAGCTTTGCTTGCAATTAAACCCTGCTGCACATGTTCAACAAAAACAACTATGCACAGGCTGATCATGTTTACCGTAGGAAGAATGTCTGATTGAAAATAAATGAGATAAAAAATGAAAAAAGACAACAGAAAATGCATCCCTGTAGTTTATTCTCAGAACAATTCATTTAACTCTGGGTGAATTGTGTTTGTCACGGTCACGCAGAGAAAGATTGAAGCAATAATCAATGTTTGTTTAAGGGAAAACTGTTTTTCGACACACGACTGTTTGCTAATGGAGCCCATTCTCTGGGAGTAAAATATCAAAGTACTCTGGTGTTGATCCCCGGGAACAATCAATAGTCGGCCGTTGCATCTGAGGATTTGTTGCTCGGCAGACCAGTTCCTCTGGAATAGGAGATCATGACACTGAGACTGATTGCTAGGCCACAGGGCTGGGTTTTGGTGTGTGTGTGTGTGTGTGTGTGTATGTGTGGGCGGGTGTGTGTGTTTTGTGTGCGCACGCAGGAGCGTGCGCATGTGTGTGTGTTTTGTGTGTGCACATGGGTACACACACATGTGTTTGTGTGTTTTTGTGTGCGCGCGTGCGTGAGTGTGTTTTCAGGTCTGGTGCAGCAGAGGCAGGTGACAGACTCAGTCGGGCAGAGGGGAGTGAGGTGGTTCCCAGAGGACCTCTGTGGGCTGACGGCAGCTGCCCAGGAAGAAGAATGGCTGCCTGTTTCCCAGAACAGAGAGCTAAACACAGTCTCTCCTCCTCTGTCTCCTTCCCTGGCCGCCACTCTCTCAGGCTGTCTCTTCTGATGCTAAACACCCACATTCTCTATTTCACCCACGTATATAAGCGCATAATGTAGACTCAGGAGTCAGTCTCTAAACGCTGTGCTCAGCTAGAGACTGAAGACATTCATCCAGGTTTCTTCGCTAAAAATATGTGAAAATGTTTTGAGAGATTGGAGAAAAAAAAACTGTATTGCAGAACAAATCCTCGTCTTTAGGGCGGTCCTTCCTAATGGGTCGGTGAATGTTTTGTTTTGATTTGATTCTCCACTCCAGTTTGTTTGGGGGACCTTTCACCATATTGGAGATGTAGGCAGTGGTTCTGATTCGTTGTGTCGGTTTTCGGTGCTGTTCTAGCGATGATTTACGATGAAGATGTCTCCAGACTTTTGGAGGCGGAGATCTTAGAAATCTGGCATTCACGATTAGTATTATCTCGCATTATGTATCTCTTTTAATTACAAAAGAAAAAAAGTATATACATACAGACATTTCATCTGACTGAGTACACAGGCATTCCATCCAACGGGATCTCTCTCTCTGTCTCTCTCCCCCTGCTGTATCTCCCTCAGCTAGCACATGCAACACACACTCAAGCAAACCCAAGTACAAACACCCCTCATTGACACACACATGCACACACACACACGCACACACACACACACACACACACAGTGTGTGTGTCACAGTACCCATACAGCTAGTCCTCTGGGAACAACTTCTTGAGCTAGAAGGAGTGAAAAAGAAGAAATTCTGGATATCGATTCTTCCAGGACACCCCTCATTGTCTAAAGTGATTTGGCTTCCTCTCGCCACGCTCATGCTTGACCAACCAGCACCTCCCCAGGCTTCTCTCACACGTTGCCTCACTGTAGAATTATCTCTGGACCCACCAAACCTATTTCGGCCCCGGGGCACGCACACACTCTCTCTCTCACACACACACACACACACATACTCACTCACACACACTCACACACACACAAACACACACACTCATACACTCACACGTAATGTACTCACACACACATACGCATGCACGCGCACACACACACACACACTCACACATAATGTACTCACACACACACACACGCATGCACGCGCGCACACACACACACTCAATCATATCCCCCAATCAGGTGCTGGTGAGACTGTGGTTTAGAGCGTAAACAGCGATGGCCGAGCTTAATTAAAGGAGATGAGGTGTTCACACCTGTGCAAACATCTGTTTTTTTTTTTTTAAATCCTCCAATAAATTAATATTCGGAAACTACATACAAAAGAGATGATGTGACACAGACAAGTGTGTTTTCTTAAAGTGTGTGTGTACGTGTGCTTGCGTGTATGTGTGCCTGTGTGTGTGTGCTTGCGTGTGTGTGCTTGCGTGTGTATAGTATGTGCTTGCGCGTGTGTGTGCTTGCGTGTGTGTGCTTGCGTATGTATGTGCTTGCATGTGTGTGTGCTTGTGTGTGTGTGTGAGTGTGTGTGTGTGCTTGTGTGAGTGTGTGTGTGTGCATGTATCCACTTATATTTGTTTATTTATCTGCAATACAGAGAGTGAGTTAGAAATTGAAATATGATTTAGAAAAAATAACATTACTGCTGTTAATAAATACAATTTTCGAATCCCTAATTTCAATTCCTCACAATTCAAATGCAATGCTAACCTCTAGACATTCTAATTTTGTATTCCCCCTATTATGAAATATAAATAATGAAGAATGATTATGTGCATACAGTACAATAACAACTACCTAGTCTCAACGCCAGACCCATGAGAGTTCTTTCGCTGATGCACTACGTAAGCTACGCTAACTACGCTAACTACGCATGCTGCAGATCTATATGGGTCTGGAACACTTCATGCAAAAATCTGGTGTTCAAATCCTGGCAATTCATTGGTAGCACTGGAATCCCGGCGACACCAATCAGAAACGACTTTCGCCATTAGTCGTTCCCCACCCATAGATATGCCCCACCCATCTAACCTGGGATAGCATCTCTCATTTGCTGTGACGACCCGTGCCCCTTTCAATTTTGACCTATTCGATACCACGTCACAACACCAGCCTGGGCGGCGAAATGGCACAGACTCTATTATGTAGCATGTGGAGTGCAGCGATTCAACGTAACATTTGAGTCTGGAGAGAGGCTAACAACTACCTACTACCTCAAGAGGAAGTATGAAAGACTAGAGGACGCTCAACAAAGCTATCCTGAGCGCTGGTTGTGTCTGATGTGAATGTAGGATACATCACGCTGGCTGGGTGGAGGAATGGGGAAAATAAAACCTCTTGTCAAAGCCGAGTTTCCTGCTCTCGTGTAGAGAAGACAAACGACACTGATGCGTTGTCATTTTGTTAAGGTTAAAGGCAAACCGTGTCATCCATCACATTGTGAAATGCGGTTTGGGCTCTGATTGGGCTTGGCGTGGGACCAGGGTACCTGCTGCTGAGAACAGCTGCTGGCTCTGTCTGCCAGATATCTACAGCAGCAGCCCAGCTCAACCCATAACACAGCGCAGAAATGTTCCACTTCACAACCCACTTCATGTCCTAGTGGACCTTATTCCTACTCTCCTGTTCAAGCCTTTCTAACAAATGCCTTGTGCTGCTTTACAGCATTACATTACACTATCATATACTGAATAGCCCTTTCTGAGATGTGTAGGTCAGCTTCTGTCCAGAAAAGCGGATGTGATAGTGGCATTTTGTAGCCTATATAAACCACTTAGAGCAGCAACCTTCCATCATTCTCCTAGAGAAGGTGTACCAACGCAATATCAGTCAGTGCAGAATGTATAATCTGTTCCTGTCATAATGTTGTGATGGAGTGTCTCTGAGTGGTGTCATAGTAACTGTTATCATCAGCCTTGTCCCAGTTTCACTCTACCTCCCTCAACCTTTCACATGCAAAACCCCTAGCTGTGCTAACCTCATTTATAACAGGATGACATCTCCAGGAGGTTGACACACCCCAGACTTTCAGTCTGGCCTAGGGTAAACTTCCATTGTTCTATCGTCCCTACCTGAAACCAATTCAAGATTTACCGCCCTTTCTAATATCACGTGTCTGAACTCTTGACCATTGTTGATGACGTCTGCCATTTATTATGACGTGTACAGATGGGTTAGCCAATCAAATCCCTGGAAGCGTCATACCTGTGTATTGCTTGAATATAAGACCGTGCAACACCTTGCTGTTTCACTTCTGTCGGATGAACCACTCACGTGCGTTATCCTGAAGTCCTTGCGCTCGTATGTTTTCTTAAAGGAGTAGTAAAGGGAAAATGCATGTTTAGCCCTGTTTTAAGGTTACTTATGATCATATACAATGGTGCAGATCAAAACGTTGACAAAACTAGCACTTTTGAGAAAGTCTGATAATTGCTCTACCACTGTTTTGGTCACATAATGGATGTGGGTGGGCATCTTGAAAAATCTTTCAAAAACATGTGAAACTCGATTTCAAAGACAAGAAACTCACCGAGGTGTTAGTTGGCGTTCTGACATATAATTCGCCATAAAGTAAGATTCTAGTTCATCTGGAAAAGCTTTTTTTAATATTTAGCATAGAACTGTTTAGTCGCAGCACATACGTGTGTAAACTTCCGCAAACTAGGTAGCCTAGCAACATAAACAATAACAATAGCTACTGTAAGTAGTTCCGCTTCCTGAATCCCCTCTGCAGATTGATCTACACATCTACAACGGTCGCTTCAATACAAGGCAATGGATTTCATAAAATGATCAATAAAACCCTACAGGATTCATACTTTGCGGCGAATTTGATGTCAGAACACCAACGGACACCAATTACCCCCTCGGTGAGCTTCTTGTCTTTGAAATCCAGAGTTTAACATGTTTTTGAAAGATTTTTCAAGGTGCCCATTCACATCCATTGTATGACCAAAACGGTGGTAGAGCAATTATCAGACTTTCTCAAAAGTGCTAGTTTTGTCAACGTTTTGATCTGAACAATTGTATATGATCATAAGTAACCTTTAAACAGGGCTAAACATGCATTTTCCCTTTACTACTCCTTTAATAAATCAGACTTAACCTCTTTGAGCGAACCTTGGCAAATCCTTTACTTTCGATCAGATTTATTTCCACTACAGTGGCTAACCTGTGAATCCTTGAGTCAAGTTCAGTTCAGTTTGAAACCTCAAAAGCAACGATAGGCACTGAGTGAGTTATCTACCGCTTCTCACTGCAGAAGAAGCACACACACACACACCTACAATGCTCCCTGTTGCCCCCCCCCCCTCTTGAATGCTGGGAGAACAAGCAACCCCTCAGCTCCCCTCTCCTCTGGTGCCATATTGGATTGGGACACCCCGTCCAACTTTTTTATTTTATTTTATTTTTTTACCAGGGATCTTTGGAGGCAACTGGACAAGTCGCAGAGAGTAGCAGGGCTGAGCCACAAACTTGGTTGTTCTGCTTGGCATAAACTTGGGAGAAAGCTCAGATGTAGGCTATCTACTGTATGGCCATGGGCTCCACATGAGATGGAACCCTTAGCCTCCATGTTGCCTACTAATGTAATGTATTGTTACATACTGTACTTTTCATTTATCTGTAATTTCTGGAAACAACTTTTAGACATACGTAAATCAAATCCATGAAGCAAACACTGCACAGTGGTGTTATAATGTTGAGGGCATCGCCACCCTCATTATCAATTGAACTCTTAATCTTATCTATGCTCAGTCCAATGTCCCACAACTCATTTCCATCACAGTATGTAGGCCTACTTGAACATCACAGCCACATTGTCTGTTGTGTTTCATTATAAAAGTTGCTACCCTGTCACTTTCTGATAAAACAATGATGTATTTTCCCTTCTTAATTTTACAATCGCTAATAATAAAAAAAACATTTTTGCCAGGCCACTGTAATTTGATGTGTATTAGCTTATTTGTGGGAGTTGTAGTTTCAACGGCAACAAAGCGCTAGACCTAAAATGAACTCCGGAGCAACTACGACTTCAAATACCATCATGCAACGGTCGGTACAATGAGGAAGTGGAATGCAACGGGAGCAGTGTGTGAGAGCAAGAAAAATGTCCCACCAAATAAAGAAAAGGAAATTAGACAAAAATGTGCAGGATAACCTGTACTTTGACAGTTATTCCGATGTCACTATTCACGAGGAAATGATCGCGGATCACGCACGGACTAACACGTACAGGACGGGGATACTGGAGAACAGTAGCTCGATCCAAGGCAAAGTTGTCTTGGATGTCGGCGCAGGAACCGGTGTCCTTAGCATATTCTGTGCACAAGCCGGGGCCAGGAAAGTTTACGCGGTAGAAGCCAGTTCAATCGCCGATCAAGCTGTGAAAATCATTAAACTCAATCGGATGGAGGACAGGATCGAAGTCATTAAAGGTACCCTGGAGACCATCGACCTGCCGCAGCAGGTGGACGTGATCGTGAGCGAGTGGATGGGCTACGCGCTGCTCCACGAATCCATGCTAAACTCTGTTCTCTTCGCCCGGGACAAATGGTTAAAACCAGGAGGCCTTATTCTACCGTCGAAGGCGGAATTGTACATTGCACCCATCAATGATTTGGTCGTGGAGGACCGCTTGAATTTCTGGTGCACCGTTAAGGAACAGTATGGCGTTGACATGTCCTGCATGTCTGACTTCGCGAGGAAGTGCATCATGAATAACGACATCACCGTGAACTCGGTAACAGTCGAGGACGTCCTCTCTCACCCCTCCAAGTTCGCTGAGCTGGACCTGTACTGTGTGACCGCGGAACAGCTGAAATCCGTGAAGGGGGTGTTCACGTGTGAATGTTTCGGCTCGTCTGCCGTGAACGCCCTGTGCGTATGGTTCACGGTGACCTTCCCGTGCGAGGATAAACCGCTGGTCCTCTCCACGTCTCCCTTCAAACAGGAGACGCACTGGAAGCAGGCGGTGCTGTACCTGGATGCCCCGGTAGACGTGATGCAGGACACCGCAGTCACGGGAGAGGTCAACATGTATCCCTCGGAGGAGAGCTCCAGACATATATGCATCCACGTGGACTACACTATAGGACAGCACAAAAAACACTCCAAGACCTTTTCCATACCTGACGGATACTCAGAAGCCCAGCAGTAGCCTACTGCCCTCTCTGCCTCTCAGTCCCAAGGCTATACATTGTCAGTACCTGTATTATGATGGCATATAGCAGCATTGTAGTCTATGCATTAGAGAAGACATGTTGGCCAGGCCCTCTAGGTCTGTTCTAGTAAGATTTTATTAATAAATGCTGTGATGAATAAAAAAGAAAAGAAAAAAAGATATAGACCTGATCATTTAAATACAAAAATCCTTCGCATGTAAAACATGTATGCATTTTCCTTTACACGTGCAATCGAGAAATGTAGGCTTCATGAGGCCTACATTAGCCTGTATCCTCTCCATCAGAACCAGGTTTCAGCCTATATCCCTCAAAACTGAATGTACAAATGAAGCCTACAGACGAAGAACCACATAAGTCCCATACATTTACAGCTGTGTCACTGTTTTGGTAATCTCAGTGTCTTCTGACTTTACCTTTAAAGGTGGTTAAATTACTCCATAGAAGATAGTGAGTGTGTGTGTGTGCGTGTGTGTGTGTACTTGCAAGTGATGTAAATCATTCACACAAATATTATTAGGATGGTCTGTACATCTGTTACTGATCAAGCTCTCCCCAAAAAATCAAAGTGCCCATATATGATTATTTGATGCAAATAATCATATATATAATCAAAACATTTCTGGGTCAATCAAACTTGCAATGTAGCATCTGTGAGAATTCCACTTCCACTGTCATTCTATATTCCACTTCCACTGTCATTCTATATTCCATCCTTTCAAATATTCACAAGTGTCAAGGGAGTGGGGATAGTGTGGTTTATGGCCGAGCCATAAGCTTGAATCAACCAAGCATTTCAATATATAGAGGCCTCCTTTTTTATATTGGCATTAGACTACAGATCAGGACAGAATAGAATAGGATGTTTAGGTGTGCCCTGGTGGCTCAATGGGTTGGGGTGCTTACCATGTAAAGCACTGAAGATGGTCAAGTCCTTACTGCAGCGATGTGGGTTTGAATCCGGCCCACACCCTTTGCTGAATGTCCTCCCCTCTCTCTCTCTCTCTCTCTTTTATGTGCACTGTATCCCATTAAAGCAGACCATCCCTAAAAATATCTTTAAAAAGAATAGAAAGTTTATTTGCCATGTGCCAAGTACAGGTACTGTACATTGAAATTATTGTCGTCGCCCGTCCTTACAGTATCTTATCAGCACCAATCAGTTCCTCATTCTAGTCCTAGGTACAGTTAGACATTTAAAGGTTCCCAACTGTCAATTTACTATCTGTAGCCTAGCAGTCTATCAAGTATCATCATATACTTACTGTACCCCATCCGATCATGGATGACCGTGTCTGTGTCCATGACATACTGTAGGCAGTGCAGTTAGATAACATTAAAGTGTACAGCTGTGCCGAGACAGTTGTCTATTGTATAGGCAAGAGTCAGTTGTTCTAGTGTGTTGGTTCAAGTGATCCAAGTGTACAATAGTGCAGTCAGTTGTCTATTGTATAGACCAGGTGCAAGTGCAAGGACATAATGGTGTGGGGGACACATGAGTCACATGTAGCTGAGAAAAAAAAAGACAAGCAGCCTTCTGTAATGTTGACTCTTGTTAGCCTCGTGAGACCATCCTGCTCTCGCAAGCTCACATTCGGTTGATCAGTCTATTACCCCTATTACCAGTATACTATACTATTAAAGCTACGCTGGGTGGGTTTAGGTGTGATGACAGCGAGGAGCGGTTCAAGTTAGGCGTGATAGATGGTGATAGACAGATGGTTCATCCAATCACCGGTAAAGTATTTTTGAAAGTGCCTGACATTTTCCAGTTTCCAACGGACAGTTCCCAGATGGTTGTGTGAACAACAAACCATCTGGTGCGTGAGGTTACACTCTCGTAGGCCTACCCATGGAGACTTGTGGTGCAAATCCGCTTGGTGTGCCAGAGATGTCTGCTAACCTGGCCTGTGGGCAGAGCAAAAGAAGGAACCCAGAATGGAAATGTCAAATACAGTGTGTTAGCTTCAAGCAGCTCCTGAGCTCAGTGTCAAACTCAGGCATGCATCGCCACTCTCCTCTGCTAAACGCTGAACTAATTGTAGCCCACACCCGCCTCGGATCATTTGAAAACCAATAGACACGGTGTTACAACTTTAAATGGGATTATTTATCTTGTATTGCATGGCAATTGAAGGGAGGATCAATAGGCTTTGTGCTTAATCTAATTTAGGACACATTGTGAAGTGGGGATGTTTGAAGGGAGAGAGTGTAGGCGTAGATTTAGGTAGGCCTATGGACGCTATGGATATGTCCATACCAAAGCCACGGAAACACGAATTGTCCCTACCAAAAATAATACAGAGTGAAAACTGTAGTTTTTAATTACCATTCACAACTTACGAAAGCAAAACGGTTGGGAATTAAGGCCTGGTTGACAGCTGCGTTCAGCAAGCTATCCAGTCAACAACGTAGGCCTACAGTAGCCTACTTTTCCCCTAGCCTCGCGTCACCAGTATCTCCTCGGGGAGAAGAGCCTGGTGTCTATTTACTTCACTGCCTTAAAGGTATAATATGTTATATGTGGATTAAAATAAATATTTTTTCCAATATAATACATCCATAGGGCTTTGCGAAGTCTGCAGAGTAAAAGTATTGCTTTTCCATAAAAAATGATATTTTGTCTGAAATTATAACATTATGAAATTTTGACGGCCCGACAATGACACTCTGTTGATATCATACCAGCCAATAGTATAACAGCTTTGGTACTGCATGCTGGATTGCCAGGTACTATTCTAGCTTCACCACTGTGAGATTAGCAGTAGCCAGCAAATGTTATACTTCCATGAATTAGCAGCATTATAAATGTTGGACGTTGTTGTAACATTATGTTCCTCTCGGAGTAAAGATCTTATCACAATATGACTGAAACTGCATTCTCTGGCATTTTGGCAACCAATACGTTGTGTTGTTGCAGTTCTTATCTGGGGGAAATAATCCACATACTACTTATTATACCTTTAAGCCCGCCCCTTTTTCCGGCTCGAGCCTGTAGAGCCCGCATCCTACTTCCGCTTGCTTTATTTTTCTTTAACCGGTAGTTCTCCTCGCATCTTCTTTTACAATTTTCGTCGGTGTTATGTCTGGTGATGCCATCGCGAATGTTATCTACTCGAAACTTCACCATGTGCAGCCTACAGTAAAAACATTACAACAACTGTTCCTCTTCCGGTCCAGACCAGAAGATTATGCGATGGGTGATCGCGCTTCCGCTCTAGACCGGCGAAACAACAGCGAACAAGACAGGCCCCCATGGGCCCCAGACTACTCCCCCCCCCCCCCCCCCTCCCTCCCTCCCTCCCTCCCTCCCCCCCTCCCTCCCCCCCTCCCTCCCTCCCTCCCCCCCTCCCTCCCTCCCTCTGTGACCCACGGCCTGCCTCGTGAGCTCAACGCGCAGCTCACAGCACATCCAGCATCGACTGTCGGCAACAGCGGGAATTTTGATTAGGCAGCAAGTAAGATTGAAGTTATTGAACAATGGGGAATAAAATATGTTGACCGACAATTATTTTTCTGTACAGAGTTGTATCAATGATAATAGTTTAGTTACGTCCTACTAAATGCCTATGTAAACTGTAATGTTAGTGCTAGCTGGTGGTGCAGCTCAGAGCTAGCTGTAGCTATAAGCTATAACGTTAGGTCTCGTAACGTTTGCTGAGGCAGAGATAAGGTGCTGTAATGTTGTCATAACAGTTGGCATTAGCTAGTAATAAATCAGTTTTGGTATAACCGTTGCAAACTCCTAGGTTTGAGCAATGACTAGCTACACGCCCACTGAATTGCATAGTAGGCTAAACAAACGAGACGTAGACGTCTGGTTTGTTTATGCAATTCAGTTCAATAGTCCCAAGTCCAGCATAATTATGTACATATTTCATATGCTACACAGAATAGGCTGTAGGCTACATGGAAAAGAGTGTTTCATGTCTGCAAGTATATTGTCAATCATTTCCCTTTTATGGTAGATGGTGAGTGGAGGGCAAAATGCCACCAGAAAAAAAGAAGACAAAAATGGACATTAGAATTTTTTTTGGTCAAAGCAGCAGAAAGGCAGGATCAGGAGAGGCAGGAGATGCATCAGGGTTACAGGTGAGATTATAGTCTGACTCAACAGATGTAGGTTTGTGGATAAACCTTGTCATTCGTTGTCACATTGCCCAATCAGTGGCGACGGAAATTAATCTGATTCGGCCACCACCCAGATTCAATCCAGACTACGTGAAACAACAACAACCCAGTGTGTCCCTACCAAAGCTCAAATCAAACCTACGCCCCTGGGAGAGAGTCTCTCTGAATTGAAGTGACTTTATACTGTATGCATCTGCTTCCGTCCCAAAGTGCATAAATGTAATTTATGTAAATGTAATTTTATGTAATTTATTGCTTTATAAATGTTCTTAGCCGGTAGACAAACATACTCCAGGAGCTTGCTCGATCGCCTTGTTGAGAGGGGTCAGGGAATAATTTTTACAGCTCACTTATCTGGCCCCTGGGGGATACTGTTTTTTTGCTTCCCTCTGGAATATGTAGTGGTGGGACGTATGCCCACCTCCCTTGTTTTCTGTAAAGCGCATTGTGTTGCCTCTGGGTATGAAATGCGCTATACAAATAAAACTTTGATTGATTGATTGATTGATGTCCATTCTGTTAGGACATCTTTGACAAGACATACAGTATTTGAAAGCTGCTGAAGATGGTAAACTGACTGCCGATCAGACTGATACCGGTACCTGACTGAGCCTCCTTCACACCATAACTAATTGCCATCTCTGATTGGCTCATTTACAGTATGCTAATGATTTACAGTAAAATAAGCCAATGGCGCTCCTTTTCCATCAGCCGATTACAGTAACCAATATTCCTGTCAGGTTAACCTGAGAGGGCAGATTGGAAACATGCTATTGACAAATCCTAATTTAGAAGAGCAATCCCCCATGCGGCGGCCTCATCTCTCAGAGTGCTGCTGAGACAGACTATCTATCATCATTATCATTAGCACAGAATAGACCTTTTTATTTTTTTAAAGGGGGTATAAAATGTCTTGCTCTGACTAATCATTGTCATGCATTTAACACAGATTATTTTGACAAAATTGTGTCTTCTTTATCTGTTAAGCAGTGAAAGTGTCCACCAGACTGTTCATTTTCTAAATTGCTGTTATTCACTCCAAAGGCGGTTGACGAATAGAGTGGTACTGCCAAATGCCATTGACACTGCTACAAAATGATCACTCAAATAAAATGTTCTCTCTCTCTCTCTCTCTCTCAGACAGACAGACACATACACACACACACACACACTAATATGACATATCCCCGTACTGTCACTTAAAAACCTCAGCTATTAGGCTCAAGCCAATGTGTACCAGAAATGCACTCCAAGAGAGACTTATGCAACACAAGGAGGGACGCAGACAGTCAGAGGGACCTGTTGGGTAAATCCCAAATCGCTCCCACAGCAGGTACCCTGTGAATCAGAACAGAGCGTTCTGAATCACAATCAGCTTTGGGCAGATGTGGGGCCCGTCTGTCAGTGAAGTAGGGAGCCCACTGCACACAGGATGTGTGTGTGTGTGTGTGTGTGTGTTTGTGTGTCTGTGTGTGTGTGTGGGCCTCCCTAATCCCTTTTCAATCATGCACTTTTTTTAGGATTATACTCCTTCGTAATTCTCTCAGGGTATTGTATTATTGTTATTATTTTCAATTTGCGGGAGTCGAGTTGTGGGGTTTTAAAAACACTGCACCGGAATAAGCAGCCCATCTGTGCACCTGATTGGTGTGTGGGGGTGGGGGGGGATATGTGCCAACACCTGGGGAGGTGACATTGGGATGCTCTGCTTTCTTCTACATTTCCTGTAAAAGCTGAATGCAAATGGGATATTCTGATCTATAAATTAACCAATATAGCTCTAGATTAAAACATGTACCCCAATACGGAATTCGTCACGGTATTATGAAAGGCCAACCTACAGTGATTCACATGCTTTGCCTAATCGATATATTAGCATGGTAATAATGTTTATTGTTGGGCCTATAAGCTCCTGGGTTGGCACACTATTGTTTCATGCAGAACCTGGAGTGAGAGCCTCCCCAGCTCTAATGCCTCACAGGATGAAGGCAACATTAGCCTACAGTACCTCATCCATTGAACGAAAAAAATAATATCTGTGTGGCCTACAAAAACAGCTGTAGCGATCAGTTTTCTAATCACCTAATATGACAACGAAGCATAAAGAGAAAAGGTGAATTGCACAGACACACACACACAAACACGCACAAAGAAAACACACGCACACGAGTAGCTAAATGACAAATACTGGAGCCACGTGATTGCCTGCCAGACTATGTCAATAACGGTTCCAGCTATCGATAGATTTGATGACGCATGGCTGTTCTCAATGGTGGTTAGTAAACACAGGTGCCGCGGACGGAAAGGCTTCAATGACCGCAGGCAGAACCCAGTGGATCACGATTGGATTTTCAAATCCGTTCGGTCTAGACTAGCCGCAATACATTTGGTCATGCGTCTGTCCCTTTTCACCACCACGTTTCCCTGTTTCCCTGGCTGGTCTAATTGCAAGAGTGACCCGTGCATGCTATTTTGATTGTTGGACGTTAGGCCTACATTAAGCTAAACTTATATTAAAAAGTGTAGGCTAGGCTATGTGATTTATGTAGCCAATTAGACCTATATTCAGTCTTTGTGGACTGAAGAGGTCTAAAAAGAATGATTGATGCAATCGTAGTTAAGCTAATTCTCTTGGCTTTAGCTCCTCAGTGATAGGCTAATGATTTTAAAATCATGATTTTCACATTCAATCCGTGTCTGATGTAAACATGTGAAACAATGCCATGGTGTGCATGCAGAAAACTGAAATCACAATCACCAATCCCGAGGCCAGAAGAGTTGTCTTTTGGGGGAACTTTTGTCGAGAGCGAGGAAGACGTAACATAATTTGAGTTCACGACATTTGTTTCACGCTGTCATTAGAAGGCTAAATGGGCGTACGAATGCGCATTGCAGGGACCGGGCGATTGAAGTTGGAAAGCGGTTCGTGTCAGCCAAGTTGGCCTGGGAGCTCAAATGCGACAGATAGCGTGAGGAGCTGTCCCAGGTGCTGAACCGGAGCTGTCCAGCACAGCGGATACTGCGCAACAGAGATTTATATTTTTTGATTCGCGTGTCCCGCTGGCTTCATACTTTGCTAGTTAAAACAAAAAACAGCAATTCGTATGTCCCCATGTGACTTTTATTTTTACGTAGCTCATTTGAAGTGTTGGCCATCGGCACCTGTTTCCATATAAAAGCCATGTTCGTTCGCCCCCCCCCAAAAAGTTTCAAACATACATTTGGTAATAGCCTACATATAAAATGCAATGGCATGTGATTATCACGTGCACAATAATTCAATGAAAAACGATTGGTGTATAAAACAATAATCGCGTGAATTATACTACAATGTTCCACGGACATACCTGACACGCAATAGCCTATAGGAAAGCTCAATGAGACCGATGTAAGACCGACTTCGACTGTAGCCTACTCAAAATAGCTGAGCAGGCGACTGACTCCGTGGACATGATAACTCGCCACACATGTCACTGTGCAGTAACCACTGTACATCCGCTCGACGGCTACGTACAGGAATGAAAGACGTGTCGAATAGCCGGGCAAGCCTATAGCCTTATCTCTTTAAGTCTCTGTTAGGATAGACACGCAGTGTTTCACTACTTTTGGTGGAGAACCAAATTTGATTATTTTTTTAAACTGTCGTCTTGTAGGCTACTCCCGCCTGCCATCGCTCCTGTTTGAGTCTCGATGCCCGAGCAGCTCTGAAGTGGCATTCTGTGCTGTCGCCCTCCCCACTCCCGGTAAACCGCGGAGACGAGTAGTCGTTTCACAGCGAGACTCCGTTATCCGTCTTATCTACGATGTCACGGTTAAAAAACGAAACCAATGGGCGTGCTTGATCATCTGTGTTCGTCGCAAGGAAAGCGGAATGAAGGTGAGGTTAATGCGATTGCTTGTACTTGTTGGAGTGATGGACGTGCAAACTTTTGGTGGTCGGGCGTTTAGGCTGTGAGAAACCCAGGGCATGATGTCGAAATTGAGTGTGAGACAAAAAAAAACAAAAAGTTCAAGAATGTCTGCTTTCAACCCAAAAAGCACAAAACCCGCGAATTGTGTCACATATTTTGGCAAGCGTGCAGTTGTTGAATACGTGCTATTAGGAAACGCAATTCGGAGTCTATGGCGAGTTAATTGAAGACATCAGTGCTCAGCCTATAAGGTCTACTGTAAGAACTATAATGACTTCTCGTTACTTTCTCGTTTTTCTGTAATGATATCGTCATATTAGCCTCCATATCCATGTAACGCCATGCCACAGCCATCTAGCCATATGCGTAATGAGTGATTTAAGATGTAAGAAATATATCCACAGATGGGATATGCTAATGCGTACGGGTTCAACCAGGGAAATGTCAGACAAAGGCAGGAAGTATGATGTTAGTAGAGCCTTGTATTCTAAAACTCAACAAACCTTATATTGCCCGATGGCTTTATTTCCAAGCTACACATGAATAGCTTTACATTCCGAGTTAAAGCTGTTTTTAGAACACACTATCTAGAACTGCCATTGTTTGGTGAAAGCTAAACAGTTAATTATAAATTAAACAACTTGTGTCGTGGTTATGAGATATAGGCCTGTCTGTGGAATATTATTGTTTAAACTGTATAATGGCGCGTACGTGAACAAGACTGCACTTGATCTCACAGCAAGTTTGTAAAAATTATTTTTGTCGAAATTGAAAAAATATTTCCCCCCAGTATTTGGTCTCTGAGGATTTACGGCTAGTTTGATTGGAACTTTAATAGTCTTTCCTAAGGCACATATGATCTTCACAAAGGTTAGTGTGGACTGCCCCTCAAAGAAATCAGTTGTGTATTCTTGTCAGTGCTGCTTTCAGATTGTCTATAGTGCGTAAAGAGTGTCACGATGCTAGGCAAGCCTGACTCAGCTGTGCTTGTGTGTGTATGTGTGCGTGCGTGAATGTGTGTGTGTGTGTGTGTGTGAGAGAGAGAGAGAGAGAGAGAGAGAGCTACAATCCTACGGGTAAATTCCCATGTGTTAATTATGACTGGACAGTTGGGCACGGAATGTGCAGCGATATGGATGACGGGTATAGCCAACGCATCACCAGCCTCTGCAAACACGACTGAGAGATGTCCCACGACATTTCAACCCCAATTACAAACAGCCGATGAAGCTTAGGCTACATTTACTAAATTTACGCACGGGAAAAATGAGTGGCACATTAGTAGCTGCGAATCCACTGCGCACACCCACAGTGCACAGATACAAACATATGTGAACTACCCCACCCATTATCAGGTTGTCTGAATAAAATCATAACATAAGAACGTTTAAAAACTCTAATATTAAACCCAACCCAGTTCTACCTTTAGGACCCTGCGGAGCGCGCAAGCGTTGAAGCCGAGGCCGGGATGCAATCACTATATTAGCGCGCATTTGGGTGAGATTGCTTATCTCGTAGTACATGTTTCTGTGCCGTTTGTGGTACGTAGCGGGGCAGCAGCGGGAACCACTGCAGCAGAGCTCTCATCCAAGTTCCTCCCACCCGTCCCTACTGAGTTTCTTTGTGGTCCCGAAAGAGTACGTGCTGGAGAACAGGTCTCTGGAAGTGTGTGCAGCCGGCGTGTGGGTCATCACACCGACTCTGAAAGTGCGTTGTTATCTTATCCGCCATCTCCGAACAGGTGCCACCAGCAGGGCTACGGGGAATGTGCGAGGGACGCGTGACGCGGGAACCTTGGAGGATATTCTCAGCAACCAGTCTAATTGGTGTGATTCATGTCCCCTTTGAGTGCCTGTAACGAGTTCCCAGCGAGAGAGAGCGCGCGGTTCACAGAGAGAACTGTATAGCCTATATCCGCCCAAATGAGTCAAATGGTTTGGCGTCGGGTTTAAGGAATGATACCCCACAGATTAAGTGGACATTTTATGAAAGGCAAGGAAGTTTCGCAAGGGTCTTTTCCCGAGGATACTTGTTTTATAGAGCCTGGAACGATGCAGTAATGGAATTGCACGTGGCAAAATGTCTGGCGACGCGTGGACAGTTCTGTCAAAATACTCTCCTCTATCTGTGATTGTGCCGACGGTGCAGTCTGGACTGTGATCAGTCATTTGTTCTGTCGTGGGAGAAATCTTCACCGATCGCGGTCTTCACGCGAAAGAGCTGTTGCACAGCGATTCCTCAGAGATTGACGTGTGTATCTGGATGGTGTTCAGACGCGGTATTCCGTCAGCCTCTTTAAACTCTCGGGTCATCAACTTTTAGGATCCTCTTTTTCCATTAACTCATCACATCTAGATTAACACGCGCATCTTAAATGGGATCCTGTGGTCATTTTAGAACTTGCTGAAAACTCACTAAGACTGGACCGTGCACCGTGAATTAAAGGGAAACAGGAAAATGTAAGTAGACCAAAATCTTATTTTTTAAAAAGGTTAGATCTGTTGAAGCCTTGTGAAAGTTACCACATTAGTTGCCATCTGACTTGTTGAAATGTAAAGATAGTCCATTGTAGGTAGTTTTAACTAATATGATATTTAGTATATATATTTGTCTACTTCCAAAGTGAATGACATCAAATGGATGCCCATACTCTTTTAATGACCTTCAATGTCACCTTTAATCAGAACCTGAGTGATTTGACAAGTTAGTAACGCGTTGGCGGGGTGATTTATGAAGCGCCCCCTTGTGGAATTGATATGCGCACTAGCTTACTGTAGCTACTGTGTCTTCTAATGGCTAATGGCATGCAATTTCGTTCGTATATTAATTGTCATAGACTAATGGCTTTGGATACACGTGTGTTCACAGTTTTTGTGGAATGTGGAAATTCACGGTGTTTAATTTTGCAAGTAACAGCTGGTTTAGCACAGTGCCCACACATTGATACAGTATGCAAATAGGCATGTTTGAAAACACCTTTTTATCTGTGCACCTGTCACTACATTCTAGTTGCCTGACCCCCCCCCCCCCCCAGGAGCTAGTGGAATTACTAATATTGTAATTGCTATTGCCAAATCATCAAATCAGGAACATACCATTAGAGCAGCCCGATGTTCTCATAGTGACTTACATATTATTGGTTTTAGGTGATTTTTAAAGATTCCAAATTATTTGTCTTTAGATTTATTGAGTTGATCATATTTGTTCATTATAATAACAATAATCTCAGTTAGCCCACCTTTTGTGTAGTGTTGACTACTGTGCCACAAATCAGGTATTGTTTATTTTTCATAATTAATATGAATAGTGGAAATACTTTTTAATTAACTTTTTGAGTAGATGTTGGACCTGAAATTTAGATAAAGTGTAGGCAAAAATTGGTGTAATATACAGAGCATTGTCACTCATTCTAAGCCACTCCTTATTTGAAGTGAGCGACCTGAGTGGCCATACTGTACTGAGTCCTGGTGGACATTTTGAGCTGCCAGGCCGTGTCACTGTGGAAGCAGAATAATATGGCGGTTTCCTTTTAGGAAAAGTGTCTTTAATAATACATACGGTGTTCTTATGTGGCTCGGTACAGTGAGAAGAGGGGCAGAGGTGGAGGGATGGAGAGAGAGGGGTGGAGGAGGAGGGATGGAGAGAGAGGGGTGGAGAAGGAGGGATGGTGAGAGAGGGGTGGTGGTGGAGGGATGGAGAGAGGGGTGGAGGAGGAGGGATGGTGAGAGAGGGGTGGAGGAGGAGGGATGGAGAGAGAGGGGTGGAGGAGGGATGGAGAGAGAGGGGTGGTGGAGGGATGGAGAGAGAGGGGTGGTGGTGGAGGAGGGATGGAGAGAGAGAGGGGTGGTGGAGGGATGGAGAGAGAGAGAGAGGGGTGGTGGAGGGATGGAGAGAGAGAGAAAGGGGTGGTGATGGTGGAGGGATGGAGAGAGAGAGAGAGAGGGGTGGTGGAGGGATGGAGAGAGAGAGAGAGAGGGGTGGTGGAGGGATGGAGAGAGAGAGAGAGAGGAGGTGGAGGGATGGAGAGAGAGAGAGGGGTGGTGGAGGGATGGAGAGAGAGAGGGGTGGTGGAGGGATGGAGAGAGAGAGAGAGGGGAGGTGGAGGGATGGAGAGAGAGAGAGGGGTGGTGGAGGGATGGAGAGAGAGAGGGGTGGTGGAGGGATGGAGAGAGAGAGAGAGGGGAGGTGGAGGGATGGAGAGAGAGAGAGAGAGGGGTGGTGGAGGGATGGAGAGAGAGAGGGGAGGTGGAGGGATGGAGAGAGAGAGAGAGGTGAGGTGGAGGGATGGAGAGAGAGAGAGAGGGGTGGTGGAGGGATGGAGAGAGAGAGAGAGAGGGGTGGTGGAGGGATGGAGAGAGAGAGAGGGGAGGTGGAGGGATGGAGAGAGAGAGAGAGGGGTGGTGGAGGGATGGAGAGAGAGAGAGAGAGGGGTGGTGGAGGGATGGAGAGAGAGAGAGAGAGGGGAGGTGGAGGGATGGAGAGAGAGAGAGAGGGGTGGTGGAGGGATGAAGAGAGAGAGGGGAGGTGGAGGTGGGTCTCCCTGTGTGCTTCTGCATGTTGCACTGCTGGAGTAACCAGCTCCCGGAGCTGCTCAGCCTGTCACCCTGCAAGAGTCACCCTGTCACCCTGCAAGAATCACCCTGTCACCCTGCAAGAATCACCCTGTCACCCTGCAAGAATCACCCTGTCACCCTGCTGCCCTCTCACACATAGCAGAGAGAAGGAGAGAGGAGAGGGAGAGAGAGAGGAGAGAGATAAACTGTGTGATACAGCTGTGGGGGCAAGTCAAGCATCTCTTGGCAGTCGCACTGAGGGACTTCTCTCGCCATGGGAGGACCTGCCTTTCTGGCGCTCCGACAATCACCTCGTAGTAGAGGGGCGAGGCAGGGACGGACGCCATGTCATCGCTGCTCTCGCAACAAGTACCAGATCCTCCGCTCTGGTTTTACCCATCAAGCAACCTGTTGAGATTATTAGGAGGGCCGTACACCTACTGGTTTGGTGGCGGTGACACGTTTGGAGATGTGAGGGGATTGGATGGCTCTGTGTGGTGTGCTGCAGGGTTGTTGGTGAGCCGTCCGGGCACCCCCTCCAGGAGGAAACTGGGCGTGGGTGTTTTTGGAGTGTTTGTCACGGGGGCCGCGGTCCGCTCGCGGCGCGTTTGTTTACAAGCACTGGCACATCGGCAGGTTGTTAATGGGGAAGATTAGGGGATTCTGGGAATGCAGGCGCAGGGATCTGAGGTGAAGAGCCCTCCACACACCAGCCTCCCTTTGATGCCCGTCTAGCACCTCTCTCTCTCTCTCTCTCTCTCTCTCTCTCTCTCTCTTTCTTTCCTTCTTTCTATCTCCCTGTCTCTCTATCTCTATCTCCATGTATCTCTGTCTCTTTCTCTCTTTATCTGTTTCTCTGTCTCTCTCTATCTGTCTCTGTCTCTCTCTCTTTATTTATCTCTCTCTCCCTCCCCCCCTCCCCCTCTCTCTCTCTCTCTCTCTCTCTCTCTCTCTCTTTCCTTCTTTTTCTCTCTCTCTATCCCCCTGTCTCTCTGTCTCTCTCTACCTCTATCTCCATGTATCTCTGTCTCTCTCTCTTTATCTGTCTCTCTCTATCTGTCTCTGTCTCTCTCTCTTTATTTGTCTCTCTCTCCCTCCCCCCCCCTCCCCCTCTCTCTCTCTCTCTATACATCCATATATATCCATGGTGTGTCATTGTTCCCTCCATGCCCCCTCTGTCTTTGTTAATAAGTGAGAGGTAGCGTGACAGGAGAGTTGGAGAGTCATGGAAGCCTCTAACGAGGGGTTAAGATGAAGAGGTGAAGAGCAGATGGTTCGGAGTAACCAATCAGGAAGGCGAATCGCCCCGAGAGGGGGTTTGGGAGTGTTGTTCGTACATACGAGTCACACGGAACTGCGAGCAGACACAGGGAGTTGGGGGCCCAGCTCTCTACCCGGTCATGTGGACCCTCTGAAACATCTGGAGGTTTAGATATAGAGACGCCCTAACCGTGGCCTCACTGCTAGGACAGGACTGAAGAGACAGTCGACCTGGCCGGGTTCACCTAGAAACCAGAAGGACTGAAGCATTAATACTGTACACACATGGACCACATGTACAATATCCATCTAACCCATATGAAATAGCAGATTTGGTGTCATTTATGTGGTATAATGCTGGCTTATTACTACATCATTTTTATTTTAATACCATTTATGGAGAAAGAGATATGGTTTATGTAAGTTAAGCTGCTTTACATAATCATCTATTTCATATTGCAATCATGTTCTTTGGATTGTGTCGACACCGGCTGGACCAATCAACATGGCCCGTGGGGGGCGGGGACATCCAGTACTGTACATCGTACAGCCTTAATATTAAGATCTATCTTTCACTCATTACCGTAATATTAAGATCTATCTTTCACTCATTACCGTAATATTAATATCTATCTTTCCCTCATTACCGTAATATTAAGATCTATCTTTCACTTCCTCCAGCGCTGCTTCTCGGGTGTCCGAGCGTTAAGCCGTGATCGATGGCCGGAGGAAGCGACCTGTCACCAAATAGCGCCGCTGGTCTCGCTTCAAATTCTCGCTGTCCCCCCCCCCCTGTCGGCGGTGACGCCGGCTCCTTCATAAGCGGCGGCTAATGAGAAGCCCGGCCCCGTGTGCCTGTGTTGCAGGGAGTGATAATGACCCCGAGCTCTTGTGATCCTAAACGCGGCCAGTGCTACCTCATCTGGCCCCGGCGTCGCCCTTGTCTCATTATCGCTGACTCTGCATACCCTTCCTTTATAAGACCCCGCTCCCCCCTTCACCCACTCCCAGCGTTCCCCCCGAACGTGTATAATATTATGTCCGTTAATGGGAAGTGGAGCTACGAGTTCTGCTGGGTAATTGGCTGCTCTTCACCCACCCACAGCACCTCGATTGACATCCCTACATCTTGACGTTACAGAACCCTCCTCCCCCACCTGCAACCTTCAACAACCCCCCCCCCCCCCCTCTCTCTCTCTCTCTCTCTCTCTCTCTCTCTCCCTCTGCACTGGCAAGCCTTTTTTCCCCTCGGTCTTTCTCTACCTTTTTTTCACTCTTGCCCTCTCACCACCACCTCCCCTCTCCTTCTCTCTCTCTCTCTCCTCCCTTTCTCTTTCTCCCTCTCCCTCTCTCTCTCCCCTTCTCTCTCTCTTAATCCTACTCTACTCTTTCTCTCTTTTATTCATCTGCTCCTGCCATATTCAGTGTGGTGGATCTAATCAAGGTCTCCATCCATAACTGTGCATATAATGGTCATTGTGATTGATGTGATGGACTTTAATGGAACTATATTACACTTTTAGATTCATGAAAATTGCGTTTACTATGCTGGGGTATTCCGGTAAAGCCCCTCCCTACTGTACATGTGTAGTACGATAACCTTCTGTGCTATTCTAGATACTGCTCTTTTGAGGATATTGATATACTTGATATACTTGACTAGGGATGAGACGGTATGGATTTTTGCATTACGGTACGGTACGGTATCTATTTACACAGTACGGTTTACGGTATTTCACGGTATATGGCATTTCACCTCCCCAACACGCATAAAAAAACAAGTATTTTACTTTGAAGGAACTACAGTGCAACACATGATGGAAAATACACACTATTGTAATTAAGCTCAGTAAATTACAAAATTAACTGTTGCAAGCAACTTGAAATGTGAAGTTTCAGCAGCGCATTATTGTGTAATACCGTAAACGTAATACCGTAAACACAGGGAATGTCACGGTTCTAATACCGTGGACATTTTATACCGCGGTTCGCGGTTTTACGGTACAGTATACCGTCTCATCCCTATACTTGACTTGACTTGATAAACATACTGCAGCCTAATTTACTGTAACATATGTGAGAAGTGAGAACGAGATGACGTCATCTAAATTAAATGTAAATCAACTTTTTTTTTAAATGAAATACATTAATGGCATACAGACTTACTGCGTTATCATTCTAAACACAGAACAGGAGCAGCGAGGACTGATCCTAAGATGATGAGGTCCCATACAAGGTAGACTATTCCTTTAAAAACTGCACCTAAAAATAGGTTGCCTTCATCACGCCTCATGCTGTAACTGCTTAGCGAAGACGTTTCCTCTCTTAACATGGCGATGGAGGATGAAGGGGGGTTGACTGTTTAGCGCGTTCCCTCCCTGGACCGTGAGACCCGGGGAGCGCCACCCGCCGCCGCCAGAGCTAATTGATTACTCAGGACTGAGAGGTGTGTTGGGTCAGCAGCTCCCATTGACTCGGTTGACTGATTAACCAGCACTGAAACGTCCGCTCCATCCCCGAAGTCACCATCAATTACCCCCCCCCGCTGGCCGGCGTCGGACGGGAAAAAGGCAACCCTAAGTCTGTCTCTGTTCAGTGGCCAGCTCAGCACGGATACAGGGCTGCCGGGTCTAACGACTGCATCCACAGGAGGAATTGATTTATTAGATGTAGGGGCTAACCAGAAGATATAATCATTAAGGGCCAGATTAGATCGAAAAATAAATCCTAAACATTTTGCTACAGTTTTATGTTGAAATCCTTACAGTACTGTAGATACTTTTTTTTCTTCTGTTAGATAGGCCTATACCATCTTTCTGTCTGTGCAGTGCAGCCAGAGTTTTGGTTTAAGTGAAAGCCAGCGCCATGAGGAAATAAACTGTTCCAGGTTATTCTGAGACCATTTTGACAGTATTTGAGCTTATGAACTAAGTTTTGTATAAATCCTCAAGTTGAAATTTGGTTTCCGGTAACCACAAGTCCTTGGTAAAACAAACAAATAGATATTGCATCACTGAAAAAATATTTACATCATTGAAATAGCATAATGGACAATCTAGCCAAGGCTCTGTAAACTGTAGTGAACGCAGAGGACTTTGAGTGAATTTAATTTTAGTACAGTAGTTTGTCCTATCATCGTTTTTAAATGGTTGCTTAAGAGCCCTTACAGACATGATGATTTGGAATAGGGACACACAGTCTGGAGCCATTCAAATAGTTTTTCATATAATAAGATGTGTATATACTGTAAGGTATAGTGTATACTAGACTGTAGTTGTTGTTGCTCTGTGATTTGTTCACAGTTCAATAAGTTTCTTTCTTTGTGATGCTGTTCCCTTCAGCCACACACTTTACTGTATATAACACTTCAGAGAACAGCATAGTTCAATAGAGCAAAGGGGATATATTTCATTAAATGTATTCTTTCAGTTACTTATTTGAGATCACAGTTTGTGTTATTGGGGTTATGGACAGTTATCCATCAGTTATCATTGTCAGTGCAACAAAAACAATGGGCCTCATTCACCAATATCTTCCTACGTTCCGTTCTTAAATTTCCTCCTAATAAAGTTTCTAAAGAACGCTCCCGTCTGATTCACAATGTGTTCGTTAACCGCTGGATGAGTTCACACCTGCCTTCTCTTAATGTTGAATTCCATGGTTTCACAAGTCGAAAGCGTGTTGCCCTCACCCGAGTTAGCATAGGTAAACTCCCCGCCAGCCCCATATAAGGACATGCAACTACAGGGTGCGCAGATGTCACTTCTCTGAATAAATACTGTACCTGTCGTCCGCGCCCTCTACTCGCCAACTTTTCGGTAGCATAATGGTTTAGGTGGGGTTGTGTCAGGGGCCTTGGCAAGGACTGCAGGTCGAGTTTAGAGTGGGCGATCAAAATCTGATTTTAATTCAGCCAAGTAGGCCTCCTACTACAAGAGATTTGCCTTGGTTCATAAACATAGCGAGACAGAACAGTGCAAAATGTCAACGTGATAGAATACAATATACAATAGCCTACAGTCTAAAGAATTTACACTATTAAATAGCCTACACAGCTGTCAACGCGGCATGCCCAAACAAAAATCTAAAGAACGGACTCCACCTGTCATATTTAGCAGCGTCTGTAAAATGCATGGGATGATATTAGCTTACTCGTTCAGTGAACGCTGTATCTGGAGAAGGGCACACAGTTGGACCCGGCGTATTGGGGATATTATTGGACAGCACTCTCGCTTTGTAAAATAATGAAAGCCATTATTATAAGGTAAATTATACAAATATTATAGTAAGTGGAGTTTAAGAAGAAATGCTTCCTAAGAAATTCTTAACTTTGTTGGTGAATGAGGCCCAATCTTCTCACGTTGGTTTAATCTCAAAATCAGGATGATCAGACCAAGGCTTGTTCAACACGAACCCCGGTTCAAACAAGCAGCTAGTTGTCAGTGTGCGGTGCATGTGTGATTCTGTTACATGTTAAGTGTCTTTAAGAGACACAATATCAGGAGCCGAGGGTATATGCTAGGTGAAAAAGTGGCGGGATCCTGTTTGCCTTGATGGCCAGTCAGTTACTCAATCCTCTGTGTTGTGTTTGGACCTGACACCTTTGTAGCCCCCCCCCCACACACACACACCTTCTATCCCATGGCGTCTGCTAATGCTCCATGTCTGTCGAACTCTATCCCCCCTCCAGGTATTCACCCCGCTCTCTCGTTGTCTCCCCACAGTGCCCGGGACGCCCAGAGGACAAGGCCATGACTGACAGCCAGCGAACCTGAGAGGAAAGTGTGACTCCGCCCTCTCTGCCAGAGGGTTTCGCTCGCGTCCCCCCCTCTCTTCCTCCTCCACCTCTTCACCTCCGACCTCCAACCCCCCCCACCCCCGCGACCCCCGAACCTGCCGCCGCTGCTTCCCGACATCCGCTCGGGGGGGGAAGACGTCAGAGCGACCCGGAGACCGAAAACAGACGCCGCCCCTCCCCCCTCGCCGCCCCCCCCACCACCCCCGGTGCCCGCGGCCGCTCTGAGCTGCTAACAGGAAGCTGGCGCTCTGCCACCCCGCATTGGCGCCCCGCTCAGTAAAGAGTTGGATTATCTCATAAAGTCTCGGCGTCTGTGCTTTTTGGCGGAGAGTAAAAAGGACCACATCCGGAGAGAGGGAGGGAGGGATAGAGGAGGCGGAGCAAGCGCGCAAGGGGGAGGGGACAACACCTCGCCACCCGAAAAAAAAAACACACACAAAAAAAAGGCACGCAGCCGCCCAGTTCGTTGATTCTTTCGTTGGTTCGGAGCCCCCCCCCCCTGCGTCCAGCGGGGGAACAGGACGTGCGGTCGGTCAGTCGGTCGCAGCGATGCGTCTCCCCCTGGTGCTGACGCTGCAGGCGCTGTGGACCAGCGCGGGCCTGGCCGCCATGCAGCACTACCCAGCGGCCTGGGGTCACTACGACGTGTGCAAGTCGCAGGTGTACACGGACGAGGGCCTGACCTGGGACTACATGGCCTGCCAGCCTGAGGCGGCCGACATGACCAAGTACCTGAAGGTGACCCTCGACCCCCCCGACATCACGTGCGGCGACCCTCCCGAGACCTACTGCGCCCTGGTGAGTCCGGCTCCCGCTCTTCTCACACACGTGCTTATCTGTCACACCTATGAGTAGCGCTTTATGTTTGGGTGGGGGACAGTGGGGCCTTCCAGTGCCTACAGGCTATGGTTTGCCTGCTTAGTGCTGCGTTGTTGAACCATACTTAGTGTTGCTTCATATTGCGCACACACACATACGCTCATCCATATGACTCAACCAACGGGATCCTGATGGACTAAATTAAGAGGTCACATTTACATAATCAAATTAGAGACATGCAGGAGAGAGACCATGTGGACTGGCTCCAAGAAGCTGGAGAGTTGCCTTTAAAGGGTTGTGTAGGTGTTTAATTACATAAAAGAAAAAAAATGATTATAAAGTCCTCCTACTCATTTCTGATCTTCACTTTGAAAATCACAGCGTGATGCCATGGGTTCAGAAGAATGCGGACACTAAAATATGGTGATTTATTTTGGGTGTGCTGTGCGTGTGCCAGCCCATCAGAGGTTCCAGAAATGCACTTTTCAAAATTTCAAGAGCCAGATACGTACGTAACGAGAGGTCCTTAACAATTACTAACTGCTGGAGGAATAAAACTATCAGCAGAGAGAGAGAGAAAGAGAGCGAGAGGAAGGGAGAGAGAGAGAGAGGAAGAGAGAGAGGGAGAGAGGGAGAGAGGGGGGGGTGGGGTGGATCCAGAGGGATATGAAAAATATCCAGTGACTGAAGACCCTAATATCTTGCGTGCAAAAGGTTTGAAAAGTGAATTATTCAATATGTTTTGTAGCTAATGTGTTTTATTCATAGATGCATTATTCAGCCTGACGTCTCAGAGGCACTTTTGAAAACGCTGACTCCCATGATCAACTCCCAAGGTTGGCGTGAGACGCCCAGCTTCCATCTCTGGGAGGTCAACATCCAAATAAGGTCATTTTCACGCTCCCTCCGGGTATTGAGCACCCTGATTGATTCGCTTTGATCCCACCATGTAGTGCTGATTGGCTGTGGCTAGGAGGGAGCCAGTGCAGTTGTTCTGCAACTCGATAAATGAATGATTTCTGTATCCCGGTGATGGCAGTCACCAGTGCTTAATTTCATAGCCGGTGGTTCAATAATCTCATTCTATTTATGGACTCGGAGAGCAGGCGATGGGACAGATGAAACCGAGTTAATTATTATTAGCCTTGTCTTTTAACCGTCCAGCGATCTCTCATTGCATTAGCTGAACAATTTCTACGGCAAACAGCGAACCTGTCATCCTGTAATCGCTGTCACTTTTTGTATGACTTTGGGGCCATCATTAAACAAATGCCTGTCACTCATTAGCATGTCAAACCAGCAAGACTATCATAGGAATGACTATGGTTTCACTCCCCTCAGTGCCATTCTGGACAGCCGACTTAGAGTTACTTGGCAGTATCAGGACTCTGTAAATCAATGATTTTGCAATTAACATGGAAATGTCCGCTGCCTTGCTTCCAATACACTGTTTATGCCAATAGCAGTTTGCGTTATGAGTATGATCATTCCCTGCTCTGGCAATTAGCGTCAGCCCAGGCTATTGGAGAATTCAATCTCCAGTTAATTGATTTGTTCTCATGTTGTGGCGCAGGGTCCAAGGCCAAGGCTGGTTTCAGGCCTCGCATGCTTCCTGTGACTGCGTAGGTATCAGGCATCACTGGCTGCAGAGAAAGAGAGAGAGAGAGAGAGAGAGGGAGGGAGGGAGGGAGGGAGGGAGAGACGGACAGAGAGAGACAGACAGAGAGAGAGGGAGAGAAAGAGAGAGAGGGAGGGATAGCGAGAGAGCGAGAGAGGGAGAGATAGAGACTGACAGAGAGATAGGGAACGAGGGGGAGAAAGAGGGAGAGAGACAGAGAGAGGGAGAGATAGAGACTGAGAGAGAGATGGACAGAGAGAGAGGGATAGGGAGAGACTGACAGAGAGATAGAGAAAGAGGGGGAGAGAGATAGGGAGAGAGAGGGAGGGAGGGTGAGATAAAGACAGAGAGAGAGGGATAGGGAGAGAGACAGAGAGAGGGAAAGGGAGAGATAGAGAGAGAGAGTGAGAGAGATAGGGAGAGAGAGGGAGGGAGAGGGAGATAAAGACAGAGAGAGAGATAGGGATAGGGAGAGAGACAGAGAGAGGGAAAGGGAGAGATATAGAGAGAGAGGGAGAGAGGGAGGGAGAGGGAGATAAAGACAGAGAGAGAGATAGGGATAGGGAGAGAGACAGAGAGAGGGAAAGGGAGAGATATAGAGAGAGAGGGAGAGAGGGAGGGAGAGGGAGATAAAGACAGAGAGAGAGATAGGGATAGGGAGAGAGACAGAGAGAGGGAAAGGGAAAGATATAGAGAGAGAGGGAGAGAGGGAGGGAGAGGGAGATAAAGACAGAGAGAGAGATAGGGATAGGGAGAGAGACAGAGAGAGGGAAAGGGAGAGATAGAGAGAGAGAGGGAGAGAGGGAGGGAGATAAAGACAGAGAGAGAGAGAGAGAGGGATAGGGAGAGAGACAGAGAGAGAGGGAAAGGGAGAGATAGAGAAAGAGAGAGAGGGAGATAGAGAGTGGGAGAGAGGGATAGGAAGAGAGAGAGACAGAGAAAGAGAAAGGGATAGGGAGAGAGACAGAGAGAGACCAGATACAGGGGAAGTGGATCGGTCAGCTGCAGGGTGTGGTGTTCATAAGAGCGTGAGGATCTCAGGTTGCACTTCTCATCCACACACACACAGACACACACACACACACACACACACACACTACTCTGAGACGGCCTACTGTTCATTGCCCTTTGCCCTAGCAATAACTTGACCCCTGGTGACCCCCAGCTCCCTGTCCCTCTATGATATTACATTTCCCAGTCCCCTCTGGTGATAGGAGTCCTCTCAGAGTCAGAGGAAGTGCTTCCAGCGTGTGTTGGTTATCATGGACTGAGTAAACCAAAGCCCTTCTACCCTCGAATGTGATGGTGCTGAGACATGGATTCAAACTTGGCCACTTTATCACTACATTACATTACATTGCAGTCATTTAGCTGACACTTTTATCCAAAGCGACTTACAATAATTGCATTCAACGTAAGAAGTCAGTGTACTACTACTCATCAGAATTCACAAGTGCATCTGAAACAAGTGACTAAGAGCATGATTTAGTGCTGAAGGCAAAGGGAAGAACGCCCTCTACGCAGACAGCAGGTTGGAACGCTGCACCGGCAACTCTGGGAAAACACAGACGTTTCCCAAAAGGCTTAGCGTCTAGACTTTACTCAAGCGTCCGTGAAGGGGGTTTTCATGTCGACCCAATGAAAAGGGAGATGCCTGGCTGCCTGTGTATTTAGATATACAATCCTGACCTTTGTCTAAGCTGATCCTGATTACAGTGCCCTCAGACAGGCAGGAGGCGTTTTAACTCACAGTGCCGTCGAGCCCCCCCCCCCCCCCCCCCCCCAGAGGCTTCAGGTTGACATTTCCCTCCCAAACGAACGTGCTGACAGACACCACGCGGCACGTTTCATATTTAATCGTGCGGCTCGGTCGGCGCAGCAAGCGGCCGGGGAGTGTTGCGGGGCTCCGACGTTTTCCCGGACTAATGGTGACTTTACATTTAAATCACATAGTTTAGTTTGTGCTATTTTCACAAGGAGGGGGGGGAGGGGCGTTGGTTATTGGAAAATAAGGCACGAAGCGAGGTTTTGAAAGTGCTGACGTCCTCATACAAAGTTAGCCTCTGGTAAATATTAGCATTCGAACAGCACTGAACGGCAACTAATGACTGTTGAACATCAGGAGGGTGTTCAGTCGACTTTATCCATCAATGTGGTTTTCTTTAGTCCTTGTCAGGGTGAACTCAATCGAGGCGTATTGAAGCGCTTGACAGAAGCGCAAGTTCAGTATCAGCACCTGAAAAAGCAAACGTATTTGTTGACTTTCCCTAGGTAGAAGAGTAAAGGAATGTTTGTCTGATTCATGATCACTATCTTAGAAAGACAACGTTTGTTGTATGACAACACCTACAGTACATACTTTCTGCACATAAATGAAGTCTCCAGCGCAACTTCAGGCGAGGCACGGACGTCAACGCCGGGCTAGTCGGCAGCGGCTTAATCAGACACACCCCGTAATGACGCAACTTACCAGCTGACTGTCAGCTGTCTTAGCATTGGTCCAACATGTTAGAGTACATGTATTTAAGCTGTCAAAACATGTTATTGTTCGCTCATGCCATTACTGCTGTGATCGCTTGCTATCTGCGTGCTCACCCCACCTCCTCCCCTGCTCCACCTGTGTTCTGTCGATGTCGTCTCTGTCGTCATCGTTGCTCTCTGTTCCGGGGGTATTTACTGCATTCTTCTGGTATTCTACTATGCGTCGGCTGGTGGAAGCCGGGGAACTTGACTTGCTTAGTCTCTGTGGCTCTCCATGGTGATCGTGGGCCGAAACATCTCCGAAGGGCCATCCTAGCAGTCCCTCCGGTCACTATGGAGACAAAGGCTTTAGGTTGTACTCCTTCGGAACTCCACGAAGCGCTGGCCCGTGGAGGCTAGGGACTATACTGTACAGCAGTCCCCCTGTGGCTCTCTTTGACGGTCTTAGTGGGCTGAGTTACCTCCGAGCGACTATCCGATCGCGGCCCACTCTGATCGTCATAGAGGCAGGGGGCTAAATCGATGCCGTTCCCTCTTCCGGCACTCTGGGCCAAGCTGGCCCAGAGGGGGTGAACATCTAAATTATCGCCCCCCTCCCTACTATCGTGCTTTCCACTACGCAGTGGGAAGGCAGGGCCCCCCCCCGAACAGAGCACACAACAGAGCATGCAAAATAAATGGGTCAATTTTGACTAAAGTGATCTCGACTGAATTAATTTAGCTGATTAGCCCACTAGTGGCGTTTGAATCCTGACTGAATCTGCACCAAAGGCCAATCGTTTTCCCTCTTTAGATTGCTTTCTCCCAACAGGCCCAAATGCAAAGAAACGCTTGTGCAGTATCTGATCTTGACACAAACAAATCATGGAGGGAATTATCCTCCTTAAAAGTCAAGCGTTTCCAGCAGCAGAGCCGAAGTGCTGAGCCCCGGCAGCGCAGGAGAGGCACACACACGTCAGGCAGGGATCCTCTTCATATTTCCCAGGCGAACGCTGGCCATAAAGTTTGCATGAGCGCAGAGTGCCGGCGTGGGATTTTTATATGGTTTCATTATTTCTCTGAGTCTCTCCTGGTCCCCACCCCCTCCCTCTGACCCCCCCCCCACCCCCCAGGGCGGGGGGGCGACAGAGAAACCCATTAACCGGGGTGATGGTGGGATATTCCACACTTCCTGTTTTAATGGCGTGTCGCCCGCCTGGCCGTCCCCGTGGCCGGCTGGCTAGGAAAGGAAAGTGTGGGCCGTCTACCCACTTGGCTACGGCCGGTTTAGGACACGACCGCTATCCCCGTGTAACTCTCCTCCCACGCTCTCCTCCCACGCTCTCCTCCCACCACGCTCTCCTCCCACGCTCTCCTCCCACGCTCTCCTCCCACCACACTCACCTCCCACGCTCTCCTCCCACCACACTCTCCTCCCACGCTCTCCTCCCACGCTCTCCTCCCACGCTCTCCTCCCACCACACTCTCCTCCCACGCTCTCCTCCCACGCTCTCCTCCCACGCTCTCCTCCCACGCTCTCCTCCCACCACACTCTCCTCCCACGCTCTCCTCCCACCACACTCTCCTCCCACGCTCTCCTCCCACCACACTCTCCTCCCATGACTCTCCTCCCACCACGCTCTCCTCCCATGACTCTCCTCCCACGCTCTCCTCCCACCACGCTCTCCTCCCATGACTCTCCTCCCACCACACTCTCCTCCCACGCTCTCCTCCCACCACGCTCTCCTCCCATGACTCTCCTCCCACCACGCTCTCCTCCCATGACTCTCCTCCCACCACACTCTCCTCCCACGCTCTCCTCCCACCACACTCTCCTCCCACGCTCTCCTCCCACGCTCTCCTCCCACCACACTCTCCTCCCACGCTCTCCTCCCACGCTCTCCTCCCACCACACTCTCCTCCCACGCTCTCCTCCCACCACACTCTCCTCCCACGCTCTCCTCCCACGCTCTCCTCCCACCACACTCTCCTCCCACGCTCTCCTCCCACCACACTCTCCTCCCACGCTCTCCTCCCACGCTCTCCTCCCACGCTCTCCTCCCACCACACTCTCCTCCCATGACTCCTCCCACGCTCTCCTCCCACCACGCTCTCCTCCCACGCTCTCCTCCCACCACACTCTCCTCCCACGCTCTCCTCCCACCACACTCTCCTCCCACGCTCTCCTCCCACCACACTCTCCTCCCACGCTCTCCTCCCACGCTCTCCTCCCACCACACTCTCCTCCCACGCTCTCCTCCCACGCTCTCCTCCCACCACACTCTCCTCCCACGCTCTCCTCCCACCACACTCTCCTCCCACGCTCTCCTCCCACCACACTCTCCTCCCACGCTCTCCTCCCACCACACTCTCCTCCCACGCTCTCCTCCCACGCTCTCCTCCCACCACACTCTCCTCCCACGCTCTCCTCCCACCACACTCTCCTCCCACGCTCTCCTCCCACCACACTCTCCTCCCACGCTCTCCTCCCACCACACTCTGCTCCCATGACTCTCCTCCCACCACGCTCTCCTCCCATGACTCTCCTCCCACGCTCTCCTCCCACCACACTCTCCTCCCATGACTCTCCTCCCACGCTCTCCTCCCACCACACTCTCCTCCCATGACTCTCCTCCCACCACACTCTCCTCCCACGCTCTCCTCCCACCACACTCTCCTCCCACGCTCTCCTCCCACCACACTCTCCTCCCACGCTCTCCTCCCACCACACTCTCCTCCCACGCTCTCCTCCCACGCTCTCCTCCCACGCTCTCCTCCCACCACGCTCTCCTCCCACGCTCTCCTCCCATGACTCTCCTCCCACCACACTCTCCCACCACACTCTCCTCCCACGCTCTCCTCCCACCACACTCTCCTCCCACGCTCTCCTCCCACGCTCTCCTCCCACCACACTCTCCTCCCACGCTCTCCTCCCACCACACTCTCCTCCCACGCTCTCCTCCCACCACACTCTCCTCCCACGCTCTCCTCCCACGCTCTCCTCCCACCACACTCTCCTCCCACGCTCTCCTCCCACCACACTCTCCTCCCACGCTCTCCTCCCACGCTCTCCTCCCACGCTCTCCTCCCACCACACTCTCCTCCCACGCTCTCCTCCCACGCTCTCCTCCCACCACACTCTCCTCCCATGACTCTCCTCCCACGCTCTCCTCCCACCACGCTCCCCTGCCATGACTCTCCTCCCACCACACTCTCCTCCCACGCTCTCCTCCCACGCTCTCCTCCCACCACACTCTCCTCCCACGCTCTCCTCCCACCACACTCTCCTCCCATGACTCTCCTCCCACGCTCTCCTCCCACGCTCTCCTCCCATGACTCTCCTCCCACGACTCTCTCCTCCCACACTCTCCTCCCACGACTCTCTCCTCCCACCACGCTCTCCTCCCATGACTCTCCTCCCATGCTCTCCTCCCACGACTCTCTCCTCCCACCACGCTCTCCTCCCATGACTCTCCTCCCACGCCTCTCTCCTCCCACCACGCTCTCCTCCCATGACTCTCCTCCCACGCCTCTCTCCTCCCACCACGCTCTCCTCCCATGACTCTCCTCCCACGCTCTCCTCCCACAACTCTCTCCTCCCACCACGCTCTCCTCCCATGACTCTCCTCCCACGACTCTCTCCTCCCACCACGCTCTCCTCCCACAACGAATTTCCCATTATCTTCCCTGTGTCTGTGTTCTTGACATGATGTCGTTTGAACAGGAGAGATACTGAGATACCATTAAAAAAGTGTCTATGTTTGTATGTACAGTCTGTGACTGATAAGGAGTGAATTTCATTCTTGGAACAAGACAGAGACCGCAACGTCCCTTTTTTTCAGCGATTACATTCACTTCCTCAAAATAACAATTCCATGATTTCCAATGGATTTTCCAATGGTTTCATAATTAGTGTAAGAAGTAGAGTAGCCTAGCTGTCAGGGCCTTGCTATTGATGGCCCGTCAGTAAAATCACATTTTAATTAACGTGACTCAGCATGCGTTCAAGAATCAAGAATACCAGACCCGTGCATCATACGAGCTAAGCACTCGGATCTTGATTTCTATGACACAGGGATATTTTGAACATGCGGTATTCCGCTTCACTAAGGCTTTTTTGTCCTCCCATAATGCACAGCGAGCGGGTAATAGCGCTTTTGTTGCGTTTCACAGCTCATCACACTCTGAAAATCATGGTCTGATCCCCCCTCTGTGTGTACGCTGCTAAGAATAGCTGGGATACAGTAGGAGAGCATATGAAGCACAGCTCTGGGATCCATTGACTTTTAATTGCTGTAAGAGAGGAGGGGGTGAATAAACTGTGTTTGTGTGTGTGTGTGTGTTTGTGTGTGTTTAAAGGGGGAGGGGGGGTGTAAAAGATTCATGAGTGTGTGTGTTTTCCCGATGTCAAAACAACCTCATTTGCAGAAAGAGAGGCAGAGAAAAACAGCCGTGGTCACTTTGGCCAAGTGAAGGAAGGATCCTATTGATAAACTAATTGATCGCTTTAAATGGCCAATGGACTGCAACTTGCAACACTTGCTTGACCATGGCAATTTCGAGCAAGGCGAGAGAAAAAACGAGGGGAACTTAGCAAATGAACGAGATAGGGGTTCTATTTCTCTCTTTGAGGGGCTAGTTGGGGTAAAATGAATGGATCTCCATTCTCAAAGACTGAGAGGAGACCAGAGAAAGAAGTTGTTTTTACAGGGCAGACGAAGGCTTTCTTTTCTCCCTGAGGATGTTTCCTCCTCTCTTGGCCGGCGGTGAGTTCGTCTCCTCTCCCAGCAGAGACTTCCTGCCTGGACCTGCCGGTCTTCAGACAGGCCCCCAGATTAGCATGATTGACGTTTCAAAATACACAATGATCTGTTGTGCCTAGACCATGCTGAGCAGAGGGCCAATTCCAAATCAATAGCAATGCTATCAGAACTGGAAATCAAATGCCGAGGAGTCCCCTGGATGTCCAATGCGCAGATGACATTTTCTTGCTGAATTTGATCAATTCATGATGAGTTTTCGCCTCTATTGACAAAGCCTATTCTCAGATTAGAGACGTGCCAGGGTGTTTTTGTGAGAGAAGGCCAGGGAGGTTTTGTGCTTGGAATGACAGAGAAAGAGCTTACACAAGTCGCGTGCTTTCCACGGTCGGGATGAAGGTCAGTTAAGACCCTGAGAACTGCGCGGCCTGTGGAGCTGGAATGCTGTACCCCGTGGGTTTATAAGGGGACTATAAGCGGCTGGCATTTCTGTGAATGCTGTTTTGCACATATGGTAAATGTGCTGGTATTAAAAAAAAAAAACAGAAGCTGCTCCGTAAGCGAGCATCTGTTCTGCCGGGGATATCGGTCAGTGAAGAGAAAGACAAAGAAGATGTGCTTGCTTAATTAAAGCCCAAACCCGCCCCACACACAAAAACACATAAATCTGCAGTTATCGCTCACTGGAGATGCCGTATCAAGCAATTTAGGAGGGACCCAAGAGTCTGGACTTAATGACTAGTCTCCCTGATTAGGCAGTGAAGACAGTTGCAGTTTCTTTCTCTGGGAAAAAAGGGACAAAAAAGCAGAATCCGACTGCAGGAGAGAGATGTGGCTACCCAGGCACTGCTGTACTGCAGGTGGATATTGAGATGGTTAGCGTTTTACTACCCGACTAACGACAGGAGACTAATCAGTAAATTGAGTCTGGACTTGCAGCGTCTGCAGGTCTGTGGCCTGTGGCCGGCGGAGATCCAGGGCCTCGCCTTGGCCTTCGACAGGGTCTGTCTGTCCTAATTAGCACTATTTTACTACTACTTATGGCTTTTTAATTAATGAATTTTTTTATTTCATTTTTTGTGGCACATTATCTGTGGCTGGAAGGAAGACATCAGGATACGTGTCACTACACAAGGATGAGCCATTAGTCCATTGGTTCAGTGTAACAACATTGTGAATCTTATCCGTATTGCTGTCAGTGAATGGAACCAGCACTTCAGAGACTTGGCACCAAGTGTATTACTTGTTTCTTTGCTCTGCACATCAGAGGTTTGAAAATGAAAAGATTTAGCAGTATGCGCTAGGCGTTAGACGTCACTCTGGGAGCCCCCTGCACATTGTTCCTGCTTTGAAGGCTGTCTTTTAATGGCACATAACGCTTCAGACTGTGGCCAAGCGCAGTCGTTTGACTAAGCCAAGACACACCGTGGTACTATTGTGGATGTTGTCTTTTGATGTGTGTCTGCTCCTTCCTTTTCAACAGGATTCCCAATTTCAAGGGTTTCTCTCCGGTTGTAAAATGGGCCATCCCACTCACTGCTGCTGTCAGTACTGTATTTTACAGAGTGAATAAAACATGGGTTTTGATTTTGAGAACTGGCAGAACTGCCGGTCCTCGACTTCTAGATGTTCTTGATGACCACTGCTGTTTCTGACGAGATGCTTGGCAAGCACTCACCATGTTAAATCTCTAAAATGTTGACTGCATGCTGTGTTTTAAACCATGTCGTTTGTGGATATGGGTTTGATCACTGGTCATTGTAACCCATCTCTCTCTTTGGCTGAGGTTTCTGACATAATTGTTTGGAATCTCACCATGAGGTGAGTTGAGTTGTTGTGTCCCATAGAGGCAGAAAGGCAGAATCATTCAGGAGCTCTTAACCGCCCTATCCACAGCATGTATCAAAAGGCAACTAGCGTAAAACCTCCTCTGCTGAGACAGCCACTAATTCTGTGCTCGATTTCGAATGGGCTTGGTAACGGCAAGGCAATTTGTTTTATTCCCTGTTGAATAAATTACGGCTCACTAATAATCTTAATTAGTTCTCCTAATGTTTTTTTTTTCTCCACAAAAGTTCCCTGTGGTGTGCAACTGAAGGGGGAATTTGAAATGCATGCATTTAAAATGGTTGTGGGCTCCAGTTCCCCTTTATTCCAGCTTCTCTGTGGTGATGTGACTTCAGAGGCAGGCCTCATCGAAAAAGGGGCATGGGATGTTTCTGTTTAGGTGCAGTAGGAACAACAATCCTGTCAAAAAGAGACATTTCAATGCAAATGAACCCAGTGTTTTCTATGTGGTAATCCAATGTATAAATTTGTTTTACTTTAAGCTCTGGAGTTATAACCCAAGGTCACCCTGTTCAAATAAGATAAGATCAAGTATAACTAGTAATTACATTAAAATACTGTCATTTTAACATTCCTCAGTGATTATTCTGTTTTTTTCACACCGAGACTGGAGTGTTAAAGCTATGCTGTGTTTAAGTCCTGATTCATGGTGTTGATGGCAGCTCGTTTGAGCTCTTCATGGGGCTGCTTTCATTGAACGGATCATGAAAGTGAGAGTGTAAGTATGTAAGAGTGTGTGTGTGTGTGTGTGTGTGTGTGTGTGTGTGTGTGTGTGTGTGTGTGTGTGTGTGTGAGAGAGAGAGAGTGTGTGTGCTCGCCGAAGTGCCATGTGGCACAGCACGCTGGTGGCGGCTTTGCTATCTGTCAGGCGATAAGAGAACAGGCCGTGAGCCTGTCGCTGCTCTGACCACACAAAGACGCTGGGACGCGGAAGTGCCAAATCCAGCTGGAACATTTTCCAGTGATTCATGGTTTAAATCAGGGTGATGCTGCGGGACCAGGAGGGCTTTTTACAGTTAACAAAGCACACCCTGTTGCTAAAGCTGTTGGATATACTGTATGGTAGAAGGCTTTTTTGGCTGAACGCTTTTTGAATGTGATAATTACATAGGGATGACGCATTTCCAGTGTTAGCAGCGTACCCTGCTGGATTTGATGACGGGGGCACACCTGAGCACTGCAGTATAATTGGAGCATGGCAGAGAATGGAATGGGGGGGCGGCTGTAATCTATGTGTGGTCATCAATCTGCCGTTGTCATTAAGCACATATTGGTTGAGTTTGGACCCAGATGAGATGAGGCTGGCTACTGAAACAGCGTGTCAGACCGGTGTGCTGACTGGACACGTGCCTGGAGGGAAGCTTTCAGGCCGTTGGAACGTTGGCAGCATCCAGGCAGTAAGCAGGTTCTTAATGAGAGAGCACTGCCTGCTGGGAAGTGTAGGCAGAGCGCAGCATATGGCAAACTCACTGTGTCAGTACAGACAGATCGTTAACATAGTATCTTATAACTTTGTTACTGGCAGCACTGCAGCTTCTGGGATTCAGTGTTGCCCAAGTGAAGGCTTCCCATCAGAAGAAGGCGTTGTTAAAGTTAAGTCAAGATGGCTGCTGTGGTGTGAGGGTGTGTAACTAGCTCCAGTCTGCTGGCTCAAACAATTGCTCATTATGGTCCTATTTTAAGATAAATGTGCTACTTTATCTTCTAAAACCAACCAAACGTTACCTGTAGTATTTAATAGTAATTTAAAGCTGTAGCAATTTTGTGTCCAGCTTTTTTTGGACAAAACTTTTCTCCCCATTGTGTGAGGGAAAGGAATCAGGCCTCACCATGGATTCAGATTCAATCTCACTCAAAACTATCTGGGATGGTATGCAACAAATGAAGCTTGAGATGATCTTGCATTTGGATTCCAGATTGGAAACTATTAATGTCACCCTAATAAAAATAGAGGGCTCGCTCTGGCACCAATGAGAACGACATACGGGACTTGCTCCAACGTGTTAAAATTCGTGAGAAGGATCATTTCTACCTGAAGGAGCGGGCAGAAGACGCTGAGAATCGAAGCCGTGCATCTAATCTTCGTTTCATCTCTGTTCCTGAGAAAGCCGAGGGTGGAGATATCCTCGGTTTCATGAACAGACTGATCCTGCAGCTTCTTGGTGAGGTGAACTTCCCTACTCCTCCACTCATCGAGCGCTGTCATTGTTCTCCATCCTTCCTCAAGCTAACCCCCAGAGCCAGACCAAGACCGATCCTGGTCACATTTCTCCATTTCCAGGACAAGTTAAAGATCCTGAGGCTCGCCAGAGAAAAGAAGGAGCTTGTGTACGGGGGTACACGGGTTCATATCTTCCCTGATTTCAGCGGTGAGCTGGTTCAGAAACGCCGGCAGTTTTACCCCCTAAGAAGAGGCCACGTGACCAGGACTTGTCCTACTCCATGATGTTTCCTTGCACGCTAAGAGTGGTCCATGGTGGTAAGACTAAACATTTTAGTTCCCCTGGAGAGGTTGAGGCGTTTCTTAATGAGTTCTCCGCTGAATCTCCGTGACAACGCTATGTTAGTCGACACTGTTCACCGATGAACTGCTCTCTTGTGCTCCCCTATTATCTTTATTTGTAGCCTACTTGTTGGACTTTTGAAATATCAACTACTTTGTTGTGTTGGCATTTTGACGATAGTACTTATGTCTGTTTTTGTGGTGAGCTGTTGTTGTTTGTGGGCTGGTAGGTTGCCTGCAACCTGTGTTTGGCTTCCGTAACTAGGCTGTGGCATGTCTTCTGTTTGCCGTTAACTGCTTGTCGTAAATGGTGTCGTAAATACAACTCTAGGAGCTGCAGCCATCATCAAATTTAATGTTACCCGATTAATGTATAAAAATGAGAATTAACTAAAATTGATGTGTAATTTCTGACTTATTTCAGTCTGTTGTCTCAGTTAATCAAAATGAAGTGATGAATGAAATTAATGACATGGGTGATAAGGTAAACAACGAGCCACTCAAGTTTATTTATTACCCATCATTGTTATTAAAATGCATATTATTAATGCTATGTTATGATGTATTTCTTTCCTAGTTGTTTTGGACCCTAGTTTGATCTATGTGTATGTTTATATTATATATGTTTATATGTATGCATGTCTTATTATTATATTTTATTCTTATTTAAGGGCCATGTAGACTGAGCTGCTAGTTTTTGTTGCTGTCTTGCCTTCTTCATGACGCAGTTTGATTTTCTTTTTGTACTCTTTATGTATTGTCTGTGTGTGTGTGTGTGTGTGTGTGTGTTTGTGATGTCTGTTCCTGTCCTGTTTGTTGTGCTCGCTCCTCGCCCCCTCCTCCTCTTAATTTCCCAGTTGTCAGTTTCTTGACCACCTGTTCCTGTCCTTTCTATAGGCTTGAGTTAACTAAAGGGTTAAAAGTTATTCATATCAACATTAGGAGCCTTGTTCCAAAAATTGATCTTCTTAGAGGATGGGTCACTCACTATGAACCCAATATTAGCACATTATCTGAAACATGGCTACATAACAAAATCACTAATGATGAGGTAAAAATTGATAATTATACTCTGTATAGATCTGATAGGGCCTCTAGAGGAGGTGGGGTGGCCACCTATGTCTCTGATAAACTCCTAATGTGGACCCAGTCAATTTTGAATGTATTTTTTATTAATATAGTTCTTCATGATAATAAGCATCTAACTATTTGGAATATCTATAGACCACCCTCTGCTCCATCTGACTCTGTAAATTATATACGAGCCACCATTAATTCTTTAGAGAGGCATAATGAAATTATCATCTTGGGTGACTTCAATAGGAACTGGCTCGACAGATCCTCTTCTAGTGAGATACATTTATTTAGTAGCGTAAACCTTACTCAGTTAATTAGAGCCTACTAGAGTTGATTACCGATCGCCATATTTGTTGGATTGGATTATGGTCACCAACCCTGAAAGAATAACTGCATCTGGTGTTATGTCAGATTGTTTTAGTGATCATTCCGTTATATTTTGTGTTTGGAAAATTTGAATTCCAAGTTCTCCTCCAAAATTTATTAGATTGAGACAATGTAAAAATATGAATGTTATTTGTTTTATTCATGACATCATTACTATTAACTGGGATAGATTTCAGTTAATTCCCTTTGCTGACGATGCATGGAACTTTTTTTACTCTGAAGTCACCAATATTATTGATAAGCATGCCCCTCTGAAGTCAATTAGAGTTAGAGGCCGGCATTTACCTTGGATCAGCTCTGATCTCTTTTTAAGCAAAGGGACAAAGCCTGGGCCAAATACCGCCTTTCTAAAGATCCTGCTGATTGGGAAACTTACAGATGTTTAAGAAATGTATGCAAGACCAAAACAAGGAATGCCAAATCCAATTATTATAAAGATAGCCTTTCCCATGATTTCAATAACCCCAGACAGTTCTGGAATCAGTTGAACTGTGTTCTTAATAAATCTAACAAAGGCCTTATAAACCAGATACAACTTAATCATGAAATTGTTTCTGATCCTTTACGTATTTCCTGTGCATTTAATCAGCATTTCACCTCTATCTGTCGTTCCCATGATGCTGATTCTTATGGTATGACTGACCGGTAGTAGTTCTTCTTTTTCGTTTCGAAAAATCTCACCTGTGGATAATTGCAATGTGATCTGTGAGTCTATATCTAGTAGTGCTGGTCCAGACGGTTTGGAAGCTAAATTTGTGAAACTTGCAGCTCATATGCTAATGTACCCTCTTGACGACTTATTTAATTTGTCTCTGTCCACCTCTACAATTCCCGCAATATGGAAATGTGCCCGAGTTACCCCCCTTTTCAAAAGTGGAAACCCTTCTGATATGAGCAACTATTGACCAATTTCTATTATTTGCTTTATTGCTACGATTTTTGAGAAATTGATCTTTAATCAATTATCAGATTATGTTAATTTATTTAATATTCTTTCACCATCCCAATCTGGATTTAGACCTAATTTTTCTACTACTTCTGCTCTGTTAAAATTCACTAACGATGTGTTTTCATCCATTGATAAAGGCCAGCTTACTGGTGCCATTTTTATTGATTTATCTAAAGCGTTTGATATGGTTGATCACTACCTCCTCCTTGACAAGCTTTATTCTATTGGTCTCTCTCAAAGTGCTCTTTTTTGGTTTAATGCATATCCTCACAATCGTCGTCAGTGTGTCTCAATACAGGGTTCTCAGTCTGATTATTTCATTGTTGATAGGGGTGTTCCTCAAGGTTCCACTCTTGGACCACTTCTTTTTTAAATTTTTATTAACGACCTACCACTAACATTAACATTACCACAACAGTAATGGCAGAGCGGACGCAGAGCAGAGAACGCAGAAGCAGCAAGCGCGCAGATACGAGCGATCAGCAGTAATGGCAGAGCGGACGCAGAGCAGAGAACGCGGAAGCAGCGAGCGCGCAAATACGAGCGATCAGCAGTAATGGCAAGAGCGAGCAATTACGTGTTTTGACAGCTTAAATACATGTGCTCTAGCGAGCTGAACCAATGCTATGACAGCTGACAGTCAGCTGGTGGGTTGCGTCATACGGGGTGTGACTGATTAGCCTCTGCCGATTAGCCCGGCGTTGACATCCGTGCCTCGCCTGAAGTACGTCGGAGACTTCATTTATAATGACAGTTCACCCCTAGAAAAAGTTGAGTCTTTTAAATATCTAGGTCTTTGGATTGGTCCTGAACTCTCCTTCAAAAGTCATATTGATTCTATTACAAAAAAAGTAGGCTATATAGTTGCCTTGGTTTTTTGTATCGTTCTATTTCTTGTTTTACCTACATGATTAGAAAAATATTAATTTCTCAACTTATTTTACCTATTATTGATTATGTTGATATAGTTTATCAAAACACCTTCGATATTCATTTAATGCCCCTTAATGTTTTATTTAATTCCTTAGTTCGATTTGTTCTTCGATGTCCCTATAGCCTTCAGCACTAGATTATGCTCTTAGTCACTTGTTTTAGAAGGAAGATGCACTTGTGAGTTCTGGCAAGTAGTAGTACATTGGCTCTTCCTACGTTAAATGCAACTATTGTTAGTCGCTTCGGATAAAAGCGTCTGCTAAATGACTAATGTAATGTATAGAACGCACCACTGTCACATGTATGAGTTACTTGATTGGTTGCCACTTAAAGCCCGAAGCCAACTGCACTCGTTTCAATTTATTTTCAAATGTTTCCATTATTATTTTCCGTCATACTTGAAACAGTACCTGACTCCATGTCGATCATCATATTCCCTTAGGCGGTTGCAAGATCCATGTTTCAATGTCCCAAGAATCTCTAAAGAAGTAGGTCGCAGGTCATTCTCATATAGAGCCCCCTCTGATTGGAACAGCCTTCCTTCTTCTCTTAGGTCCATTACTTCCTTCCGTTGCTTTAGGTCATCTTTACTTTCTCATCTTAAAACAACCTGCTCTTGTTTCTGATTTATTTATTTATCTATTTTATTGTATTTTATTTTTCTTTCTTTTTTAATAATTTTTCTTTATGGTGTTTACATTTTGATTAGCTTTTATTATTATCATTGCCAAATGCCAATATTTTTGGGTTATTTACGTCTTGGTTCTTAGTGTAATATCTGTAGTTGTGGGATGTGGGGGGTGGTCTGTTGTTGCCGTCCGGACCATGTTGGCTCACTCTTTGCTCTATGGGCTGGCATGGACCTCAGTGGTGTGAATGGGACATCAGGCTATGTGGATGGGTGGGAGTGGGTGAACTTTGTGTGTATTGGTGTGTATTTATGTGTTACTGTCTGTCTTGTTTAGTGTGTGATATTTTGTTTTATTTTTGTATGTATTTTGTATTTGTGTTTTGGACCCCCTCGAAAATAAGATGATGCATCTCAAGGGGCTATCCTCAATATCTTCAATTCAATTAAACAGCCGCAGAGAGGGCGCTTTGATACAGGGGTCAACAGATCTAAAGTAGTGACTTGAGACACACTTCACTGTACCCCCCCCCCCCCCCCCCCCCACACACACACATCCATCCACCCTTAAGCTTGCATGGTGAACTCCAACTTCGTCTTCACATCCATCACTTTGTTTTTGGCAGACATATCGGCCTTTCTGACAGTCTGAATCAGTCAGAGGTCAGCTAAAACATTGACAGCCACTGCTTCACTGACTGACTCGACAGCCATTTTGTCCCAGCCCGGTTTTCAGCCTTGTCATTTGTCTGAATGAATGATTAGCATTCCGCTCCTTGCTGATGACTCGCCGCCGAAGATGTTTATGCACAATATGGCACATTTTCATTCAACGTATGGATCATTTATTTGAGTTACTTGCTGAGAGAATCATGTAAATTGCAGGTAATGAGTCTCATCCCTGGAGAGTTCCATAATTGCGTGTTGTCAACGTGCCAGTCATACGGTACACTTCAGACGAAGCGGGGCTAAGAACGAGGCCAGACATTCAGGAAACAACGTGTTTATCTCTGTTCTCTGTTCTGTGTTCATTCAATTTGATTGGCTCTTAAAAAAAGTCTGCCTTGACCTTTTGACCTAGAATGACAACATATAGATATATACTGTAGACAGACAGACAGACAGATAGACAGACAGATAGATAGATAGATAGACTATATACATCCATATGTACAGTAACTGTGCAGTATAGAACAGAATATATATATATATATATATATATATATGTGACCGCCGCTGGTAATTTGGTCCTCAATTAGGCATTTTCATTTTTCAGTTTTTTACAGATTATGAAAGTGCAGATTGTAAGCTTTCAAATGAGGTCTCATACATTGAATTCTGAACATATTTGAAGAAGATATGCTTATTTGAATGCTAGTACTGCCAAATCAACTTAGCTGAGAAATCTCCCTCCAAAGTTCTCCAACATTTCCACACCTCTGACTGCCAGGTAATGGGCGTGAACAATAGCCTGGTAACCGCACCCCCAGCCACTCCCCCACTGGACGATCTGTCATTATCTGTCAGAGTGGCTGTCAACTTGGGGTATTACCTGAGAGTGGCTGCCAAGTGAGGTGCTCTCTCACTATTGACCCCACACTCTGAGTCAGTATTAATCTTGTGTTGTGAATGCAGTTAAGAACAATATAAGATGAAGTTCAAATTTAACGTTCTTTATTGTCACATACATAATATAAAGTACAAGCATAAGTATTAAGTGTACAAAAAAAGGCAACTGTCTAAGTGTTAAAGTGTACAGTCAGTTGTCTGTTTTATAGACAAGGTGCATAGTGTTCATTGTGATCAAGTGTACAACAAAGTAATAACAGTCCCCAGCTCAATACTCAAGGTAATAACAACAGTACTCAGCTCAGTATTCAATATTCTAACAATGCAGTCTGTGCAAGTGTGGGCAAGTCTGTGCAAGAGAACAAGCAACGCTTCAGTATACAAACAGGAAAACAGGAAAGGCTGTGGCCTTTCTCCTGCAGTGCTGTCCGTCCTGATGATCTGCAGTGAATCTACCAGCGGACAGTCTTGTTCTGAGCTGCTGTGGAGTTTGGCGGGGGACATGTGACGTCTCGTCCCTCATCAGAACAGAACTCTCTGATCTTGTCAAAGAGATACGTCTGTCTGGCCATGTCCAGTCCGGGTGGGGCTTGCACAAGAAGACCTTCTCTCGGGGGCCGGTGCATCACGGTGTTCTCTGGCCACAACCATGCCAGGTCTCTCAGTATCAAAACTGCAATAGAATAGAAGGAAGAAAGTACATTAAACTATTGCCCACAGTACTGGCACTCCATATAGATAAAATAGTACCAGAATGTGTGGATTAAATAGACTACATAATGCATGATAGGATGAACGTATTCTCACCTGTTGTGCAAAATCAAAGCTGTAGTGTATAGTGATCTTCTTGCTGGCTGGTATGGAGGGGCCCAGGGAGAGCTGCAAATCCTCACCTTTTTGCTCATCCTGTAACCAAAACAAAAAACAAAGGTGTCAGACTACCATAGCTCTCATGCTCTCTCATTCTGTTTCTCTCTATAATATAGCTACCTAGCTCAATATTAGCTCCCACGCTGGCTAGTTTAGGAACAAAGGGCTAGCTCAGCTAACTAGCATGTTAGCTAACGTTAGCTAGCTAGCCTTTGTTAGTTTGTTATGCTAGCTAGACTTAGTCACTTGTTTAGAAAGGAGCTTCTGCTAAACGACTAACGTTAATGTAATGTAAACAGCACAGATAGTATAAAGATCAGCTTACCCCAAAGCAAAGCAGAATGCTTGGCGGTGGTGTGAATCTGGTACGTCGTTCGCGTTGTAGCAGCATGCTTTGCTGATACAGTCATCTCTGTATCACAGGTCATCAAGAATAAACTCCGTGTACGAACGAGTCCTGCTCTGCTGGAGTTTTAGCTGCTCTTAAAACTATTTCCATGTCCTGGATGCCATCCCCGTCTTCTCTTTAGCAAAAGCTGTAGCATCCATGGTTAACTTGGGACTGAATGCCGGCGTGTTGTTTGGGAAAGGTGGGGGCGGAGAACCCGGAAGCAATAGCCGGAAGCAATAGCCAATGAAACCAGATCATGCTAATCGATCTCCCGCCCCCAAACCCGGCTCGAAATCAGCTAAAAACGAGCTTAGTTTGCAGACTAATTAAACGTATTTCGTGAACCTAAAACTGTTGTCTGTTATAGTAAGTAGGTACTTCACAACTTCAACTTTGGTAATACACAAAAAAACAAAAAACGAAAAAAAACGTTTTTTTATGTATTTTGCCCCCTAGCGCATTTCGGGGTTTGCCGAGTTGCGGACCAAATCACCAGCCGCTGTCACATATATATATATATTAGGGTGGTCCTTAAAATTTAAAGTCGGAAAAATCATCGGACAGCAGCTGCCTTAGTGCAGGGGATAGCGGTCATCAACGACCACGCGGAGCGAGGAGTTGCCCTCATACAGGAGTACAACCGAAGGCTAACTCAGGATGAGGAGCAACTGCAATTTCTCCTCCAAGTTGTCTCTCGTCATTGTGCGGAGTTTAGGGACTCCAGAAAGAAGACCGTGGCTGCTGGTGTGGCGGCCCAGCAGGAGCAGGAGCACTAAGTCAGACGTGCCTAGGAGCCTTGTGGATCCTTGAGGGGCGCAGAATCGTGTAGTCTGTTAGTCTTCTGAGGACACTGTAGTTGAGAAAAATGAAGTATTTGCCAAAGCCCAGGTTCGCTCAAAAATAGGTTCAGTCAGATTTATTAAGAAAACAATACGATTGCAAACGGACCTCAAAGTAAAACACAGGGTGGTTCACCAACAGAAGTAAACATGAGCTCGCCGGATATCCTCCTTATATCTGCTCAAAGCAAGGATGTGGTGCAACCGATATTTGATTGGCTGAGTTGTCTATACGTCATCGTAAGGTGACGGATATCAAACAGTGGTCGAGAGATGAAAACTCACTTTGAATATGGACAAAGAAAACAAAAGGTCTGAGCCAGGACGGGAAGGACAGAAGGTGTGGCCCTTCTGACTTAAACAAAGAGAGGAGGAAGAGCGAGGTAGAGGAGGTGTTTACAATTACAAAAGAGAGAGAGAAACAAAAGGTTGAGGTGTTTACAATAGCAAAAGGCAGGGGACTGGATGAATAGGTATTGAAAGAAAAGATATGAATCTGAATAGTCTTGAGACTAGGTGTGAAATTCCATGACAAACTCCCTCATCTGTGGCTGAACAGCCACATAAAATATATACATCAGATATAAAATAAGCATAATCAAAAAAATCAAAAAAATCAATTACAAACACAAAATTGTAAAAACTCTATGCTATACATGTGGAAAGGAAGTAATCTCTCCACTAGGTGGAGCAAGAATAAAAATAACAAAAATAGATTATTTTCTTTCCACATGCAAATCACGCACCAAAACTCCTTGTTTCAGAAATTTGACAGGAAACAAGGTAAAAAAAGATGACATGATTATATACTATTTATAGTCTAAGAGTGGACAACTATTCACCAAAAAACCTTGATTTAAAGTTTGAACAAGGCAAAAAGATAAATGGTTACCAGTGTAAGAAGGGCAAAAAACCTCTTGGTCAATTTAGAGGAAAAACCCAAACTTATTTATCAACTCATGTTTCAACCATTTTAACTCTTGTAAACAAATGTGATATTTTTTCAAGATAATTTCAAAGTTCATTCACTCTTGTTGTGAATAATCGCATGTGATGTCCTATGGAACATAGCTTCCAGGTTTGCGTCTCTGAATGTTTAATGTAGGTTCCAGTGTGTGCGATTAGAGGTGCAGTCATTGCTGTTGAGATTGTCCACGTTGTCATACCACAACCACGAGAAGGAGGTGACCGGCAAGGTCAGTCTCCGATTGCTCATCAGAGGAGAGGAGAGTGTGGCGGTGACCGTCAAGGTCACTCTCCGATTGCTCATCAGAGGAGAGGACAGTGTGGCAGTGACCGCTTTGCCCTTGAGATCTCTGGTTCGGCTGCATGGACCGTCCTCTCAGCTACTTTTGACAGCTATTCCACACAGGCCAGAATGTCCTGGTGCTGATTGTTCCATCTTTGACGGGTAGGTTCCTCCCGCAACATCTACTTCTCTTCCATGTTTTCTGGCCTGTTCTCAGGCTGCTCATCTACTCCTGGTAGTCTCTTGTCTCCCCATTGGGCAGGTCTACATAGAGCGGTCCGCCAGCGAGCTCTCGGAAGGTGAGGAGGGAGTCCCTGTCCTGGTCCAGCAGGGTGAAGGTGCGCAGCCAGGGCGCCAGCAGCACGTACAGGCTCTTGAACTGAACCCGGTCCACACGGTACTGCTCCACGTAGGGCCGGCCCGGGTCGTGCTGCTGGAGGGCCACCTCGGCGCTCCCGCTCCCCCAGTACAGGCTGATGAAGTGCTCCGTCTGTGGATCCACAGATGAGAGAGACAACAGAGACAAAACAGAAGAGCAAAAGGAGAGTCCTCTGGTCTGGTCTCCCTGTTCCCCTCTTTGGTCAGGAACGGTTATCAGCAGTCTGTTGGAGATACTCAGAAACATGGTTAAGTGCAAGCTCCTGCTTTGGGGAAAAATGTTGTTATTCAGTCAGGAAAACTTAAACAGGGTGTCTGTTCAAGTGTCATTAGAGCCAGTCTGCAGTAGCCTACAGTGACATCAGGGGCAGTGTTAGAATGACTTTAACACGCCCAGTCCCCAGTCATGATCAAGGCAATTGGTTTTGGCTCTAGAATTTCCCTCGCGATTTTATGAAATAAAATAAAATAAACACATTCTCGTCTCAACAAAATAACACCCCCCTAAGGGTAGAAACAAATTTCCTGAAGTCAGGATAAAACAGAGATGGGGGAAAAAAAATGCATCACTCAAATAAAATGACACTAAAATGAACTGGCTTCATTTACAATTAAGAAAACATCAGTTATCAATTAATCAAAAAATCCATCAAAGCTTCATTTGTATAGCTAAAATTGTATATCTAAAACTTCCCTCTTCTGCATTTGAGGACAGAGTATTGGGCCCGCTTCGGACAAAAATGGTCTCTTCCCTATGTCATACTTATCTGTCGCTCACAGTGAGTCGGTGACATGGCGTTGGCCCTGCATCCCACGAACTACAGATCGCCCATCTGTAGGGAAACAGGCCGGTAACCTCCATCTCCACCTCCGGTCCTGTGCCCGCCTCCTGGTTCGGCATTCACCCATCACTCCCGGAACGACAGTTGTCTGTAAAAACACTCAGAAAAAACACTCAGGCCCGATGAATGTGCCTCAAACTATAAACATGAGATATTTAACATAACCATTTAAAAATATATAATTGGGTTAGGAGATGCTGCATGCAGATTAAGACACTGACAAACATTACTTCGCCTCCCACCATCATGCACAAACCTTATGTCCTCAGCTAGATCTGTCTTCTCCTGTTTATTTACCTTAAAAAAAATGGCTCTATCTTGGCTAGTTAAAATCTCCCTTATGGGTTGTTCAAGGGAACTCCAGCAGGTGGCGCTCGACCCCAAATCTGAGGCTCTTCCCTTTCATTCAGCTTGCGGTAACTGTGACACTGTTCAATCCAGTGACCATATTGACCACAATGAAAACATGCCTCATCTTTCCCACTCTGTCTGTACCTGTGAACATGCTTAGACCTACTGCTACGTTGCCTATTCTCCCTTTGTCGTCGTCCCCGTTTTTGTTTCAGACCTGCACCTTTATTTTGAATGTCTAATTGTCTCAATTGAGCAGCCTGAAGTCTAGCGGCACCATCCTTGACTTTTTTCAAATTCCGTTGTTCAATGTAATGTCGGAGGCGTTCGGAATACCGGAAATGATCAACAACTTCCCCGAGAGAAGTTGATTCCCAGGTGTGGCATATCATCCTCACTCGGTCAGACAAAGAGGAGAGAGAGTTATTCATTAACTGTTGTTTCAAAATCTTTTTATAATCGGCGTTCGCTTTGTCCATGCCACTGTGTGCGGCGAAAACTGATTCTAGCCGTTCCCAAAATTTTTCGAACTGTTCATCGGAATTTTGTTTACAATATGTGATACGGTCCCAATCCATCTTTTTAGGGAATCGAGTTTTGATTCTGTTCAACAGCGCAGCGTTTTGGCCAGTAAAATCGACATGAGAAAAAGGCAACGTAATATCAAACGGGTCTTTTACTTCGATCCATTTTAACCCAAGTACTTGTCGCATGATCATGGCGATTTCCTCGGCGTGAGGCTCATACATTCGAACTAAACTGTTAAAAAGATTCTCGAACTCGTTCATGTCTTTGGTTGGATCGGGCAAGGTTTTAGCTACATTACGCAGTTCATCAGAGCGCCACGGTCTAAAAACCCTTATCTCTGGAGTCCAGGCCGCATAACCAGCTGCATCATTTATTTGTGAAGGGCGAGGAACAGGGTTTGGGCAGCGTATCAGAGGCGCTTGTATTTGCGGTCCCTCGAGACTATCTCTAGCCATTTGCAGTTGTTCCAAATTAAACTTAGCCTCAGATATAGCTCTAGCCAATTCTTCCTTCCTGACCTGTTCTTGTTCGGACGAATACCTCGTAGAAAGGGGCGCGCTTAACTCGTATTGTAGAGGGGAGAGAGAAGGGGCGTGGCTAATGGCGGGAGCATGAAAAGGGGGAACAGCAACAGCCTGGTTGGGTGTGAGCACGGGGCAACGAGTCGAGGGGGAAAAAATCTAATTTTAAATCAGTTATTCTGCTGGGGAAATGGCGGAGAGACAGTCTGCTGAACCTCCTTATCTTTCCTTCCTGATCTAAAAAAAACCCCTCTCGTGCTACTCTCTCCCAAATCTTAAAAGCAGACCAGTCTATAGAATTAACAGGCTTTTCCCTTAACCTAGACATCTCAAACACCTCTAGCTGAGCCCGAATCTTAGCTAAAAATTTAACACTAAATGTCAGATGGGGATGTAAGAAATCGAAAATGCTTTAGCGCATAACGAAATCTGCCAACAAACGCTCGCAGAATAATGCTTCAGCGCAACAATCTCATCAGGGCTAGACAAATTGCAAGTTAGCAGTAGAATCCTGTTACATATAGGCATATGTTAGTAGCCGGTGTTACAGGGACACCTAGTGGTGCTCCCAAAATGTTGCATGTAAGACCCGGATGTTGTATGTCCTTATAGTTAACTCACGGCGGGAAAGAATACAATTTCGAAAGAAACAAAGACACATTAAACCGCTAAATAACTCACCCAGTCAACTGGTCCTTTGTTCTCTGGCTCGATGGCGGATCACCGGGAAAGCGGAGTAGTAGTTGTTTTCCTGCGTCTCCCAGACAACCAGCTAGCCTACTGGAAATCTAGCAGTTACGAATTTAACAGTCTAAAGAGTGTACAAAATACTTACAATACTTTACCTGGATCAATGGCGCGCTTAACAAACAATACAAGGCAAGAGCCGAGGCTCAAACAGTAAACAGCAGACTAACAAAACGAACAACCCCGTGCAGGGACACAGAACACAAAGAACGACCAAAGAGGACGAACACACGACGAACACACGACGAACACACAGGCCCACGTTACGACAAGCATGCCCGGCTGCACCAGCCACTTGGTCAAAGCTAAACCTCGTTTAGGTTTACCAAACCACTGCACCAGCCACTTGGTCAAAGCTAAAACTCGTTTAGGTTTACCAAACCACCCGGGATCAAAGGGACAAACGCTTCTACCAGAAACGCGGGTCGGACTACGTACCAAACCACTCCCGTAGCTACCTTCGTTGAGAAAACATACAACGGCTCTGCGGTTTTAATTCCACCCGCGACCGGCCAAAGGGAAACCCGTTCTGTGCCAACTCTTTGGCGTATTAACTCAAAAACCCGTTCTAAGCTGCAACCGATAAACAACCTTAACTGTACATCAACTGCAGGGGAACAAATTCACGAGACCAAACTCACACTTCTTCTGAACGGCATATACCCTCGTAACGAAACAAGGACGAAGTCAAAGGACAATACAATATATAAATATATCTATTGCTGTTCACAATTCCTTATATGTTACTTAAAAAATACCCACGCCGGGGTTTCTGTTTTCAATAATCTAGACCAACACAATCTGAACCAAAACCAAGGCAAATACCAAGCATAAAAGGATTCGTTTTTCAACGTACCGTGAGTTTAGCCGAGTGGAACCAACGGCGGACTTCTCCGAACCAGTGCAATAGCGCAAAGAGAGAAGCTTTCCAGAGCGGCTACCGCTCCGCACGTCTGCTTCCTTCGGTTCCACTCCAGGCGAACCTCACGGCAGTCGATCCCGTCCCGAGTCGCCAATTGTAGTTGAGAAAAATGAAGTATTTGCCAAAGCCCAGGTTCGCTCAAAAATAGGTTCAGTCAGATTTATTAAGAAAACAATACGATTGCAAACGGACCTCAAAGTAAAACACAGGGTGGTTCACCAACAGAAGTAAACATGAGCTCGCCGGATATCCTCCTTATATCTGCTCAAAGCAAGGATGTGGTGCAACCGATATTTGATTGGCTGAGTTGTCTATACGTCATCGTAAGGTGACGGATATCAAACAGTGGTCGAGGGATGAAAACTCACTTTGAATATGGACAAAGAAAACAAAAGGTCTGAGCCAGGACGGGAAGGACAGAAGGTGTGGCCCTTCTGACTTAAACAAAGAGAGGAGGAAGAGCGAGGTAGAGGAGGTGTTTACAATTACAAAAGAGAGAGAGAAACAAAAGGTTGAGGTGTTTACAATAGCAAAAGGCAGGGGACTGGATGAATAGGTATTGAAAGAAAAGATATGAATCTGAATAGTCTTGAGACTAGGTGTGAAATTCCATGACAACACTCAGATTGTGTTCATGGAACCAAAATGATACTTCCATGTTGTGTTAAAATATACTGCAGTTACACTTGATTTACGTACAGCCGCTACAAACTATGTAGTATGTATTTGAGGTAGAAAGACATTTTGCTTAAGATTTTTGTTATAGTTTAATACATTTAACTGTGTAATGAGGTAACCATTTATAAAACACTGTATGTTGTGTGTTATAAGCTAACATGTTGGGAATAAATGGCACAAATATTTGTTAAGGATTGTTGTTTTTATTCATTTTTATTTTCATTCTCATTTTACTCCTTATATGCTCAATTTATTCCCAGATAAAAAGCGTCTCTCGGGAACCCTCAGTGTGAAACTTCAAGGTCGATGAGAGAGGGGTAAATGTTATCTGATTGAGAAAATAATTCACCAGGAGTTTTCTCCACTATTCCAATGAATTCCGGGGGTTGGAGCTTAAAATTAACCTTTTAATTTACCACGGTGAGTCACCTGCCAAGGGGACTGTAGATGAAAAAATCTACCGGCCAAGTATATATTTTTTTCAGATAGTCTTCCGAAATCTAGTCGCCAATTGGAAATTTTACCTGCATTTGGCCGGTGGCAGGTGTTAATTTTCAGCACTGCATACATACATACATACATACATACATACATACATACATACATACATACATACATACATCCTGGCTAGATATATCTAGTAATACACATACATACTGTACATACGTGAACAGCTCTGTGACACACGGAACACTCAGGCACTCTTATACAGTCTGAAGGCTCTCCAACAGTGCCTGAGCGTTCCGTGTTTCATATTCAACTGCTTATTCTCTTTTTCTTGCACGTTTTCTTTTGAGACCTTATTCAGAGTAATTTTTCGGGGCTACGGTTCCACCTCTTGCGTCTGGCTCAGAGGAATCGCTATGCCAGCTTCACTCCCATGTAACCACTCTTCAGAAGAAGTGACAACTCACGTTGCGCTCAGGTACACTGCATTCATGCTGGTGTTACTGTTGTTATTTAATAGCCCTCAGCTTTGTTTTTTTGGGGGAGGGCATTATGAATATTCATCAGAGAGCTTGTCTGTGAAGACACATCCCTCCTCAGTGACTGGCTGCCTGCAGAATCACAATTAAAACCCACCAGATAAAACTCTGTCACCGTGACAGCTGTCACCGAGTCAGCCGTGTCCCCGTTCACATCCCTCTCTCATACTAAGTGGGTATTCTCAGAGTGCTGGGACTCTACCCATCCACCCCTTGTCCTCCGCTTTCCTCTGAGGAGGCAGAGGCACGTCGGGGAACTTTTAGCTTTTGTCTTTTGAATTAACAGATATTTTGAGGGTTTTTAAAGTGGATTGTGCAGATTTGCCAAGGTCCCCCCAAGCCTCTACCAGCGAGTCTACGGTGGAGAGGCGCAAGGGCATTGAGTAATGGTAAAATGGTAAATTGACTGCACTTATGTAGCGCTTTTATCCAAAGCGCTTCACAATGAAGGCCTCTCATTCGCCCATTCACACACACATTCATACACCAATGGCGGCCAGCTGAGACACTAGCCTGCTCACTGGGAACAATTTGGGTGCCCAAGGACACTTCGACATGTGGACAGGAGGAACCGGGATTCGAACCGCCGACCCTACGATCATTGGACGACCTGCTCTACCTCCTGAGCTGCAGCTGCCCCTTACTAGTCCTGTAAATCAACTGTAAACAAACTGTAAGGCTACTGCTACAAGCATTATTCCTAATTCATGTTGGCCAGAGTAAAGCATTTAGAATCAGATTTTGCTAAGTGGTAGTGGAGCCTTGTCTCGGATGTATAAACCAGCGGCAACACAATCATCCCATTAGATCACAGCAGCATTATGACAATACATTAGCTTTAACGCTGCTCAGCACTCAGCCGTAACGAGCAGCCCCACTCCCCTCTAAGTGGCGTCTGTGGATTAATCAGCTAATGTCGAGGATGTAGCGGACAAAACGGTATTTTAATCGGGCCGGCGGCGGCGGGGGAAGCGAGCGCGACGCATCGTAATCCTTCCTCCGGGCCGCCCCGCCGCTGCGCCCGCCTGGACAGAAAACGCCGACCATCAATTCGGTTAAGCGGGAGAGCCAGAGGGTTAGAGAAGGGGGGGGGGGTTAACCACAGTCACCGCCTTTCACCTCCTGTGTTGACGGAAGCGCCGGCCGCGAGGCCCCTAGCTGAGCGGATAAACACAAGCATCTGGCAGCCATATGAGGCAGCGGCCAATCAGGGAGGGGAGGGACGAGGGACAGGCGAGCGGCCCGCTGCGGTAGGCTGAGAGAAGCGGAGGAGGAGGAGGAGGAGGGGGAGGAGGAGGAGGAGGAGGAGGAGGAGGAGGAGGAGGAGGAGAGGGTAAACCAGCATGGTGACTGATCATATCTTCCTTGGGCATGAAGTATGGTGCTACTTTTTTAAGAAACTGAGATTTCTCTCTCTCTCTCTCTCTCTCTCTCTCTCTCTCTCTCCCTCTCTCTCTCTGTCTCTTTCTGTTTCTCTCTCCCTCTGTCTGTCTCTTCTCTCTCTCTGTCTCTCTTTCTCTCTCTCTCTCTCTTTCTCTTTCTCATAAAGTTATCCTATATCTCGCTCCAGATCCCCACCTTTAACCTCTCTAGTCAGTGTCTCTCGTCTTCTGTCTCTCTCCTCTCTCTCTCATCCCTCTCTCTCCTTCCTCCTCTCTCCCCTCTCTCTCTCTCCTCCTCTCTCTCTCTGTCTCTCCCTTCTCCTTCTTTCTCTCATCCCTCTCTCCTCCTCTCTTTCTCCATCTCTCTCTCTCTATCCCTCCTCCTCTCTCTCCATTAGAGTTACAAAATTACAGGAATATTCACAAACCTCCCCAAATTCAAAGGCAATTTATGGGAATTTATGGGAATTAACTGGAATAAACTGGAAATTTATGGGCATTAACAAGAATAAGTTATGTTTCCTAGTTTACTCCTGTTAATGCCCATCCATTCCCAGAAATTCACGTTAATTCCCATGGGAAGTTTGTGAATATTCCTGAATTTTGCAACCCAACACTCCATCCCTTTCTCTCCCTCCTCTCTCTCTCCATCCCTTTGTCTCACCCCCCCCCTCCTCCTCTCTCTCTCTCTCTCTCTCTCTCTATCCCTCCGCCTCTCTCTCCCTCCTCCTCTGTCTCTCCCTGGTCCTCTCTCTCACTCCAGTCTCTCCTCCTCTCTCTCTTTCTCTCTGCTCTGAATTCCCCAATAAGGTGCAGGATTCTACAGCACCTTTGTTATTTAGGTGAACACAATAATAATAATAATAATAATAATAATAACAATAATAATGACAATATGAATAATAATAATAATAATAGCCCTAGTTGTCGCGATCCCTAAGCTGAACAAGCGTAAAGGGGACCCCGATAGTTACCGCCCCATCTCTCTGTTATGTACATGTATCCCCTTCAAGATCCTTGAGCGTCTCATCTACGCCGAGTCGAACCACTCATCGATCCGCTGCTCCCACAGGAGGAGAACAGGCCGGGTTCCGACACGGGAGATCCACCGTAGATCAAGTCACTTTGATGACTCAAGACATCGAGGACAGCTTTTTGGCTAAAAAGAAACCGCAGCTTCATCCTCACCACCGGTAGCAGACAGCGAAGCAGGTTGCGACGCCTTAAGAATGGCATCCCCCACGGATCTGTCCTGGCCCCCCTCCTTTATAACATCTACACCAACGACCTGCTGACCACAGTCTCCAGAAAGTATGCCTATGCAGAGGACCTTCGCTGGTGTTCTCAGCTGGAGAATGGCAGGCCGTGGAGGAGACACTGAGCCAGGACATGCAGACACTAGCAGCATACCTCCGGAAATGGAGATTGAAGCTCAGCGAGGCAAAGATGGTGTCGGCGACCTTCCACCTTAACAACAAGGAAGCCAAATGTGAGCTCCGAGTGCACACCGACGGTACACTCCTGCCATACAGCGCCGAACCAACATATCTCGGCGTGACAGTGGCCAGGTCGCTTACGTTCCGCCGACACCTTGAGTCACTGCGCAAGAAGTTAACAGCTCGTGTGGTGTTGATGAGGCGACTGGTCCGATCTGGGGTGCTGGCGCAAAAACACTGCGTACCGCAGCCCTAGCCCTGGTCTACTCGACCAGTGAATATTGCGCACCGGTCTGGTGTCGCAGCGCCCACACCTGCCTCATCGACCCGCCTATCAACGAAGCCTTCATCCCACTCCTGTGGACAACCTTCCCATCCTCGCAGGCATCCAGCCCGCTGGCCTCCAGTAACCACAGCACGTCTCGCCTGCCGGGCCGGGGAGCCTAACCACCTGCTCCACAACAGGCTCACTGCAACAGCGGAGCCTCCCTAGCGTCTCAAGCCGAGACACCCTTTTGTTCATGCCGCAAGTGATCTCCTGCAGCAATGCGAGGTGCGAGTGTGGCGCAAGACCATAGGGACTGCCCGACATACCGGACACCCAACGGAATGCATGGCCTGATGGTTTTGGATGACGAAACGGCTGACATGACATGGCTCCTGGAGGTGTGCCCGGATATATAGCCTGGGTGACCTCTCACCCAGACTCGGGGTGGTAAAAGGATAATAATAGTCATATAATAATAATAAACTTTATAGATCACCTTTCGTGACATAAAATGCAGTTCAAAGTGCTTTACAAAAGAGACATTAAAAACATTAACATAAATGACAATTAAGAAATAGTAAAAGTAAGGTGCATTATAAAAGACATTAAAAGCAACACATAAATTAAGACCAAATACAATGCTATAATAAAATACAATAAAATGAGAAAAGAGTGAGATAAAAGAAATCAATTAAAAGCAAGGTCATAAAAGTACATTTTGAGCTGCCTCTTAAAGCTGTCGACAGAGGTTGCTTGTCTAATGTAGGGGGGAGCATGTTCCAAATCCTCGGTGCATATCTGCTGAAGGCAGCATGGTCGTGCCTCTTGCTGTTGAAGGCCCTCTCAGCAGACCAGTACCAAGCCATCTGAGGGAGCCATTTGGAACATAATCCGACAGGCAGTCTGACAGGTCGGAAGGTGCTAGACCATTCAAAGCTTTAAACACAAGTAAGATCATTTTAAAATCTATCCTCGATGTTACTGGGAGCCAGTGCAAAGATGTTAGTATAGGTGTAATAGTATGTCTTTTCCTGGATTTAGTAAGAATTCATGCTGCTGCGTTTTGAATAAGTTGCAGCCGAGTAATTTTTTATTTTTTTATTTCTTTGGGGGGGGGGGGTGGGCAAACCAGTATCAAGTGGATTACAATAATCTAATCGGGAGAGTACAAAGACTTGAGTCAGTTTCTTGGGAGAGGTAGGGTCTGACTCTTGTGATGTTTGTCAAATCAAATCAAACTTTATTTGTAAAGCGCATTTCATACACAGAGGCAACACAATGCGCTTTACAGAGAGCAATGGGGAGGTGGGCATAGGTCCAACCCTACATATTCCAGAGGGAAGCAAAAAAACAGTTTCACCCGGGGGCCAGAAAAGTGAGCTGTAAACATTCTCCCCTGACCTCTCTCAACTAGGGTTCTCAATTCAACCAGGCTTTTCTCCAGCTATATATCTATATACTGTATCTCATCTATGCATCTAAATACACAACTATACTGCATCTCTGCTCTAGTTCAGACTGGAGGACCCCACACTAAAAAACAACCAAGAGCAGCCAACAATTTCTCACTTCCATTTTAGTGTTTGACAATGAATATATGGCATCTGTATTACACTGCATGTCCAGAAACAGTATCTATTTATTTATTAATGTATTTATTAATTAATTTATTTATTGTCACTCTTTATTTACACGGTACAGTGTGTACATGCAATTGCTAATACAAAATAAAAAAATACAGTTTTGTTTTCTGTTGATTCATCCATTCACACCAAGCAGAATCACATCTGGAGGGTGCATCTTTCTGCTACTGTACTTCAGTGGTTTCGCCACTGTACTGCTGCGTTGAGATTGATCCCATTGATGTTACAACTCATGTTCTTGTCAAAGGCTGATAGCTGTGTACTAATAGTGCTTGTTGTCTGTGATCATGTGTTCCACTCTATGCCGACGACACGACTGAACTGTGAGCAGGATCGTTTTTCCAGGGTGCACTTGCAAATGAGACCTTGGCCCCAATGGGCTCCCCTGGCTAAAGAAAGGTCAAATAAATAAAACAAAATAAAAATGCAAAGTGAATCGCCCGTTATGCAATCGTCCGTCTGAATCGTCCGCCCTTGCACACACACGCCAGCACGTCCTCTCTTGTCTGGTTTTCTTTCAGTTCTGAAGGAAGGCATCTGATCTTTAAAGGATGGAGGAGCTAACAGACAGATCCCATTCATCGGCCATGTTTGTTTGTGTGTTTTGTCACTCGCTATCCTCGGAGCTGTCAGCGCCGGGGGCAACAGACAAGAACGGGCTGCCACAGCATCGCTATTCCAGAGTACAATACCTGCCGTCTAGCGGCTGGAGAAACAGACCTCTTCCATGTTGTTTGTCTGTGTGTGTGTGTGTGTGTGTGTGGCGCTATGCCACACACACACACACACACACACACGCACACACACACACATACACACACACACACACACACACACACACAGGATACTTGTGTTGTTTAGGATGGCCAAGGCACGCACGCACAGAAAGGGCACTCCTGCTACCCTTTATTGGGTGATGAACTAACATCTGGACTGTGCTTAGAATGATGTTATTGTGTCTCAGTAGTCTGATTTAATTACCTTTATTGGTTGCAATGTAATTAATTAAAAAGTGAAGTCTGGGAAGGGGACTTGGCAAGACTGCGTCACGTCACCGCCAACAGGAGCTACCAGTTCTCAGTCTGTTGCCACACACACACACGAGAGCAGTCTGTCAAGGAGGGGACAGGGGAGGCTGAAAAATCTTGTCTCATGTCGTGTGCGTGTGTGTGTGCGTGTGTGTGTGTTTTGTGTATGGTAGCGGGGGAGCACACATATGCCTGCACATATCGATTAACTGGGAGATAGGGAGCGTTCCTGTGTTGACATGTGTTGGCCTGTGTGTGTGTGTGTGTGTGTGTGTGTATGCGTAAGCACGTCTTACATGCGTGCTTTTGATGGAAAGTGGGTTGCATGGACCCAGGAGGAGGGCGCTGGTGACCTTTGAACTGAGTGTCGAGAGAGGTTAGGGAGTGGCCAAGGACTGGAGCTGACATGTACACACACACACACACACACACACACACACACACACACACTTCAAACACACACACACATGCTTCAAACACACATGTGTGCGCGTGCGTAGAACACAGCCGCCTGGCTGTCAGTGCTGCAGAGATTCTATGTGTGTGTGGTGGAGTTCAGTCCAGTATGTATTACAGCCATCATCTCTGGCTCCTGATAACGCTGCAAAGTCGCAGGAAACTGGAGACGCGACCCTCCTGAGGAGATTCTCGCGAACGCGTCTCTAATAATGCATGAGTCGGCTCAACGACACCTCTGTTAGTTAGATATGAAACAAGCCGTTCGAGGGTTAGCGCCAGCTCAGCTCCCCGTAGTAAATGTTTGTGTCACACACTTTCATTACGCCGGACTCCCGGGGCGGATGTAGGCGCTAAACAGCATTCAGGCACTTTTCACGAGGTCGGATAGCTTTACGTCTTCCCCGAATTAGCAGTGTTGCGCTTCAGCAGCAACAACGACCCAAAAAATCGCCATTTTAGCGCCACTGGAAGCAGCTTGAAAAGCGGCACCTGTATTTCCCCCCGTGTGCCGTGTGTTCTCTTCCCCTCCAGCCCATCCCAGCGGGGGGGGGGGAGAATGTGGGCCAGCGCTGTGGAGAAGGCGGGGCCGTACTGCAGGTGCCGTTGCCGTCCGAGAGAGAGAGAGAGAGGCGGAGGGGAGGGGGTGGGGGGGGCGGTGACACGTGGCCCTGGCGGGCGTCAGTGAGCTGTGAGTAGATGTTTGAGTGGTTCCGGCTCTGAGAAGCACGAGGCCCTGCACCTGGTTCCACTCACAGTGTTGTCGTCTCTGTCATTCCAGAAGCACAGAGAGACAGATGCTGAGCCAGGGAGCAGCGTAGTAGGTGTGTGGGCGTTTGGATAGCTGCACGGGAAACAAGAAATAGTTTGACAAATGGAAAAGAACAAAACAGATGAGGTGCAGGAGAAAGGCATGGGATTGTGAAAAGTTGGAAGATGACAGGTTTGACTGTACACACGTTCCTTCTTCTTAAGAGTCACCAAAAACATGGCTGGCCCAGATGTCGTGGCGCAGGTGCGTAGTTCTTTCTCGTCGACATGACAAGAGGCTTCAGGGGAACATTGCAGGATTTCCTCCTTCAAGACTGCCTACATTTTTATTTTTATTTTTTTTCCTGCAGGTAGTTCTGGAGACTGAAACGAGTCCATAGTATTTTGTCCATGGATAAGTACCAATAAGTCAGACAGTCTGCATATTCCTAGAACTTTGGTTGGACAGTGTCACTCAACCGTGACTGAAACTCGTAGGCCCTTCATCTGAAAAGACATGAATTACCAAGGCATTTTCTTAGGCTGCAAGCACAAGTCTAACTTTATTTTATCCATTTTTAAAGCCATTCGCTTGAACTTTGGTATTTCAGGAGTGCAGAGTAATCTTCTCTAGTGCTTATGCAACAACAATTGCTCCTAATCTGTCTTTAAAATGAATTGCACAGCAGATGAAATGCAAATTTGGTGACTTAAATTTTTTACATTGGCAATGACTGTATTTGAATCCACCAAACTCAGCCCCCCCCACACACACACATCCCCATATTTCTTTGTGTGGTCTCATTAGTTTGAATATCTTGGTTTAATTAATCAGTAACACAGTGTTCAATTCATCTTTTATTTTTGAGGGAGCGCAGCTGATTAGACGAAGCTTTTCCCTATAACCCTTTCAGCGTTTTTGATTTAGTTTATAAAAAAAAACACCTTTGAATGGCTTCCCGTCAGGAGCAGGGAGACAATCAGCTAAGCGAGTGCTCTCCATTCTGTGAGAGAGCTGTGATTAGGACAGCTGCGTCGTGTGACAGTGTGAAGTGGATCCTCTTCAGCGTTTCATCAGCCGAGCTCTTCTGATGTTTTATGTATTATGGCGGTGTCCTCTTTGACAGGCCCTATAGGGGGCTATTAAGATATGATGTACTACTTTGTTGTAGATAGGTGCTTGACTGATTCATTCCTGTTGATATGTACACTGTCAATTGGCCTGGGGGATGCACACTTCTGTGGGGGGGTTTTTCTTACTTGGTTGTCGTTTTAAAGAGTGTCTAGATTTGAAGTACATTTCTACTAGCTACTGTGCTGTATGTCGACATGTGATTTGTCATATCTCTGTGTGTGTGTGTGTGTGTGTGTGTGTGTGTGTGTGTGTGCGTGCGCGTACATACGTGTGTGTGTGCGTGTATGTGGGTGCGTGTGCGTACGTGTGTGCTTTCCTGACAGTCTGTGTGTGTGTGTGTGTGTGTGTGTGTGTGTGTGTGTGTGTGTGTGTGTGTGTGCGCGCAGTGCTCTGGCTGTCCTTGTGTGTACGAGTGCCGTGATCCTGTGAGCTTGCTGAGAGGAGAAGGTCTGAGCTCTCCCCCCCCCCCCAGAGACAGCTGTCAATCACTTCCTCCCATTCAGCAGTAAAAAGCAGACGAGCAGCCTCCCTCCCAGCAGAACGGCTAAAGAGACCTTCAGTGATCTGACAGAGGAGCCTGAAGCAGAATACAAAGTAACACCAACAGCAGTTAAATATCCACACTGGGAATGCCTGCGCTCACAACCATATTGATTTTAATCATCCTTAAAAAGGCCCTGGCTGTTCAAAAAGTGCTCCGAAAAACTCCCACCGAAGACGTCTGGCGTCAGGAAAATAGAAACTTTATGAATCATGACGGTGCAGCCAGGAGGGCCGGCACAGAAGCCGATTGATTGGATTTTTTTGAACACCTCAGACAACCCCCCCCACCCCCACTGTCCCACTCCACCCTCCCCAAGATAATAATTGGGTGGTAAATTTACCCCCTTGTCTGGATATGGCGGCGTGAGCCACAGACCCAACTGGTTAATTAGACAGGAGAGATTATCCATCTGCATATCTCAGGTTCACTAATCACCACTGAAGCGTTTGACACCTACACTGTAGCGCTTCGTTGAGGCAACCATTGACACGTGAGATGAGCAATATGTGATGGCGCCTACAGTACATATCTGTAAGGGCCTGAAGCGTTTGACATCTAGCGCCGCGCTTGAGGCGACCATTTACACGTGAGACGGCGTGAGTATATGACGGCGCCTGTATTCTCTGTGAAGGCCCGTGTCACACGAAAGAGCGCCTCCTAGACCGCACATGGCGAGATGGCCGACCGCATAGTGAATCCATGACGCACGATGATTATCTCATTCGTATTTTATCAGATAATTGAAAGCCCGGCTTCGGGATCAATATTGATCTTCCAAGAGAATTTCTGTGGTTACATTTCATGTAATTCCAGAAATGCACAGAAGTACATTTCACACACGTGCAATATACTGTATTATGCTAAAATGCGTTATATCCCAAATGTTCTTCCTCCTCCTGGGGTGTGATCCCTTCAGCCCAGCTCAGCTGAGGCCCCGGGGTTGGATCCCGGTCTAACTAGGAGACCCATATGTTGGGCCCTCCCAGAGAAGGAACCTCTGCCACCCACCGTTCAGAGGGTTAGCTTGTCACCTCTGTCAAGGTGACAGTGATTCAGGCTGTCTGGTGGGACAGTGGCAGTATTATACCAGTACACTGCTTACAGGAGGGGCGGAGGTGGTAGAGGGGTAGGAGAGAGAGTGTGAGAAGGAAAGACAGCAAGAGAGAGAGGGGGTGAGGGAGTGAAGGAGAGAGAGATGGACAGGAGAGAGAGAGAAAGAGAAAGAGAGTCAAGGAGGGAGGGAGGGAGAGAGGGAGGGAGAGAGAGAAAGGGAGGGTGGGAGGGAGGGAGAGAGGGAGGGAGAGAGATAGAGAGAGAAACTGAGGGAGGGAGTGTGGTCCTTTCACTCAATGTCAAACCACCAGGGCTTTCTATGGGTAAAGAGCTTGGGAACTGGCCTTGTAGCTAAGCTAGACCATCTCTACTGCTCTCCACAGTGCGCCTACACAGAGGCGCTCTACACACACTGGCTGCATGGCTCAATACCGCCTCAACAAGGACTGGGGGCCGGCGCTGTGGTGAACTGACCCAGCTGCTCCTGAAACTTGATGAGCATGTTGTTTGACTGTCACCTCGATAATGGGTAATTGATAATGGATAATTGATAATGGGTAATTGATAATGGGTAGTTGATAATGGGTAATTGATAATGGGTTATTGATAATGGATAATTGATAATGGGTAATTGATAATGGGTAGTTGATAATGGGTAGTTGATAATGGGTAATTGATAATGGGTAATTGGCTGTAATTTTTAAAAAGCAATGTTGTTTGTGAAGATTCACTGAAGACCGCTGCTTCACTCTGATAGTGGTTTGGGCATTCCATGTGAGGGTAGACTCATTTGGCCTTTAGGTGCAATATGCTTAATTGTTTTTGTCAAGTCAAAATGTAAGAATATAAGAGTAACATTGACCCTGTCGACTGACTACCAACACCCAGACAAAACAAGGAAGAGAAAAACCTGAAAAAGAGAGATTTTCAAAAAATTTCGTTCAGTGTTTTCGTTGTGTGTCTGTGTTTTTCTCTGGCAGGTTTCAGGCATGTTAAAAAGGAGGGGTCGGAACCTAACTCTAAGTCCCTGTAATGCTTAAAGTACTCAGAGCAGGGAGAGTGCGGTCTGAACCGGTGATCCTGTTATGGTGAACCGAGCGCTGCTAGGCGTGACGTATCGTATCTCACTCGGCGGGGACTGTGTGACGGTCTCAAGCTGTCTTTTCTCACGCTATACCTGGAACCGGCAAAAAAAAAAAGTGAGGCGATCGAACACGCTTGAGAATTAGCTATGCGAGCGAGGGCGGCGTGCGTGATTACGTTATGCGTGATCACTGTGAACAGTTCTGGGCGCGATGCATAATTCATCGCCATGTTCCGTTGTATGTATAAAACATCCGCTGTGTCCGGGCGTTCAACACAGATATGTACACGAGGCCAGCTAAGGTTTCAATGCGTCGACGTGGAGCTGGAGTGCCGGCCCTCCTCCGCCATGATTCACCCCCCACCTGCGGAGAGGAGAGGGCTGCACCCGCCCGTCTCTGATCCATATCACAAATGCACCCTGTGGGCCCCTCAGCGACGCTGGAAAGATAATAGAATATAAAAGTGTTTTTATACGGCCGTCGACGCACGGGGGGGGGGGGGGGGGTGGGGTGGGGGGGGTGGGGGGGTTGTGTTAGGCCTCATGAATCTCCTAAATCGCAGCTACGGAGTGTGATGAATGCAAGGCAGGGGGCGTTTTACACAGCGTCTCGCCTCATAACCCCTCGGCTAACCTGCGCTGCGCTGACGGCTGTCCCTGCAACAACCAGTCCCCGTCCCACCCCCTCAATCTTTCACTGCAGCCATGACACAATGTGTGTCATCAGCTCACCTTCCAGAACATTCTTCCCTTCGTCAAACAGCTTACGTAAGACGTCAGCTGTCTTGTCCGCTGCCGCTGGTGTGTCTCGGTGCGGTGGAGACCGGCAAAACCGATACGCCGGCTTCATTACCCGCTGGGATGTACCGAGCCTTCAGCGCGCGCAGCCGGAGCAGTCTAGATTGCTTCTGATGCACTGCACTTAATGGCATACTATCAATGTCATGCCGTCATTATCAAACCACAACAGTGGGGGCCATTCATAGCCATCTTAGACTGTAAACAATAACCTGGATTGTGTGTGTGTGTGGGGGGGTGGGTGGGGGGTGGTAGGGGTTCTTAGGCATCTCTTGCTCATACTGACCATGCCCCCCCCCCTTGGCGACCTCTGGCTGACCCTGAGCTGTTGGGGAATGTAATTGTAATCCTTGACAGGATTTAGCCAGGTGTCCATTACTTCCACTGTAATCTGCACGGCGGAGGCCAATATTCGCACCGTGCCGGGGCTAAGCTGGGCCGTCTGTGTCACCCATCCCCGGGAGCGTGAGGCTCCCACAAGGGTGTTAGCGTAGCCAGCAGGAAGACGAGAAGGAGAGAGGGATGGAGAGAGAGAGAGGGATTGAGAAAGTAGAGAGCGCTGCTTCAATCAAACCCCTGGGCCAGAGAGAAATCTATCCTCTGGCACACAAGGTCTCATTAATTCAGGAGGAAATGGGATTAACCCCCACCTGGCTACGGAGAGAGAGAGGTAGAGACAGACTCAGGGAGAGAGAGAGAGAGAGAGAGAGATGGAGAGAGATGGAGAGACAGACTCAGGGAGAGAGAGAGATGGAGAGACAGACTCAGGGAGAGAGAGAGAGAGAGAGATGGAGAGACAGACTCAGGGGGGGAGAGAGAGGCAGAGAGATGGAATGGAGAGACAGCTTCAAGGAGAGAGAGATGGAGAGACAGATTCAGGGAGAGAGAGAGAGTTGGAGAGACAGACTCAGGGGGGGAGAGAGAGAGGGAGAGAGATGGAGAGACAGATTCAAGGAGAGAGAGAGAGAAAGAAAGAGATGGAGGGAGATGGAGAAACAGATTCAGGGAGAGAGAGAGAGAGATGGAGAGATGGAAAGACAGATTCAGGGAGAGGGAGAGAGACGGAGAGACAGAGAGGTCAGAAGCATGAGGGAGAGAGCGAGAGAGGCGGTGTGAGCGAGAGAGAGACAAAGGTCTCGGGGTCATGCGGGCGAGGGGGAGGGGGGTGGTTGGGGGGGTGCACGTGCAGAAGGGGGCAGGGGGGCTTGGCCAGATGTTCTAATAAGCGGTCATGTGGGAGGGAGGGGCTTTCTTACACCACCATGATGAGGGAGACGTGTCATTAGGATCTGCATGATCATCTAGGTTTGCAGTTGTTTGTACAGCAAAATATTCAGACCATTGACACCAGACCGATGATGTGGACACTGACCTTTTGTTTGAAGATCCTCAGCAAATATATCACAAAGCAACAACTGAATGTGACACTGTTAACTCTTGAGGAATTAAACCACCCTCCAATCTGGCATCATGGTTGTGACAGCATAGAACAAGTAGGAGAGAGAGAGAGAGAGAGAGAGAGAGAGAGAGACAGACAGACAGAGAGGGAGAGAGATACAGAGAGGGAAAGAGAGGAAGAGAGACAAAGAGAGAGAGAGGGGAAGGGGGGGAGGAGAAGAGGGAGGAGACTCAATCTGTGATCTGGGTTACAAGTCTGAAACATCTGTCACACAAAGGGATTTGTTTGATTGGTCGGGCCCCATTTGTCAAGCCATGCTGTCAGTGGCTAGAGAATTTATATCCCCCCAAGTCACATCCTCCATCCCTGATCACGTAACGCGGAGTCCCAGCCTGTCAGACAGCAGGGCCATATCTTATTCACTTTAAAACGACCCTCAGCCCGGCTGCAGAGGTATTCAGTCAGTCAGTCAATCAGTCAGTCAGTCAGTCAGTCAGTCAGTCAGTCAGTCAGTCAGTCAGTCAGTCAGTCTATCAGACAATTAATAGAGCCTTCTTCAGTAACACAATGGATTTTTCTCATTTACAATAGTCTCTAAATGATTGTTTTCTCATTCACAATCTTTACCAATCTATTTAAGGTTCCCCTAATTCCCCTCGGGGCTCAGTAAAGTACTACCTTCCTACCTACGTAGGTTTATTTACTGTATCTAATTGCTGTTGTTAATACGAGGTAAATGCTTGTTTGTGTGTGACGTGAAATACTGCAGCAAAAATCCGGACAGTGGGTACGGAATGATGTTCAGTAAGGTGTCAGTGGAATGTTTTGGTCACGTAAGGGAAATACTGTGGAGACCAACAGTGATAACGTGAGTGTTCTAGACACAGCAAGTAGGATCAGGGAAATGGTACTATCTGTTATGTGTCTCATTGGAAAGCCTTGGGTGGTCAACCGTGACGAAAACACTTCCCACTGACCCGAGCGCGCAAATAACATTTGTAAGAGAGCAGAATGAAATTGTTTAGAAGCTGGGATTGCTGGGATTCATTTTGTAACATTGGTGTTTTGTGTGTGTGTGTTTGTGTGTGTTTGTGTGTGTGTGTGTCTGTGTGTGTGTGTGTGTGTATGTGTGCGTGCATTTGTTCGTGTGTGTGTGTGTATGTGCATGCGTTCATGCGTGTGTGCGTGTGCGTGTGCGTGTGTGTGTTTGTTTTTACACCCCCTCTGTCAGGGTATGAAATTAGCCTGAACATTTTAATAGGGACAAAAACAATATGATTATAGAAAACACACACACACACACACACACACAGACACACACACACACACATCACTTAATCACCGACACCAGGGATAGGATTAACCTAGTGTATTTAGGAAGGGGGTTGTGGGGGTCGACGACATCATTAACACCAATTCAGTGTGACCTATCCATCCTGGTGACTCCAGTCATCTGTGTAATCTATGGCCACTGTCCCTGTTCCCTGTCGGGGGCGCTTATCAGATTAGGATTAATAGAAACATCTTCGGTAATTGCGTATCTGCTGCGCGGTGCTGGCACTGTCAATTATTTTAATGTGCGCCAAACCATTAATCCGCTAATAGAGTCCTCAGCGCCATAAAATAAAACAGAAGTCGGCCATTGATTTTCATTGGCTGTGCTGGGCTCTTTAGCCCTGCGCTCTCTGCTGCCATTCCCACAGAACAGCCGGGGTATTGATCTTCATACGGTTGTATTTTGTTGTTAAGTGAGTACCGGAGGAGAAGGTAATGAAAGGTTTTTAACCTGCGTGTCGCTCTAGCGTCGCTCTAGCTCTCTGTGGCAGGTCAAGGTCGCCAGGTGCTTGCCGGAACATTTTAGCCCGCTGGTCACAGAAATCGATACGGAGACATCTCTGTCCTGACTAGAGATTTGCGCTGTGGAAGGAGGGCCCTGCGCATGCATGAGTCCGGGCTGTGTGTGTGTGTGTGTGTGTGTGTGTGCGTGTGTGTGATGCATAGTCGTCTATGTGCTCTTTGGCGATAACACATTGCATAAACAGATCACTGAGGTAGCTGTCCTAACAGCGCATACTTCTGACCTACCGTACCGCAGACAGTTACAAAGCCCCCCCCCCCCCCACGCGTCGGCGCGGATCGAGCCAAGGCATGTTTAATTGTGGTCTGTCCAAAAATCCCCCAAGCGGAGGGATAGCCCACAGCAAACGAGCTATTCCATATATGTCTGTGAGCACATCGCGCCAGATGGTAGTTAATGGCACCCCTACACTCCCCCCCCAGACGCTCCCCGCCGCCGAACCTCAAGTGGAAATTTCCTCTGCCAGCGCGTACCCTTCCCTCCCCCCGCCACCATTGTCCAGAGCTCAGAGAGGACTGTGGGGGATAGGACAGACAGGATATTAATGGGAGTCGCCGCCATTAGAAGGCTAAATGGCTGGCAGAGATCTCTGTTTCATTGTCACCTTGCCTGGGAGGACGAGGGAGAACGATAAAGACCTTATTAGCAGGATGGAACCGTTTTTTTTCTCTCTTTTCCGTCTTAAGTCACTCCATCTCTGTCTTCTCTTCTTGTCTTCTGTCAGGCGTTCGCTCTCTTCCCCTGTCAGCTCGACCACAGCGCCTAGTCCTAGTCAGAGACTGACATATCCTACCTAATCAGAGACTGACATCTCCTACCTAGTCAGAGACTTATATCTCCTACCTAGTCAGAGACTGACATCTCCGACCTAATCAGACTGACATACCCTACCTAATCAGAGACTGACATCTCCTACTGTACCTAATCAGAGAGTGACATCTCCTACTGTACCTAATCAGAGAGTGACATATCCTACCTAATCAGAGACTGACAGATCCTACCTAATCAGAGACTGACAGATCCTACCTAGTCAGAGACTTATATCTCCTACATAGTCAGAGACTTATATCTCCTACCTAGTCAGAGACTGACATCTCCGACCTAATCAGACTGACATCTCCTACCTAATCAGAGACTGACAGATCCTACCTAATCAGAGACTGACATCTCCTACTGTACCTAATCAGAGAGTGACATCTCCTACCTAATCAGAGACTGACAGATCCTACCTAATCAGAGACTGACAGATCCTATCTAATCAGAGACTGACAGATCCTACCTAATCAGAGACTGACAGATCCTACCTAATCAGAGACTGACAGATCCTATCTAATCAGAGACTGACAGATCCTACCTAATCAGAGACTGACAGATCCTACCTAATCAGAGACTGACAGATCCTACCTAATCAGAGACTGACAGATCCTATCTAATCAGAGACTGACAGATCCTACCTAATCAGAGACTGACAGATCCTACCTAATCAGAGACTGACAGATCCTATCTAATCAGAGACTGACAGATCCTACCTAATCAGAGACTGACAGATCCTACCTAGTCAGAGACTTATATCTCCTACATAGTCAGAGACTTATATCTCCTACCTAGTCAGAGACTGACATCTCCGACCTAATCAGACTGACATCTCCTACCTAATCAGAGACTGACAGATCCTACCTAATCAGAGACTGACAGATCCTATCTAATCAGAGACTGACAGATCCTACCTAATAAGAGACTGACAGATCCTATCTAATCAGAGACTGACAGATCCTACCTAATCAGAGACTGACAGATCCTATCTAATCAGAGAGTGACATCTCCTACCTAATCAGAGACTGACAGATACTACCTATTCAGAGACTGACAGATCCTACCTAATCAGAGACTGACATATCCTACTGTACCTAATCAGAGAGTGACATCTCCTACTTAATCAGAGACTGACAGATCTTACCTAATCAGAGACTGACAGATCCTATCTAATCAGAGAGTGACATCTCCTACCTAATCAGACTGACATCTCCTACCTAATGACATCTCCTACCTAATCAAGTGGTAGATTATCTTGTCATGATAAATTGGAGGCTGTATCACTTAAAAGGACCTTTCTAGAAGTACCCCTCCTCCTCCCCCCCTTAGCTAGTGAGCAGTCTCTCTGCAGACAGCTACACCAAGCCCTGGGGAGTGTAGAACACTGCAGTGTAATGATTTGTGGCAAAGCAGACAAATGTTTCGAGGACGACCTTTTTCTGGAGCAAAAAGGGGGGGGGTTTGATGAATTTGAGGAAGAGAGCGATTGAAAGCTTCCCAGCTGTACCGTGGTCGTGCAGGTCAACTGTCTGGACGTGAACAGAGAGGGAGGGAGGTTGGAAAGAGAACGGACGTCCGTTTGATGCTCTTTTACCTCTGCTCTCTGCTGTTTCTGAACCCCTTGGCGTAGCGCTTCAGGTTCGGTTGGTGTATCTTTTTTTTTATTTCATTCGAGTGGGCGCCCCTTGTCATGAAATTCAGATTGCGCCAGCTTTTATTCAAACAGATGACTGGGAAAAGGCAGTGGAAATTCACCTCCTTGTTAGAGCGACCTTCACTTTATATCTGCAGCTAATAGCCGTGACAGGCGAGGTATTCCTCACCATTACAGAGTTCACCCTCCAGACGTTCTTGCTGTACCGATGTTGTCAATAATGGTGAGGAGATATCGCTTAAATCCAAGGGATGGGTGTGTCATAAGTCATTACCATGACTGATTTAATGATGTGGAGTAATGCACTCTTAGAAAAGATGTGTTATTGTAACACAACCCAGTGTTTGGTTAAGGACAATATAATACATGTTTTTAATACTGCTGTTTTAGGATTGCCGACTTAGGTTTTACAGTGTGGCTGTTGGAGATGGATATTGAGGGCAGAGTGAGGTTTTGGAGGTGGATGGAGGGTGAGGTTTTGGAGGTGGATGGAGAGTGAGGTGTTGGAGGTGGATGGAGAGTGAGGTGTTGGAGGTGGATGGAGAGTGAGGTGTTGGAGGTGGATGGAGGGTGAGGTGTTGGAGGTGGATGGAGAGTGAGGTGTTGGAGGTGGATGGAGAGTGAGGTGTTGGAGGTGGATGGAGAGTGAGGTGTTGGAGGTGGATGGAGGGTGAGGTGTTGGAGGTGGATGGAGAAGAGGGGGTTCTCTGAAATGGCTCCATAAAAAAATAAATGTGTCTTTGGGTGTTTTAGAATACCCACACCAACAGCACACACATGCACACACCCCATCTGGATTCACACAATGCTATTAGCAGCTACACTAGAGCCAAATGCCTAACAAGCCCATCACATATAACGTGTGAGTAAGTGCAGCATGCCATGTCATACTTTAAAGGCTTCCACGTTTACAGGATACTTTTGAGAGTCCTCAGACCAAAGTATATTTCACTTAAATACTCAAAGAGTTTAACTTCAGACTCAAGCCCCTTTTCTTGACTAAGTACAGTTTTCTTCTTACTGCAATGTTGTACTATCTGTAGTCAGGCTGCCCAGACGGAAAGGAATATATATATATATATTGCCATAATGCATTTCGAATACATTTTGAATGCCTGGGATCCAGAGGAGGCTCGTCCATTGAGGTATGGGAGGACAGTCCTCCTCAGTTTTTGGAGAGAAGAGAGGGATTAAAATATAAATATATGCATTTATTTATTTATAATTAATATTTAATATTATCTCAGTTTTGTTCATACATCAGGTTTTCCCTATGGATAAAAACCCATTATTGAAATTCTAAAGCTCCAACAGTGACATCTATAACATGCAGCTGGAGGACCCATAGATATCTATGGAAGGGAGGCTAGCCTCCCTTAGGGCGGGTTCTTTTCTCTTAAATCAATTTAATGAAAAATTTTTCATGCTAATTTGTGATTGGCGAAAACGTTGAAAAATTACCGCAAGGGAGGACAGTCCTCCGGCCCTGTCTGAACAGGATTGAGATATTGACATTTTGTTAGTCCAATCACATTCCAGATTCCAGATTTACCACAGTGAAGGCCGATTGAGTCGGCGTTGATGTCTGTGTTTCTCTTCCCTGTGCCATTGGAGACTTTTTGTGTGTTCGTAGCTCCATAATATAATACATCCGAAAGTATTATGGGACATATTATACATCAAACTGTTCGTCTGTTCGTCTTGATTCTAGCCATCTAAATATATAAGCTGACATAAATAAGTTTTGAGCTAGAGCCGTCTGAACACGACAGTTCCACTGGCTGGCTATAGCCGGTAACGTTAGCTACTGGGGCTACGAGGTGCATGTCAGGCTACGGCATAGGCAGGCACGCAGATTGGCTAGAGGCGCAAACTGTTTTGTAATATGTTATCATGAATATGATAAATAAATGCTGCATGTAGTTAAATAAAGTGTTATTCAGTTTTTCATATGCTAAAATTGACTGTAAATCCACATTTTAAAGCTGATATTTCAAATAATAACTGACTGAGGGAAAGTGCCCCCCGGCGCCCATGGGCGGTTCGCCTCTCTTCCTCCTGTCCTCCTCAGTTTTTTGAGTCACCAGCCGCCACTGCTGGGATCTTAAGAATACATTTTGAAGAAACATTGAACCCATTCAGAAATGTATTTCTGTCTCTAAAATGGCCAATTTTTACATATTTGAAATGTGTTTTGAAATCTCTTTTGAAATATATATTTAAAATGTATACATGTATCAAATATATTTTCTTTCCGACTTCAGTGCTACAGTAGTGCTGGTCCTCTTTCAGTAGTCTGGACTTTTTCTTGCACTTTGCCTTTAGCACTAGATTATGCTCTTAGTCGCTTGTTTAGAAAGCACTTGTGAGGTCTGGTCAGTAGAACCGTAGTACACCAACTACCTATGTTACATACAATATTGTAAGTTGCTTTGGATAAAAGCATCTGCTAAATGACTGTAATGTAATGTAAAACATTTTATTTATATTTATTGACCACTAATACATTCTGCTCTATCTCCTTGTCTCTGTCCATCTTTCCTGTTTTTAGGAGAACCCTTACATGTGTAACAACGAATGTGACGCTTCGACAGAGGAGCTGGCCCACCCCCCAAAGCTCATGTTCGACTTTGAAGGTCGGAACCCCACCACGTTCTGGCAGTCCTCCTCGTGGAAGAAGTACCCCAAGCCACTGCTGGTCAACATCACCCTGTCCTGGAACAAGACCATCGAGCTGACGGACGACATCGTGTTGACCTTTGAATCCGGCCGCCCGGAGCAGATGGTGCTGGAGAAGTCCCTGGACTACGGCCGCACCTGGCAACCCTACCAGTTCTACGCCACCGACTGCCTGGACGCCTTCATCATGGAGCCTAAGACCGTCCAGGATCTTACCCAGAACACACTGCTGGACATCATCTGCACCGAGGACTACTCCCGAGGCTACGTGTGGAAGTACGACAAGACGGTGCGCTTCGAGATCAAGGACCGCTTCGCCCTGTTCGCTGGGCCACGTCTCCACAACATGGCGTCGCTGTACGGCCAGCTGGACACCACCAAGAACCTGAGGGACTTCTTCACCATCACCGACCTGAGGGTGCGCCTGCTGCGGCCGGCCACCGGCGCCACCATGGTGGACGAGGACAACCTGTCCAGATACTTCTATGCCATCTCCGACATCAAGGTCCAGGGCAGGTAGGTTCTCCATCCCCGCCTATAATCCAGAATGATACTTTGTGTGGGTTTATTATCGTTTCGCATAGTCAGACCTATTTCCACACTTCTTTTACACTGTGCCAGCGCTGGAGAAACTCATTACCATTCGGGGATAGGTGGGGGGATGTATGTCTTTAAACCAATCTCAATCATGCAAACCCCCCCCCCCCCCCCATCAAAACAGGCCCATCCATCTTTAATTATGTTCAACAGTAGTCTAGCCAGCATGCTTCCTCTAATGGATTTTAATGTGGAGACTAACTTACCCAGATGTATCAGCCAACGGTAGCTGTTAAATGCACAGTTATATTAAATGCATCAGGCCACAACACTTAGTTCTAATTATTGTTTGATGTGCGGTTTCCTCTGGAGAGACATGAAACAAACAGGACGACATTACCATGCTAGTGAAACAATGTTTCCCGGCTTCTTTAGACAGTTACCAGAGTCACTGGGGCATGGGCACAAGTCAAACTGTTTTACACTTGTGTGGTTTTCAATTTAGTGTCCCTGGGTATGGTTAACGGAAAGCAGAGAGGACGATTTAATTGCTGTTGTTTTGCTCTTCACGCTCAGAGGAACATAGAACAATGGAGCAAAGCGGTGAAGCCAAGCGACTGTTTTGGAATATTGGAATGTGCGTTGAACTTAGGAGCCCGTGTTCTTATGACTGATGGTCCTTAGCCGTTATTATGCACGTGCTACTGACACCTTAGAGTAAAGGTGGACTCTGCAAGATGACATCATGGGGTCACCCTTGTGTTTACAGACAGAAACACTGAGAGAATTCCAGTCTACAAGCCCACACACAGGGACGAGTCAATCTTTACAGTCTTGACAGATTTCAGAGTGGTGCACTTTTGAATGTTTGTTAACAGTTGATTTATAAGATGGGATTTTGTTGTGGGTTGTTTTCAATAAACGCCGGTACAGTACTGTACGTATGTTCCTTCTCAGGGTGGAGTGTTTGTATAAGGTCAGATACTCCTGGGCTTTGGAGCTCAAATAATGAATGGCTCTCTCAGAAATTGTATTTTTGACTTTTCTCATGACCGAGAAGGTCATTGAAGAAAATAACCATAGAGAATTGAGCCATGTAGCAGAGCTGGCTGGAACATCTATTCAACGTCTTCTAAATGGAAGGGACATCACGAGCCCATGGATGTTGTTCTATCATTCTAATCATGACCGAGTGGATATGTCTCTGTGGGCCCGGTGATTTGAATGATGAGCGTGCCACCAGGACCAAAGTCGTTTACCAGCCCACTGATTCTAGAGTGATGTTAGTGTGAGAAATGCTACCCACTGTTTACCAAAGGTAACACACAGTTCAGGTATAATGAGATACACTCCTCACACGCAAGGTTTCACGCCCCCCCACCCCCACCCCACACACACACACACACACACCCTCCCGGCTCTCCCTTCCCCCATGGCGAATCGCTGCTCAATCTTTCCTCGTGCGTCGTACACAAGAAGTATAAGCTCCTTAACCCCCAAGAATACAATTCCGCCAGGCCCGTCTGGAGTGAATTCGCAGCGGCAGCGAGGTCGGATCCCGCATAATTCGCTGTGCCGGACTTCCACATCCTCCAGGATAAGACGAGCTCTGGAATCTCTACCCACAGTGTGTGAAAGACAAAGGAGCGGGGCTTTGCGATGCTACTAAGTAGGTCAGAGGATGAGTGAGAGAGGGGGAGAAGAAGAAGGTCGTCTGCAACGTGTGCTCAGAAGTTGTTTTGTGGAAACAGCATCTGTCATGCGTGCCACTCTCATTTAAGGGGTGCTGCACCCCAAAACAACATTGCGCTCAAAAAGTAGCATCCCATACAAAGATCCAGGTGATGGTGATCGCCTTGAGACTCAAATAACTTTCAGAGTCTGCACTTCTGGGATCTGTCTGGCGTCGTCACACCTGGACGCTCGGTATGATTGACAGCTGTCGACTGAAAGTGAAACCAAACGAACAACACAAATAACTGATAGTGGCAATCCACGTTCGGAAGATTTTCACAGGTGTGGATGTGGAAATTCAGGGCTGTTTGTTTGAGCCTGAGTTTACGGCTGATGACATCAGGCAGAGAAGAAACAGAGCCCAGCCTACGCTGCACGCCAGTTGCCCCTCCCCCTCCTCATCTCTCTGTTTTGATCCAGTATCCTACCAGTGTTTCCTGTGGAACTGATCTCTTGGTGTGGTGGTGTGTGAAAAAAAGAGTCTGATTTCAAAACCAAAGCGGGGGATCAGAGACCGCCCTTCTTCCTCCCTTGTTCCTCTCTCCTGTCCCCTTCCTTCTCCTCTCTCCTCTCTTGCGCTCCTCTCAATAACCTACTTGACTGGTCTCATCGTTCTCCTTTCTTTTCCTCTTCAAAAATCGTCGTATGTCTATCTGGAAAAGTGTATTGATATATATGGTTATAGGATCCGCTAGTTGTCATCAGGGAATTTTAAAACCAAAGGCTTTACCAATGTGCTTGAGATGGGCAGGAGCTGTCAGCACATCTAACTGTAGCTATAACGGCACTTAGATTACTAACATAAATGTATTTTAGACAGTAGGCTAGGCATTTTGAGGAGTAGGCCTAGGTGCCAGCACCAGTGTTTGGCCCAATTCAAACACTGGTTAACACTATGGTAATATTTGAGCAGCAATAGCCTACCTATCTTTCGTTGTAACCTCATGCCGCTCACTGAAGAAAAAATCCCTTCACGCGTCTTCCGATCACCTCAGAAAGTAGCAGCATGGAGCGGCACAGAGCGCGCGGCCTATAGGCTCTTAGTCTTATTGAAAATAAATAGTCCTAATGTTGGCATGACAGTGGTTTTGAAAGCGCATTTAGGCAGAAATATTTAGAAAGTGTAAGATGTTTAATTTAAGACTTTTATATATACAGTATAGCCTAATTAGGTGGGCTAGCTTGCAGAAGCTAGCCCAACTTGTGATATTCCCACTATTTCTTTCTTTATTATTCTCCCCGCTTTTTTGGACGTTAACTAGTTCTTCATACTTTGTGCTAGAAACTTCATTCAAACTTTAAAATGTTCATGACGTTCAGCTCTTGAACGGATCCATTCAGATTTTTGATATTTTTTATAGTTTTTAAGAAATTTAACTTTTAAAACATTTTTTTGTCCTATTGAAACTGCTTGAAATGCTTTTGGAATGTTCAGAAATTTTATGTTTTTAGAGTGGTGGCAGCAGTTGCTTTGAAAATATTCACACATTTTGTAAACTGCTGGCACTCCTACAGTTTTGAAAGCTCACACACATATTATACATCAAAACATTCACACAACTGTGCTGATTCGTACAATGTAAGTATCTAAGCAGTGTGACTTATAGTTTTCGCTGTATGACAATTTGTTCGGCAACTGCGCTCCTCATTGAAACGTATGGCAACACACTCTAGCTTTTGAGCTGCTAATTTTGCATTTTTACTCTTTTTCTAACTTGTCGCTATGCCTACAGTTTTAACAGCTCATACACATATTATATATCGAAACGTTCCCATAACTGTGCTGATTCGTACAATGTAAGTCTCTAAGCCGTGTGACTTATAGTTTTCGCTGTATGACGATTTGTTCGGCAACTGCGCTCTCCATTGAAACGTATGGGCCCACACACTCTACCTTTTGAGCTGCTAATTTTGCATTTTTACCCTTTTTCTAACTCGTCGCCATGCCTACAGTTTTTAAGCTACACGGACATATCATATCCTAAAATGTTCAGCATTTTCTCAGGATTCCTACGGTGTCAATATCTAGGCTGTGACCTTTATACTTTTTGAGAGAGAGCTGTCTGAATCGGACATGCCTTTCCATTGAAGTGAATGAGAGGATGCTCACAGTGTCAGTTGGGATTTGAATTTGGGGACACGTGCAGGCTCTCTGTACAGGCACCCTTTTATGACTATTGTGGTAGCATTCATATTCATTCATTCACTTCCTTCCTTCCATCCTTCTTTCCTTCCTTCCTTCCTTCCTTCCTTCCTTCCTTCCTTCCTTCCTTCCTTCCTTCCTTCCTTCCATCCTTCCTTTCTTTCTTCCCTTCCTTCCTTCCTTCCTTCCTTCCTTCCTTCCATCCTTCCTTCCTTCCTTCCTTCCTTCCTTCCTTCCTTCCTTCCTTTCCTTCCATCCATCCTTCCATCCTTCCTTCCATCCATCTTTCCTTCCTTCTTTCCTTCCTTCCATCCTTCCTTCCATCCATCCATCCTTCCTTCCTTCCTTTCCTTCCTTCCTTCATTCCATCCTTCCTTCCTTCCTTCCTTCCTTTCCTTCCTTCCTTCCTTCCTTCCATCCTTCCTTCCATCCTTCCTTCCATCCTTCCTTCCTTCCTTCTTTTTCTTTCTTTCTTTCATCCATCCATCCATCCATCCATCCATCCTTCTTTCTATCTCTTTCTTTCTTTCTTTCTTTCTTTCTTTCTTTCTTTCTTTCTTTCTTTCTTTCTTTCTATCTTTCTTTCTTTCATCCATCCATCCATCCATCCTTCTTTCTTTCTTTCTTTCTTTCTTTCTTTCTTTCTTTCTTTCTTTCTTTCTTTCTTTCTTTCTTTCTTTCTTTCTTTCTTTCTTTCTTTCTTTCATCCATCCATCCATCCATCCATCCATCCATCCATCCATCTTTCTTTCTTTCTTTCTTTCTTTCTTTCATCCATCCATCCATCTTTCTTACTTTGTATCTTTCTTTCATCCATCCATCCTTCCTTCCCTCCTTCCTTCCTTGCATCCTTCCTTCCATCCTTCCTTCCATCCTTGCTTCCTTCAATCCTTGCTTCCTTCCATCCTTCCTTCCATCCTTCCATCCATCCTTCCTTCCTTCCTTCCTTCCTTCCATCCTTCCTTCCTTCCATCCTTCCATCCTTCCTTCCTTCCTTCCATCCTTCTTTCTTTCTTTCTTTCTTTCTCTTCGTGGTGGCGTGGTGGTCTCGCCACCACGCCACAGTCCCCACAACTCAGCCCCTGATTGAGCTAGAGACACACAGTCTTCACCAGTGGGTGCAAGGAGACTGCCCGGAGGTCTTCATGGTGGAGTCAGGTAGGTGGCCCGGAGAGGGGTACACTGTCCCCGACTGGCTCTGACCTGAGGGGGTGGAGTCTCATCACCACGCCACTATCCACGCCACGGGCCCCACAACTCAACTCTTGAGTGGGCTAGAGACACAGTCTTCATTGGTGGATGCATTGAAATTGCCCAGAGGTCACTGTACTGTCCGCGACTAGCTGTGACCCAAGGGGGCGGGGCCTAACCAGCACGCCACTATCCACGCCACGGGCCCCACAACTCAGCCCCTGAGTGGGCTAGAGACAAACGGTCTGCACCGGTTGAGTCAGATAGGTGGCCCGGAGAGGGCTACACTGTCCCTGACTGGCTCTGACCTGAGGGGGGGGAGCCTCAGCCCCACGCCACTATCCACGCCACGGCCCCACAACTCAGCCCAAGTGGGCTAGAGACACATGGTCTTCACCGGTGTGGGCGGATAGGTGGCCCGGAGAGGGGTACACTGTCCTCGACCAGCTCTGACCTGAGGGGGCGGAGTCTCACCACCACGCCACGGGCCCCACAACTCAGCCCCTGATTGGGCTAGAGACACATGGTCTTCACCGGTGCGGGCGGGTATGTGGCCCGGAGAGGGGTACACTGTCCTCGACCAGCTCTGACCTGAGGGGGCGGAGTCTCACCACCATGCCACTGTCCACACCACATACCCCACAACTCAGCCCCTGATTGGGCTAGAGACGCACGGTCTTCGCCGGTGGGTGCATGGAGATTGCCTGGTCCGTAGTAGTTCTAGCAGTAGCTGTTACATACAACTGCAGCAGCTAGCCCACCTCACATTTTCTCCAGGAAATGTACTTTCTAGTTATTATTATTCTCCCCGCTTTTTTGAACCTCTACTAGTTCTTCATACTTTGTGCTAGAAACCTCATTCAAACTTTAAAATGTTCATGACGTTCAGCTCTTGAACGGATCCATTCAGATTTTTGATATTTTTTATAGTTTTTAAGAAATTTAACTTTTAAAACATTTTTTTGTCCTATTGAAACTGCTTGAAATGCTTTTGGAATGTTCAGAAACTTTATGTTTTTAGAGTGGTGGCAGCAGTTGCTTTGAAAATATTCACACATTTTGTAAACTGCTGGCACTCCTACAGTTTTGAAAGCTCACACACATATTATACATCAAAACATTCACACAACTGTGCTGATTCGTACAATGTAAGTATCTAAGCAGTGTGACTTATAGTTTTCGCTGTATGACGATTTGTTCGGCAACTGCGCTCCTCATTGAAACGTATGGCAACGCACTCTAGCTTTTGAGCTGCTAATTTTGCATTTTTACTCTTTTTCTAACTTGTCGCTATGCCTACAGTTTTAACAGCTCATACACATATTATATATCGAAACGTTCCCATAACTGTGCTGATTCGTACAATGTAAGTATCTAAGCCGTGTGACTTATAGTTTTCGCTGTATGACGATTTGTTCGGCAACTGCGCTCTCCATTGAAACGTATGGGCCCACACACTCTACCTTTTGAGCTGCTAATTTTGCATTTTTACCCTTTTTCTAACTCGTCGCCATGCCTACAGTTTTTAAGCTACACGGACATATCATATCCTAAAATGTTCAGCATTTTCTCAGGATTCCTACGGTGTCAATATCTAGGCTGTGACCTTTATACTTTTTGAGAGAGAGCTGTCTGAAGCCAACATGCCTTTCCATTGAAGTGAATGAGAGGATGCTCACAGTGTCAGTTGGGATTTGAATTTGGGGACACGTGCATGCTCTCTGTACAGGCACCCTTTATGACTATTGTGGTAGCATTCATATTCATTCATTCACTTCCTTCCTTCCATCCTTCCTTCCTTCCCTCCATCCATCCTTTCTTCCCTTCCTTCCTTCCTTCCTTCCTTCCTTCCTTCCTTCCTTCCTTCCTTCCTTCCTTCCTTCCTTCCTTCCTTCCTTTCCATCCATCCTTCCATCCTTCCTTCTTTCCTTCCTTCCATCCTTCCTTCCTTCCATCCATCCTTCCTTCCTTCCTTCCTTTCTTTCCTTCCTTCCTTCCTTCCTTCCTTCCATCCTTCCTTCCTTCCATCCTTCCTTCCTTCCATCCTTCCTTCTTTTTCTTTCATCCATCCATCCATCCATCCTTCTTTCTATCTTTCTTTCTTTCTTTCTTTCATCCATCCATCCATCCATCCATCCTTCTTTCTTTCTTTCTTTCTTTCTTTCTTTCTTTCTTTCTTTCTTTCTTTCTTTCTTTCTTTCTTTCTTTCTTTCTTTCTTTCTTTCTTTCATCCATCCTTCTTTCTTTCTTTCATCCATCCATCCATCCATCTTTCTTTCTTTCATCCATCCATCCATCCATCCATCTTTCTTACTTTGTATCTTTCTTTCATCCATCCTTCCTTCCTTCCTTGCATGCTTCCTTCCATCCTTGCTTCCTTCCATCCTTCCTTCCATCCTTCCATCCATCCTTCCTTCCTTCCATCCTTCCTTCCTTCCTTCCTTCCTTCCTTCCTTCCATCCTTTCTTCCTTACTTCCATCCTTCCTTGTTTCTTTCTTTCTTTCTTTCTTTCTTTCTTTCTTTCTCTTCGTGGTGGCGTGGTGGTCTCGCCACCACGCCACAGTCCCCACAACTCAGCCCCTGATTGAGCTAGAGACACACAGTCTTCACCAGTGGGTGCAAGGAGACTGCCCGGAGGTCTTCATGGTGGAGTCAGGTAGGTGGCCCGGAGAGGGGTACACTGTCCCCGACTGGCTCTGACCTGAGGGGGTGGAGTCTCATCACCACGCCACTATCCACGCCACGGGCCCCACAACTCAACTCTTGAGTGGGCTAGAGACACAGTCTTCATTGGTGGATGCATTGAAATTGCCCAGAGGTCACTGTACTGTCCGCGACTAGCTGTGACCCAAGGGGGCGGGGCCTAACCAGCACGCCACTATCCACGCCACGGGCCCCACAACTCAGCCCCTGAGTGGGCTAGAGACACACGGTCTGCACCGGTTGAGTCAGGTAGGTGGCCCGGAGAGGGCTACACTGTCCCTGACTGGCTCTGACCTGAGGGGGCGGAGTCTCACCCCCACGCCACTATCCACGCCACGGCCCCACAACTCAGCCCGAGTGGGCTAGAGACACATGGTCTTCACCGGTGCGGGCGGATAGGTGGCCCGGAGAGGGGTACACTGTCCTCGACCAGCTCTGACCTGAGGGGGCGGAGTCTCACCACCACGCCACGGGCCCCACAACTCAGCCCCTGATTGGGCTAGAGACACATGGTCTTCACCAGTGCGGGCGGGTATGTGGCCCGGAGAGGGGTACACTGTCCTCGACCAGATCTGACCTGAGGGGGCGGAGTCTCACCACCATGCCACTGTCCACGCCACAGACCCCACAACTCAGCCCCTGAGTGGGCTAGAGACGCACGGTCTTCGCCGGTGGGTGCATGGAGATTGCCTGGTCCGTAGTATTTCTAGCAGTAGCTGTTACATACAGCTGCAGCAGCTAGCCCACCTCACATTTTCTCCAGGAAATGTACTTTCTAGTTTGTATTATTGTTTTTTGTATCAAATGTTTGGTGTGGCGGCAAGGATCTTGTCGTGGCGGTGCACCACAGCAAAACCTTACCAGCGGAAACGCTGATCCTACGCTAGTAAGGATAGTAAGTGTCCTCAGTAAGTGTAGTAAGTGTCCTTTCAGTAGCCTTGAGAACCAATGGTCCTCGATCCTAGTGGCCCATAGTGGCCCTATCTCCTGATTTCTTAGCGTGAGGCAGCTTGATGTCCCAAGTACACCCCCTGGACATGACGCTATGTCACAGGGACTTCCCCCTGTTGTATGCTGAGTGACATGTTTTTGTACCATATACCATTTTTTATAGTCTTTGGTATGACTCGGCCAGGGATTGAACCCCCAACCTCCCAATCTCAGGACACTCTAACCACAAGGCCACAGAGCTGGTGACCCTATGCTAGGGTACAGTTATATACGGTTCAACCGGGAAGTGGATGCCTGTGCATTCACTTGGGGCGAACGCATGTATCAACTCAGGAACCACAGTTGAATCTGTCGATGGCGTGGTCCAGCCCTTTTCTGATCACCCACCTCAATAAAAAAAAAAAAAAAAAAATCACACCTTGGGTTTTCCTGAGGGCTAGGGTTTCTACCTGTGCACGACACGGCTTTCACAAGGACTCCATCTTCCCCTGAATTTCTCTCGCTTGCTCATGTTAGCCAATCAGATGCCAAGCCTCAGAGGAATGGTCACCTGTCGTGCAAAGCATGGAGTCTTTCAAAAATGCTGCCGTCTTTACCTACAAAATTCAGTGGTTAGAGACCACACATTTTTGTTTTTGTTTATTATAAACAAGATACATAATTGCATGTGCTTAGAGGCTACAAAGTCATAGAAAGTAATATGCCCTTTAAGTTAACTATGAACGACAACGCCACCAAAGGCGTCAGGGGTAAAAACGATCGATACACTACATTAGGAATCAAAATCAAGCGTGGAGTGGATAGCTAATGTGAATAATGCGCTCCCGGGCGATTGGCTGAAATGAATTTGTCACCCTCAGTGCTGTCCTGTATCAGCAGTGGTGAGAGGAGGAGAGAGGCGGCAGGACATCTTCTGATTACATTCTGCCTGACTCCGGAATATTAGATATTTTTCTTGCTCTCTTCCTTCAAAAACTTTACTACCTCGCTGTACTTTTGTCAATGTCAATGTCAATTCCATCTTCTTTATATCCCAATTATACAAATAAATGTAGCACATAGTGCTTTACATGAAAGGAGACGGATAAAAACGTAAATCATACAAACACACTGAGAACAGTGGGCATACTCTATCTCTCTCTCTCTCTCCCTCTCTCTCTCTCTCTCTCTCTCTGTGTGCCTGTCTGTCTCTCTCTGCCATCCCCCCTTCTCTGTCATTCTCTCCCTCTCTGCCTCTCTCTCTCCTCCCCTGTCCTCCACCCCTCCCTCCTGCGATGAGATCAATAGAGTGTAATTAAAGCTGGGGAGGATTGAGGCTCCTGAAAGATCTCTCTCTCTCTCTGTCTCTGTCTCTCTCTGTCTCTCTCTCTCTCTCTCTTTCTCTCTCTCTCTCTCTCTGCCTTGCAGAGACTGCCTCTGTTGGCCCCCAGTTCCTGACCTGAATTATACATAGAGAAACAGCACCAACTCATCCCTCTGGCAGGCCTGACTGAGCCCCGTTCCCCGCCCGAAACAGCCCGCCTCAATCCACACAATCCACCCTTTAATGACTGCTCTCGGCGGGCTTCACGCTTGCAGGCAAATGTGTCAGATGCCCCTGTCATGGCTTTAGGGCTGCGATGCCGAACGTTCGCCACATCTCATGCTCAGTCTGAGCTCGTTGAGTCTGAGCTTGTTTTTTTTCCCCTCTTTTCCTCTGCCCAAACTATTCCCTTAAAAAAAAGAAGAAAAAAAGAGATGAGATATATGGGGGAGGGTGGAGTTTGTTTCCCCAATTTGCCATAGAACCCTCGGGAGTCGCAATTCAATTTCCCAAGCAGACTTGTACTGCAGGGGAGTATTGAGAAGGTCAGCAGCAAGCTGGAGGGCTCAGACCCATTCTGACTGCAGGGGGAGACAGGTAATTCACTTCAGCAGTAGAATTGATTACTGGAACGATGCTATTCCCTTGGCCAGGAATTTGGTGGTTTGCATTAAGAGATGTGTGCCAAAAGTCTCAGCGCCCTGTGGCCCTATCGCTTTCTTAACCCCGGTATCTCTTAAACAGCACATTGCTCACTCAGAGAGACGGACAGCTGAGTCACAGCTTGCTAGGCTGGATGCCTGGTAGACGGAGTAGAGAGACGTCAAACCTTCCACCTTTGATTCACAGTCTGACAGTCATCTGATACAATTAAGTAAATTATTATTAGAAAGTTGTTTCTTTTTAACATAAAAAAAACAAACTCTTAGCACCTATAACTTCTATGCACCTTACACAGTCATTCTCAGTTCAGTGTGAGTCAATTGTTGCCAATATAAAGCTTTAACAGAGAGGATTTTTGTTTATGCTTTTTTAACTGAATCCACTGTGCTGCTGTACCATTGCAATTTTCCTTGTGGGACTAATAAAGAATTATCTTATCTTATCTTATATTTCCTTTAAAGCTTTACTTTCACCCAGGGATAGTTATGGATGATTACCATTAGTGTACTGATGATGAATAATTACTTCTGAATAATTAATCTATAGCCTAACAAAGTTAAATGCCTTTAGCTGGAGTGTGAGCAATGTGTCAAAACATTCAACAATGCAACGGGATATTAGAATTTCAGACATGATATCAGTGCAGATTGCTGTAATTCAGGCTAATCATTGTGCTATTACCATATCCTTTGGTATCGATTTGCTTTGAATACAGCGGCTTCACCCCAAGATCAGCACTTTGGTGAGGGATGACTCAATGCACTTTCTTAGGAAAAGCAGAGATTGAGAAGTCAATTTGTTTCCTCTCTCTCTCTCTCTCTCTCCCCCCCCCCCCCCCCCCCCCCCTCAGTGCTTGGCTCGCTATTACAGGTCTGCCCATCGTGGACAGATAATCCATTTGTGCTAATTTCATGTTTCTCTCTGCCTACCTCCTTCCTTGAATAAGTCATTCTACAAGTCTTCCCCTACTCAGTCTCTCTCTTTCTCTCTCTATCTCTCTCTCTTTCTGTCTCTCTCTCTCACTCTGTATCAGTCTCTCTTTCTCTCTCTCTCTCTGTCTCTCCCTCTTTCTCTCTTTCTGTCTCTCTCTCACTCTATATCAGTCTCTTTCTCTCTCTCTTTCTCTCTCTCTCTCAGTCTCTCCCTCTTTCTCTCTGTCTCTCTCTCTCTCTCTCTCATTTTCTAACCCCCCCTCTTTGTCTCTCTCTTTCTCTCCATAAGCATCTCTTTATCTTGGGCTGCGCTCTGCAATTCAGCCTTTCAGCATCAGCTGTTTACATCAACCATCACGCTTCATCATCAAGCCCCTGTTGACTGAGTTATCAGTGGCTGGACATGTAACGTAACGCCCAGTCCACGTCGGACCAGCCGGGGGCAAATCTAAACAGCTGGGATATTCCCCTGTGGGGTTGAAAGAATTGATTAATTATGGTTTGTGTGTCCATGGAACAGTGAGGTTGGAGAGTGTAGCGTCGTGATCACATTTCTAAATGACCTCTGCTTAGCACTGACAATTAGGGCGGCGACGTTGCATCCTGATGTGTCTGGTGGCGGTGGCTCATTAAGAGGCATGGGGGGTAAGGGAAGCTACCCCCCTCCCAGCCTCCGGATGATGTGAAATCACACACCCAATTGATTCTGGCATCTCATTCATCAAGCCGTCATCTTGTTATCCACAAACACTTATTTCCATATGTCAGCTTGCCTAAGGGAACAATTGAATATGTACAAATACACACTTAACCCAGGCGGTACTCGCATGGCGCGGACGTAACGCTATCCCACCATTTGTGGGACTGAAAAGGGATGAGAAAAGAAGTACTGGCGAGGTGGGGGGAACTGAATGACATCACTTCCTCTCTTCTCTAAATCTACCTGGCACATCACCAGTCTACTCACACACAACAAGGTTCAAGCTCAGATGACTTCAAAGGCTACTTTTTTGTATGTATGCGTGTGTGTGTGTGTGTGTGTGTGTGTGTGTGTGTATGTGTGTGTGTGTGTGGTTGTGTTTGGGTGTGTGTGCATGTGTGTGTGCATGTCTACGTGTGTGTGGTTGTGTGCGTGTGTGTGTGTGTGCGGTTGTGTGTGTTTGTGTGTGTGTGTGTGGGGCTATATTTGTGTGTGTGTGTGTGTGTGTGTGTGTTTATGTGTGTGTGGTGGTGCGTGTGCGCGGTTGTGTGTGGCTGTGTGTGTGCTAGGATGGTTGTGTGGTTGTGTGTGTGTAGTTATGTGTGTGTGTGGTTGTGTGTGTGTGGTTGTATGGTTATGTGTGTGAGTGTGGTTGTATGGTTATGTGTGTGTCTGGGGGGGTTCAGGTTTGTGTATTTAAGGGAAGCAGACTTGCTGGGATACCGGGCCCCGGCATGGCGGGTTAATATCTCCTCCTCTGTGATTGATAGCGCATAACCGGTCGATTCCTCCGGCCTCGTGAGCCCACAAATCTCACCGCCGCAGCTGAGTCCTCCCCCCTCCCCCCCTTCCGTCTGCGTCCGAGATCCGCCGTCGGCCCCCCGTGTCGACCTTGGCTCCCCTCTCCGACTTCAGCCGGGCCGGCTTCACTGATCACCCCCTCCCCCCCACTTTGAGCGTGGGGTCACTCTGATGTCACCCTGGCGCCTCCCCCTCGCCATGTCCTGCGCATTGGAACTCCGTTTTCAGCTTTTGAACTGAGGATTTTGTTGTTGTTGTTGAAACATCTTATTCTTGACGTAACAGACAAATCTGTTACGGCCGTAACGACGCTAGAACACGTGTGCGTGTTTGGTTTAGACTACAGAGTATTAGAACAAAACAGGTGTATGTACTGTACAGATCAGTCGAGAGTCTCCCCTTAGGGAGGAATAAAGTACCTATCTACATCTATCTATATCTATCTACATCTATCTTCATCTATCTACATCTATATCTATCTGCATCTATCTATATCTATCTACATCTATCTTAATCTATCTACATCTATATCTATCTACATCTATCTATATCTATCTACATCTATCTTCATCTATCTACATCTATAACTATATATAGCCTATCTATCTACATGTATCTACATCTATCTATATTTATCTATCTACATTGATCTACATCTATCTATATCTATCTTCATCTATCTACATCTATCTACATTGATCTATATCTATCTACATCTATCTACCTCTATATCTATCTACATCTATCTATATCTATCTACATCTATCTATATCTATCTACATCTATCTACATTGATCTATATCTATCTACATCTATCTACATCTATCTATATCAGGGGTTCTCAAACCTTTTGTTTATGCGGACCACTATTTATTATAAAGGATTTTCGCGGACCACCTCATATGCAAACTGTAAAAATAAGTACATATATAAACGTAGTGTTAAACCGCCGATATTTTTTATAAGTACTAAGAACTGGGATTTACGTACACAACGCATACTGGTGCAAGCTCATATTCAGTGCCTGTGTACGTAAATTCCAGTTCTAAGTACTCACTGTATTTTCTCTTAATTTTCCTTTTCTCTGTTGTTTTCTGCGGAATCTGGCTTGTAGATGCCTCCGACTCACTCTCATTATCTTCATTATCTCTTTTCTCTTCAGAGAACCTGATGCTGGCCACCGATCCATGTTTGTGGTTTCAACAAGTGCATCGGGAGAGTCGGTTAAAACTGACGTCACGCACAAGGGCCAACCGACTCTCTTCACTTGTTGAAACCACAAACATGGATCGCGCGCGCACACACACACGGGTAAATATATGGTGATGATATGCAGTGATGAGTAGGCTACAATTTACTTTTGATTGTCCATAGTTAACTATGAAAAATATAAAAGTTTTAACACTACGTTTATATATGTACTTATTTTTACGGTTTGAATATATGAGGCGGTCCGCGAAAATCCTTGATAATAAAAAGTGGATTTTATTTAGCTTTTTTCCACGGACCACCTGCAGTAGCCTACCCTCGCGGACCACCAGTGGTCCACGGACCACAGTTTGAGAACCGCTGATCTATATCTATCTACATCTATTTATATCTATCTAAATCGATCTATATCTATCTACATCTCTATATCTATCTATCTGTACAGCACAGCACACATAATGTGAAGTGAAGCAGATGTTTCCTGAGAAGATCATGCATATTCAAAAGTCTCTTTACAGGTTCTCTACCCACTCTCAGTTGCTTCCTTTCCTCTCACATCTGTTTTTAGCCCAGTCTGAAGTGACAATCAGCAGCGATGGAGGCAGGAGACTGAGAACATGGCTTCCTGCCTGAATTGGTTCTGTGAGTCTTCAGCCCTGTTAGACGGCGCCGTCCTACAAGGACGGATGCTTGCTGCCGGTCTCCACAAACCGTCCCACCGCCTCCATCGCCTTCTCTCTCTCCCCCTCTGACTCTCCACAGCTCCTACTGAGTACCATCTACTCTATCAACACATTAGAATCTCCTACTGAGTACCATCTACTCTATCAACACATTAGAATCTCCTACTGAGTACCATCTACTCTATCAACACATTAGAATCTCCTACTGAGTACCATCTACTCTATCAACACATTAGAATCTCCTACTGAGTACCATCTACTATATCAACACATTAGAATCTCCTACTGAGTACCATCTACTCTATCAACACATTAGAATCTCCTACTGAGTACCATCTACTCTATCAACACATTAGAATCTCCTACTGAGTACCATCTACTCTATCAACACATTAGAATCTCCTACTGAGTACCATCTACTCTATCAACACATTAGAATCTCCTACTGAGTACCATCTACTCTATCAACACATTAGAATCTCCTACTGAGTACCATCTACTCTATCAACACATTAGAATCTCCTACTGAGTACCATCTACTCTATCAACACATTAGAATCTCCTACTGAGTACCATCTACTCTATCAACACATTAGAATCTCCTACTGAGTACCATCTACTCTATCAACACATTAGAATCTCCTACTGAGTACCATCTACTCTATCAACACATTAGAATCTCCTACTGAGTACCATCTACTCTATCAACACATTAGAATCTCCTACTGAGTACCATCTACTCTATCAACACATTAGAATCTCCTACTGAGTACCATCTACTCTATCAACACATTAGAATCTCCTACTGAGTACCATCTACTCTATCAACACATTAGAATCTCCTACTGAGTACCATCTACTCTATCAACACATTAGAATCTCCTACTGAGTACCATCTACTCTATCAACACATTAGAATCTCCTACTGAGTACCATCTACTCAATCAACACATTAGAATCTCCTACTGAGTACCATCTACTCTATCAACACATTAGAATCTCCTACTGAGTACCATCTACTCTATCAACACATTAGAATCTCCTACTGAGTACCATCTACTCTATCAACACATTAGAATCTCCTACTGAGTACCATCTACTATATCAACACATTAGAATCTCCTACTGAGTACCATCTACTCTATCAACACATTAGAATCTCCTACTGAGCACCATCTACTCTATCAACACATTAGAATCTCCTACTGAGCACCATCTACTCTATCAACACATTAGAATCTCCTACTGAGCACCATCTACTCTATCAACACATTAGAATCTCCCAACACCTCCCTCCTTCTGTCCCCCTCTCTCTCCCTCTCTCTCTCACTCTCTCTATCCCTCTACCTCTCTCTCTTTCTCCCTCTCTCTATCCCTTTCTCTCTCTCCCTCCCTCTCTCTCTCTCTCTCACTCTCTCTCACCCTCTATCCCTCTACCTCTCTCTCTTTCTCCCTCTCTCTATCTCTTTCTCTCCCTCCCTCTCTCTCTCTCACTCTCTCTAACTCTATCCCTCTACCTCTCTCTCCCTCTCTCTCTTTTTCCCTCTCTCTCTCCCTCCCTCTCTCTTTCTCCCTCTCTATCCCTTTCTCTTTCTCTCCCTCTCTCTCCCTCTTTATCCTCTACCTCTCTCTCTTTCTCCCTCTCTCTATCCCTTTCTCTCTCTCCATCTCTCTCACTCTCTATCCCTCTACCTCTCTCTCTTCCTCTTCCTCTCTCCCTCCCTCTCTCTCTCCTTCTCTCACTCTCTATCCATCTGTCTCTTCCTCTCCCTCTCTCCCTACCTCTCTCTTCCTCTCTCTTTCTCCCACTCTCTATCCCTTTCTCCCTCTCTCTCACTCTCTTTCCCTCTATCTCTCCGTCCCTCTCTCTCTCTCTCCCCCTCTCTTGCTCCCTCTCTCTCCCTCTCTCTCTCTTGCTCTCCCTCTCTCTCTCTCTCTCCCTCTCTCTCTCTCTCTTTCCACACAATAATGGAGCATTCGTCTTCTAACGGTTTACAAATAGCAACACCTGCGCGCTTCCTCAGGCTGTACCATTCCCTGACATTTACCCCTCGGCAACATTGGATTTCAATACCCCAATAGAGATGGTCCGCGTATCTGGGTGAGCAGCCTTAAGAAGCCACGGCCAATATCATCCCAACATGCCTGTCCCACTAATTGGATATTCCCCTGTTCAGAAATCTCCCCGAGCAACACACCTGTGAACCGTGAAGGTAAAACAGGAACGAGGGAGCGATAGGGAAGGACAGAATGGTGGGGGGGTGATGGGGTGATGGGAGGTCCACAGCGTTGGCAGCACCAGAGCTGTATTGGCCATATCTAGAGGCCCCAGCTGCTAGTTCCCACACGCCCGCACATGGCTGGCAGCAAACCCGGGGCGGGCGTCGCATGCCTGCGTGTGTCCGCTATCTGGCCCTCACAGGGAAGGGGAGGGGCCCGCTGCGCCTATTCCGAAACGTGGGAGCAGACGCTTGTCGCATGCCGACATGTTCCGTGCCAATCATCTCCCGGTTCAGCTGGTTAATTAGCTCTCATTTAGCCGGCTCTGTGTTATGTTTAATCTTTACCCTGCGTTCTGCTATATTATTGATGAGACATTTCAGCTGAAAAAATAAACCCGACACGAAGTCTCCCTAAATATATCTATCCACATATTATATTGTCAACTAAGAATAAATAGACTTTAGTGAGAAACACAGCTCATATCAAACGGAGGTGTCGCCCAGGGAGAACCAGGTGTCCTTTCTGCTAAGTTAAACCAGAACAGTCACTTTTACACTGTTAAGCACTTGAAGGTGATCACTTCTGTGTATACAGTACATTGCTGAACCACAACAGCTATTCAACATACAGTATGTAGTATGTATCTAATAAGAAAAGTAAAGTAACTTAAACTATATCGCTCTCGGGGAAGACTTTCTGCACAGAGGATAAGCCTGTTACACCAGGAGAGAGAATTGGGCTTAGCTCTTAGCCTCTTTTTCAGGGATACATAAATGCCTGTTGGAGTTAAATCGTTATGTCATAGGGTTGAAGTATTACACAATTATACAATTAGTTGAGATAAGTGGGATCACATTACATTTTTTTTTTATCTTCATATGAGTCTCATGCTAAATTATTTTAAATAAGTTGCCTGATTTCAATTATGGAATTGTTGATTTTTATTTAAAATGTGAACTGAAGCTAAATTATCCTCAAGATTTGGAAAGGAACAAAATTAGATTTGCAAACTCGGTCGAAAGGTCACCAACCTTTCGGCATTTGCCTTCTTCAGGGTGAATTCATCTAAAGAAGGCAAATGCCGAAACGTTGGTGACAATAAACAGCAGAGAGGAGACAAATGAGTGTGCAACTTTCTTTTTTGTTTTCAGTTATAAGTTCCGTCAGTCTGTTTTTTGGGTGTGCTCCTTGTATATAAAACACTGTTAATGGACTGATGGCGTCTGTACAGTAAATCCTGTGAATATCTGCGAGTCGCAGGCTATTAATCTGGGTGGTCTGGCTCATAAATTACCATTCTTTCTCCCCGGATGGCTGTTTGAAAAGGGACTCTCAAAGAGAGATTATTGACAACATACCAAATGAGGAGAGGGTAGAATAAACGTTAGAGGGGAAGAATGCGAGCCAGCCGCGCAGAGCCGGAGGTGTGTGACGTTGTGGTTTCGTGTCAGTCATCTCAAATATTTCACATCCCCGACAAACACTGGACGACAGCGCTGGCTGTGAGCAGGCGTGGACGCGCGCGGGAGAGCAGAAAGGCAGGCAGCTTCAAATCACTTCACAAGTAATATGACATATCACCCGAGCCGCAGTGAAAGCCGCGTGTACAGTGAGAGAATCTCTAAAATGTGACAATGAATAGACATGCGTCCATGGCCCCTGTTGAGAGAGGATGAATGGTCTTTGTCGAGCCAGCGGAGTGAGTCTCCTGGCAGTATTGTGAAGCGTTGGAGCCCAGACACATGACTCATCCTCATTGTATAGCTCTGACTGAAAAGAAGACGGCAGGGATACGGTTCAAGCCGTCATGAATACAGAATATATGTAAAGATTAGTATTTTTCAAGTTCAGTTGTCAGGCTTGAATCTTAGAGGTTTCCAGTGTAAACCATTCAGACGAAGAGTATCTCCACAATGGTTGTTTTCCCTGATGTAGGTGCTAGCGGTGAACAGCAAACATACTGTACATACTGGACACTGCGTTTGGATGAGCGAGACGGGGCCTCCAGCAGCATGAGGAACTGAAGAATTGTCTTCCTGGAGTTGGACATGTCAGGCGAGAAGCTCTGACGGAGGTCGACTGGCACTGTAGGCATTGTCCAGCTCACTCTCTCTAGGAGCCTATACTTTACAACCCTATTCAACCTACCAATGACTCTCCTCACATAAAGATTGATAGACTCGCCCGGATGGATCTGGGTTGCTCAGTCACTCTTTCCTGCATTTTCTAAACAATACAGAGAAATTAAATTCTATTGTACTTTTAACGAGACCAATTGCAAATACTGCGAGCGGGCCTCATTTGAGCATTTGCAGAGCTGCTAATACAATTGTGATTGTCTCTCATTGATTCCTGCTCCATTGGGTAGGCCATAGTGAAATGAGCAGCTCTCACAGACAGTGTAATTGAATTTCTATGTCTCTGGCTTGGTGCTCGCGAGCGGCCGAAGGCTCTGGTGATGTGCCTCGAATGACAAGTCATCCCATGATGCACGGCTAAATACGCATAGGTTGCACCATATGTTGTCTCATGAACACAGCCAAAACAAGATGTGTGTGTGTGTGTGTCCGTGTGTCTGTCTGTTTGTGTGTGCGTGTGTGTGTGTGTGAGAGAGAGAGAGAGAGAGAGAGAGAGAGAGTGTGTTTGTAACGAAGGAGCTGAAGCTCCAGTAACGCTCACGTCTGCACAGCTCTGCATTACCCAGGGCCGTCCAGCTCCCCAGGCCTGTTCCCCCCCAACTCCGCTCCCCAGGCCTGTCCCCCCCCCAACTCCGCTCCCCAGGCCTGTTCCTCCCCAACTCCGCTCCCCAGGCCTGTCCCCCCCCAACTCCGCTCCCCAGGCCTGCCCCCCCCCAACTCCGCTCCCCAGGCCTGTCCCCCCCAACTCCGCTCAACAGGAAAGGTTCCCTAGAAAAGCTCTCTCACACTGAGAGACCGTCAGACATGAAGCCGTCGCCATCGCACTGTCTGTCTGCTTCAGACGTTGTTTAACGATGATTAAACACTGCTTAGCCGACTTGACTAGTCCCTCGAATAAAATAATCTCCGAGCGCGTAGCCGTTTTCTCATCTGATTTCTTATAATACTCTTTCATCCTCACATTAAAATAGTCAATTTCCTCCATTGTGCTCCTTGGGGGTACTGGAAGCGGAGGCCGGCCATATCTAAAGCATTTCCCCATTCTTCTCTGTCGACAGGCCCGCATTCAACATTCATGTGGTGGCCCATTTAATTAATGGGCGAGGCCTTTTAGACATGTAGCAGTGCTGTCTTCCCCAAGTTCCTGCCGGGCTGTCTCGTAATAGTCCCTGGCTGTCAGCGCCACATGAGTTATCTCCTCACTGACCTCTCCTTCACTCCCACACTCCGTCACCCCATCGCTGATTAGTGGCTGATCCGGGGGTATACACACACCCCTGTGTGTGTGTGTGTGCGTGCGTGTGCGTGTGTGTGTGTGTGTGTGCGTGCGCGGCATAAATATTACACCCGCAGACGTTTTGAACATGTCCCGCACCGCACGCACTACATCACATGACATCACAGTCAATTTAGCGGACGCTTTTCACCCAACAATAGCAATAGCAATACAATAGGTGCGTTGCTATTCGATTTGTTTACCCGGGTCGGTAGGTGTTGCAGCGCGCCCCTACACGCAGTAGCACCTATCTGACACGCTACGCGCTTCTGCAAAGGCGTGTGTTATCGCTGCCTCTTGCCGCATGTGGGACAGAGAGGCTATGAATGGCGCCCTGTGTCCTCACCGCGGACGGAGTGGTGACCGCCACGCCCGGCCGTCCCAGAGGCCCAGACCGACGGACGCAACCTTTGATCGGCGAAGCCCGGAGAGACTCGGCCGCCGGGCTCCTCGTCGGGGGCGCGGCGCCGCGATGACGAGGCTCTAACAGGAGCGGAGGTCTCTCCCCTCGGACCTAAGAGAAAGAAAGAAGCGCGCGCCGCCGTCTCCACCGAGCCCTGGTGCGGTACCTCCCTTTGGGCTGGACAGAGGAAGTGAACGGCAAAGGTGTCAGAGAATGAGGGAAATGGTAACAGAGGTAACAGGTAATGGTCGTCATTTTGTGCCGTGGGTAGTGGGTACACAAGGATACTGCAGGTGTGATCCAATTAAAAGTCCCTTCCTGATGTCAGATATTAGATAATACATATAGAATATTAGACAACTGGAAGGGACTTTTAATTGGATTACACCTGCAATAAATCAAATCAAACTTTAGTTGTATAGCGCATTTCTGCACATTTCGGCTGATGAGTACAAATGTTGTTATGTAAAGCCATTCAACGGCGCTCCAGCCTTCGAGCGGAACCGAGACATACAATAGGTCTGGGACCAACAAAAGGAGTGGAGAATAACAACTGAACAGAAAGGAGGTTCTATTGAACATGCTCCCAAACGAGCTTGCTGTGTCTGAAGGCCTCTTGGCAGCCTTCAGCCTTCAGCCTTCAGCCACAGGCTCATCCCACCCAGGTTCAATACAGAATGGTTCAGGCGCTCCTTTATACCAGTGGCTATCAGACTATAACAGTGCCTGAGTGTTTCTGTGTGTTTGTGAGTGTTACAGTATGTCATCTATCTATCTATCTATCTATCTATCGATCTATCTACAGTATCTATCTATCTATCTATCTATCTATCTATCTATCTAGACAAATCAGCTTTAAATAGATGTCAACTTTATTTGATTTTTAAGCAAACAATATTATCTTATCTACTGTATCTATGCATGTAAAACTAAATAATATCTTACACACACACACACACACACACACACACACACATACACTCCTCATAGTGTTTCTTGGTGTGTGTGTGTGTGTGTGTGTGTGTGTGTGTGTACCTCTTGTGCCAGTCTCATTAATCTTGTCATAAGGAGGGCACCCTCACATTTATTCAATGGCAACGCTGCCCCCTGGCCAATCAGAGGACTCAGTTTCCCCACTCCAGTGAGCATCATGATCACCAGAGTCATTAATGACCCTCACCCTGGCTTTCTGGGATGGGTTGGGGGGGGGGGGTCGCTAATAGTTGGTCCCTTCTGCTACCTCAGAGATACCACACTCTTTCACTTTAATTACCTCAGCTTCATGTCAGCTGTGCTTACCTACGGACAATGAGCTCTTTGGGGGATTAGGCCAGAGGTGCATTAAAGACAGCGCTCCAGACATTAACTACGAATAGCAACGACAACGACCACAGTACATGGTCAAAGTTCTTATGGTTCATTGATACTGCAGCAGTGGGAAACGTCAATAAGTTTTAACGGCGGCGTTGAAAGATATCGCACGTAAAGAGCAGTCGTAAGCACTTCAGCCAGGGTTAGGGGTCAAAGGTTAGATGGTGCGGTTATACACACACACACACACACACACACACACACACGCATATACACACAGATACACAAGCTCACACACACACACACACACACACACACACACACACACACACACACACACACACACGCACACAGAGGTCAAGTGCATCAATCCCCGGCCAAGCTGCTGGACCTGGACCCAAACGAATCAATGTCCTTCTCTCTTTGGGCTCTGCTCTTTAAAGAGGCCTGTCATTGACGCTGCTTATGAAATGACAGGATCACTTATGTCAAGTCCTCGATGGCAGATCCCCCCCCTCTTGAAATTCCATCATACCGTCCCCAGCGATCGACGCTCTCACCTCTCTGGTGACTCCTCTGTCACCAACCCCAAATCCAATACTCCGCAGCAGAGAGAGCAGCCGCGCCGTGCGGCCACCATGTCGATGGTATCGAGCTGGGTTGGCATGTCACAGGGAGTAAAGACGTCTTGATTGACTCCTGCTTGGATTGCGTGTCCAACCCCATACATAAGTAATGCCACCGCGGATCTGATAGCATTTGGAATAGAGTTGGGGGGGGGGGGGGGTACTGTAGACGAGACAGCTACAGTAGCGGAAAAAACGGTGCACTGCTGTGCAAGCATACACTATTGTACTTTTTTAGGAACATTACATTTTTACATTGCATTACAGTCATTTAGCAGACACTTTTATCTAAAGTGATTTCCAATGCATTTAACGTAGGAAGTCAGTGTACTATTACTCACCAGAACTCACGTTTATCTCCTTTCTTAACAAGTAACTAAGCATAATCTAGTGCTGAAGGCAAAGTGCAAGAGTAAAGTAAAGAGTAAAGAGCAAACTAAAAATACAATAGGTGCTAGAGGGAGGATCGTGGTAGTACTTCTTGAAGAGGTGAGTTTTGAGCCTGCGGCGAAAGATGGGCAGTGACTCTGCTGTCCTGACGTCAGTGGGCAGTTCATTCCACCACTGCGGGTCCAGGACAGAGAAGAGCCGTGACCGTGACGATTGCTCAGTGTTCATAGTGTAACGAGGAGGTTCGTTCAAGTAGTGAAACTCACCCCCCTAGTGTAAAGGATGTGCTAACGATGGGGATATCTCTCTTGGCATAGTTGTTAGCACATCCGACTTGCGAGCACAACGTTGCAGGTTTGCGTTCTGCCCTGGACAATCCCTTTACATGGGTCAAACGAACGAATGGCACAGAAAACACAACGCAGAGCGAAATGAAGTCCGTCACAATAGTTTTAGCCTCTTAGAGGAGACAGCGGACCACTTGAATTTACACCAGCGCATTTGTTAAACACATCTGGGACTGAGAGCCATAGTTCAGCTCCGGGGTCAATCTCTTGTGTTTCCACTTCAGGACTTAATTGGCTACTTAAGCATATCACATTACTAATGGAGCAAATGTAATATTCTCTATGAGCCGGGCAGGCTGTGTGTAGCCTTCTATCTGTAGCTCTGGCCCTTACGCCGCCTCACAATCGCAATGTGTGAAAGTTGTCAAGCTGTTGTTATAAAATACAGGCGCCCCATAATACCACCATAGGTCCAGGTACACGGATACTGGACATTCTTCAATTTGGAGTTAATAACATGAGGAGCATGGTTCTTGTTTTTTAAGGGGGATAGTGTAGCTGTGTAGCTACTGTAGATTGTCAGGTTGTATCCAGACCTGTCTGTCTGTCTGCCTGTCTGCCTGCCTCTCTGTCTGTCTGTCTGTCGATGGAATCCCACACGATCTAGTGCTGCTGAGGTCTGGTAGTGGTGAACTGTTGCTAAGGTGATTCCCCTGAGGCACAGAAGAAGTTCAGAATGCCCCAGAACCTGACTCCTCTCCCTGTCAGACTCTGCACTTTTGCACTTGGAAGATTGTGTGTGTTGTGTGTGTGTGTGTGTGTGCGTGTGCGTGTGCGTGTGCGTGTGTGTGTGCATGTGTGTGTGTGTGTGTGTGTGTGTGCACGCGTGTGCGTGTGTGTGTGTGCCTGTTCGGAGGGCTAATATCAGGAGGAAGGGGTTCCTAAGGGCCGTCTCTGGAGAGCAAGCGCCTGCTTCTCCTTTTCCCAGACTGCACTGCTTCTGCCCAGAGGGAAGGCATTTCGGCAAGCAATTAGCGGCTAACCAGCTAGCGAAGAGGGAGATCCCCTGGTCATTAACGCCAGGAGGAGAGCCAACATGTGGGGATGGCGGAAGGAGGGGGGGGTCAACAACGCCACACAGCCTCGGGGTCGAGGGGGTGGGGGGTGGGGGTGCTATCTTCGTATTCCAAACTGCCGTGAATATGTGTTGCTCGGTAAAGGCTAACTGCATAGTTGTCCATGATGATCTCAAGGCCTCGTTGACATGGTTGTGTTTCAGTTCAGTGCTACTTAATAAAATTAATCAAATTAAGTTACTGAATTAAATTACTGATTACTCTCTCTGAAAGGTAATCGGATAACTAATTACTTTATTTTTGAGTTACTTTCTAAAACCAGATCATTCCTTACCCGAATCATAGAAGTGCTGATCTAGGATCAGTTTTGCATCTTACATCATAATAGACACTAGAAAATCTGATTTTATACCAGCACTCTTGGCACATCTTGACCCTGATGACATCAACAGTCAGTTCAGCCACGACTGCAGAGACCGCAGGCACATATCAACCAATGAACAACAATGAAAGGGAGCAGCCACGGGCATAAGTAACTCAAAGTAATCCCACTTTGATTAGGTCAGTAACTGTAATCTGATTACTGAAAATTCAAATGTAATCCTTTACATTACAAATTACTGATTACAGTAATCTGATTACAGTAATCTGTTACTTTGTAATCAGTTACTCCCAGCACTGTTCAGTTCTGACTTGCATGAGCCCACGCCTGCCCTCGTGTTCCCCCTCCTTTCAGCTCCTGGACAGGATGTGTCGTGTGTACAGAACAGACATGGGCAAGAGTTTATTTACGGAGCATTTGACCCAATTTGCTTGATTACAGCAACACCTGCACATCAGACTGTATTCAGCCGCCTCGCCTCGTTAACCCACTTAAGGGACAGTGCTGCGTTGGGTCTGTTGGATTCGTTGGGATTGGCCGTGTTAGCAGGGAGCGCGTCCAGGCTTCCTTTGTGGGTGATTATGATTAATTAGAGGCAGACGCCGTCGGCTCCGAAGCCACAAAGAGAGAGGGCTCTGTATGTGTCGAGGGGAGGGTGACTTGTTACAGCGTAATGAGATAACCCTCGTCTTCCAAGAGATAACAGATGGAATGATATGGAGGGTTATTTCCCTGGAAACCCTGCTTTCTGTAGTCTTGTTTTTGTCTTCAGTAATAGCATTGGTGGGGGAAAGCATGATATTCTGCCACCCCCCCCCCCCCTCATTGTCAATCAGGATTCCATTACAATGGAGGTCACAGGTCACAGACACAGAGCTTCAGGCCAGTTTGGAGCAAGCAGGCTGCGCTCCTTACGTCCGTCTCCAAAAAAAAGAGAAATAAATAAGTCGGTAACAATGGATTCTCTCTCCTACCATTTCAAGGAAAACTTTCAACTTTCTGCCACATGACAAATTGCGGATCGCAGTCTTAGAGAATCAGGAAGGGGGTGGGGGTGGAGGAGCATTGAGCATTGATTTAAAAAATAAAAATAAAAATACCACGTGCCTGAGCAATGGGTAATTGTATGAATGCATACAGTAGCATGACTGTAGTTGGCATTCTCAATAGTGCCTTGAGCAATATACCTTTGAATGTTCGCCATGCAAAAACAGAACGTCTAACAACCACCTTGAATTTTTATTTTTCTGGAGAGACAGAGGTACAGTTGGAGAAATGGTAAATAGAGGGAGAGAGAGGGAGATGAAGAGAGAGGGGGGGAGAGAGAGAGAGGGAGAGAGAGAGAGAGAAGGAGAGAGGAGAGAGAGGGAGAGAGAGAGAGAGGGGGAGAGAGATGGAGAAAGAGAGAGAGGGAGAGAGAGGGAGAGAGAGAGAGAGGGGGAGAGAGATGGAGAAAGAGAGAGAGGGAGAGAGAGGGAGGGAGACAGAGAGATTGAGCGAAAGTCAGGAGTAGGAGACCCAGTCGATGGACTTGACTGGCGTTCCAACGGCGCAGACAGACACACAATTGCGGCGTTGGGAGTAAAGTACCAGCGGCTGCATTAACAGGAGACAGACTCGGGGAGGGAGTTAGACCCTGGGGTGAAGCTGTGCCATTAACAATCTGATGAAGTACGACGTTTACAACGTCGCAGCTTTAAGCTGCCGCAACAGCAGCACTGTGGTTCGGGGTGTGGGGGGTGGGGTGCTCCCTCGACAACATCAGGACCGGATTCTGATTTTCACATGCGCACACACACACACACACACACGCAACGCACATCGCCGTGGGCTAAATACCCCAGAGGGCCCGATGGCTGGCTCCTCCCGTCATTAAGACAGCCGTGGCCGCCACTACTTCTGGCTGATGATTAAAAGGTGGGCGGTGCCTAGGGATGCTGAAGGTTAAACCACGAAGAGATGCGGTGTGGAGAGAGGGATGGAGGGAGAGATGGAAGAGAGAGATGGAGAGGAGAGAGGGATGGAGGGAGGGAGAGGAGAGAGGGATGGAGGGAGAGATGGAAGAGAGATATGGAGAGGAGAGAGGGATGGAGGGAGGGAGAGGAGAGAGGGATGGAGGGAGAGATGGAAGAGAGAGATGGAGAGGAGAGAGGGATGGAGGGAGGGAGAGGAGAGAGGGATTGAGGGAGAGATGGAAGGGAGAGATGGAAGAGAGAGATGGAGAGGAGAGAGGGATGGAGGGAGGGAGAGGAGAGAGATGGAGAGGAGAGAGGGATGGAGGGAGGGAGAGGAGAGAGGGATGGAGGGAGGGAGAGGAGAGAGAGATGGAGGGGAGAGAGGGATGAGGGAGGGAGAGGAGAGAGATGGAGAGGAGAGAGGGATGGAGGGAGGGAGAGGAGAGAGATGGAGAGAGGGATGGAGGGAGGGAGAGGAGAGAGGGATGGAGGGAGAGATGGAAGAGAGAGATGGAGAGGAGAGAGGGATGGAGGGAGGGAGAGGAGAGAGGGATGGAGGGAGGGGGAGGAGAGAGGGATGGAGGGAGGGAGAGGAGAGAGGGATGGAGGAAGAGATGGAGAGGAGAGAGGGATGGAGGGAGAGAGAGGAGAGAGGGATGGAGGGAGGGAGGGAGAGGAGAGAGGGAGGGAGGGAGAGGAGAGAGAGATGGAGAGGAGAGAGGGATGGAGGAAGGGAGAGGAGAGAGGGATGGAGGGAGAGATGGAAGAGAGAGATGGAGAGGAGAGAGGGATGGAGGGAGGGAGAGGAGAGAGGGATGGAGGGAGGGAGAGGAGAGGAGAGGAGAGAGGGAGGGAGAGGAGAGAGAGATGGAGAGGAGAAAGGGATGGAGGGAGGGAGAGGAGAGAGGGATGGAGGGAGAGGAGGAGGAGAAGAGCTTTCTCATCTGAATGTCTAGCGCCTTTGCAAAGCGGCTGAAGTGCTTAGGGTAGTGTAAAGGGTGAACACACTAGGAAGGGGTTGTGAAGAAATGAGCTGAAGTGCCTCGTCCCCGCCGCCCAACAGCCCTCTGGGTAATGAGATGCAAATCGTGGGGGTGCCCGTGAGGAAAATAACGCCCCATCGTTCACGCTCCGCGTGTGTTACCTGCCGAGCCGCCGCCTGTCATCCCGGGCCGCTTTGTGCGTGTCACACACGCCAGCATCAATCCCAGCTGTACTCGTGATGCACACACACACAAACACACACACACACACACACACACACACACACCGTAATAGGTTTCAAACCGAGTGTGTTCCTCTAATCGGTGTGCCAGACCTCCAGACAGGCCGACAATGGGGGATCCAAGGTTCTGATTGGTTTAGGAGTGGGTTGTTCTGATTGGATTAGGAGTGGGTTGTTATGATTGGATTAGGAGTGGGTTGTTCTGATTGTTATATTTGTCTGGCGGCGATCAAGCTAAGCGTCTTAAAGCTACGCCGCGAGCCGGGAAAGGGGATAGGAAGTGTGTGTGTGTGTGGGGGGGGGGGGGGCGGGGGGGGGGCGGGGGGGGTCTGCGGTGGCGATCAGGGAGGCCAGCTGTCGCTAGGGTCTGTCACCCGGGAGACATGGAGTGGGCGCCACTGAGAGGGGCGGGGCTCTGTGTCGTCTCCCTCCTCTCCTCCTCAACACAGACAGAAAGAGAGAGACTCCCTCCTCTCCTCCTCATCACACAGAGTGAAAGAGAGACTCCCTCCTCTCCTCCTCAACACAGACAGAGAAAGAGAGACTCCCTCCTCTCCTCCTCAACACAGACAGAGAAAGAGAGACTCCCTCCTCTCCTCCTCAACACAGACAGAGAGAGAGAGAGACTCCCTCCTCTCCTCCTCAACACAGACATAGAGAGAGAGACACTCCCTCCTCTCCTCCTCACCACGGACAGAGAGAGAGAGAGGGAGAGGGAGAAAGAGAGAGAGGGAGAGAGAGTGGGAGAGGGAGAGAGGGACAGGGAGAGACAGTGGGAAAGATAGAGGGAGGGAGAGATGGAGTGGGAGAGAGAGAGGGAGAGAGAGAGAGAGGGAGGGAGAGAGAGAGAGGGAGAGAGAGAGAGAGAGGGAGAGAGAGAGAAATGAGTTTCATCTGGGTCAAGTTGAGTATTATGTTAATGATCGGGGGAAAACATCTTTGTAACGAGAGAAAAGAAGCCAAGTGGGGTTTATAGACGGATCATTTTCTCTTCTTTTGTCGGAGGTCACTGTTGCCCAGACGCCCCGCCTAATAGGCTATTCCCTGTCATGTGACTATGATAGTGATATAACCTTCTTACGTTTCTGCCCCTGTAAATGGTTGAGTCAGGGAAATACACATAATCACCAGGACGCCTGGTTCGGTTGTGAAAAGGCTGGAGTTCTCACGTTACTGTGCAGATTAGGAGATGAGAGTGGAGAGCCCTGAGGGGTGTGAGGGCGAGGGGCGGGCCAGTGGGTTATGCGCACCAGCGTTGTGCTGTATCATAGCAAACAACGTTTTTAGAGTCCTCCTCCCTCTGTCGATGTCTCTCATTTCACTTCTCATCTCGGTTCATCTCGTTTCTCAATCTCATTTCATTCTGCCTCGTTGTACGGCAGTTCCACATTGCTTGTTTCATCTGTTCTCTCTGTCTCTCTTTTTCTTTCTCTCCCTCTTTCTCTCTCTGTCTCTCACTCTTTCTCTCTCTCCCTCTGTCTCTCTCCCTCTCTTTCTCTCTCCCTTTCTTTCGCTCTCCCTCTCTTTCTCTCTCTCTCTCTCTCTCTCTCTCTCTCTCTCTCTCTCTTTCCTTCTCCCTTTCACCAAAAGTGACCCCTGACTGCACTTACGTTCCCTCCAGAGAGACAATTATATAAGTAAGCGTTTTCTGCCAACGCAGAAGAAAGAGGCGGGAAACAGAAAGGAGCCCGGTCACATTGGTGGTCACATGGTTGAACTTCCTTAGTCAGAGGACCTCTTGTGTCGTGTCAGAGGACTTTCTGTATTGAGTGGGTTGAAATGGAACGATCACCAAGGACGCTAGACCCTTCAGCTGCGGTGTTCATCCTCTCTCTCTCTCTCTCTCTCTCTCTCTCTCTTTCTCTCTCTCTCTCTCTCCATCTCTCTCCCTCTCTCTATCTCCTTCTCTCTCTCTCCCTCTTCCTCTCTCTCCATCCTCTCTCTCCCTCCTTCTCTCTCTCTCTCTCTCCCTCTCTCTCTCTCTCTCCCTCTCATTTCCTCTCTCTCTTTCAGTGTTCTTACTCGTTTCACCCTGAAAATGCATGTGTTCTTTTTGAAATGATTATATATATATTGTAATCTTTTGTTCTTGGCAGGTGCAAGTGCAACCTTCATGCCAACAGCTGTAAGTTTGATGATGAGAAGCTTGGCTGTGAATGTGAGCACAACACCACGGGGCCGGACTGCGGCCGCTGCAAGAGGAGCTACCAGGGCCGCGCCTGGAGCGCTGGGTCCTACCTCCCCATCCCCAAGGGCACGGCAAATATCTGTGAGTATACTCACACACACACACACACGCGCGCACACACACATGCGCACACACACGTACGCACACATGCACCTATGCACATGAACACACACACACACAGGCACACACACACACACACACACATAAGCCAGGCAGCTTTCCATGCTTTGATTTGACAAAGACACCCACACATGCGTACGCACATATATACACCTAAAACAGACTGGCACAAACACCTACAGGAATACACTCCTTAAAACACTGAAGGAGGAGATATGGTCCCAGTACACATATACACAACAGGATGCAGGTCATTCTCAGAAACACTCACATTCTCACACACCTTTTCAGTAAGTCACAAGTGTGTGTCTGCATGTGTGTGTGTGTGTGTGTGCGTGCGTGAGTGTGTGTGTTTCATTCATTCTATGTGGTGTATCTCTTTGCAGAGGTGTTTAAAAAGAAAAAAAATGACATTTTTTACCAAGACTTCTGTACATCACCAGCCACCAGTAACCTTTAACAGCATTTAGAATGTCTCTGTGCTACCCAGACAACGGCAGGTGCTCCTTGTTGAGGAATGACACACACACACACACACACACACACACACACACACACACACACACACACATAAATAAAGGGCATAAAGGGTGTTTATTCTCGTAGCAGCCAATAATGTAATAACTACCGTTAATGTAATAACTGCCAATAACCTAATAATTGTTCAATTCTTATTGTAACAAAAGTCAATTGTTATGCCCCCGGGAAGGGGGGGGCACCCCTGAACAGAGAACCGGACCAGGGCAGCAGACCCAGAGAAGCAGACGGACACCAGAGTAACTATAATAGCCCGAAGGCGGTTTTAATAAATGATAAACAAAAGGAACAAAAAAGGGGGATAACTAAGGTACTGCGGTGACCACACCGGGAGAAAAAGTAAACACAAAAACACAGACAGACTGCCACTTTAAGGTGGGGGGTATGTATGTGTGTGTGCGTGTGCGTGTGAATGGGATGTGAAATTAAGTGTATGGATGCGTGAGGGCAAATGGCTATGTGGAGGGATGTTGTCTGTGTGCGTGCGTCAGGCTACCGCGGGGACTGGCGAGCCGGAGAGATCCCCGTGGAGGAGCGTCAGGGGGAGAGGTCTGGTCCGAGGGGCACGAGGCGAGCGAGAAAAAAAGCCGGTGGAGAGGGGAAGTCCGGGAGCTGCGTTGGTGGCGCGGGCGCCGGCGCGGAGGCGGTAGGCAGGGCGAATCGCGGAGCGGGAGGGAGGCGCGGAGTGGAGCCGGGAGAGCCGAGTCAGAGAGGGCGGCGCGGGACGAAGACGGGGTCTTGGAGGGGAAAACGGAGAGAGGGACACGAGGAGTTAACGAGAACAAGGAAAACAACAAAGGGGCGTACAATCAGCTGGGAGCTTAGCAAAGAATTACCAAGATCTCAGTATAACCAAGCACTGAGCGGCGGGGCTGCTGGCTTCTTGTAGCCGCCCGAGATGATTGCGGCAGGTGAGCCTGATTGGTAACAGGCTGCACCTGCCGCGGTCTCGGGCTTGTTCCCGGGAGTGACCCAGCGCTCGTTCGCCCCGGCCCTGGGTGAGGCGGGGCCTGGGCTGGGACCACAACAGGACCCCCCTCCCTACGGGAGACACCGGGCGACCGACCGATGGCGTCAGGATGGACCCGGTAGAACTCCCGCAGCAGGCCAGGGTCGGCCAGATAGGAGCGGGGGACCCAGCTGCGGTCCTCCGGCCCATACCCCACCCAGTCCACCAGGTACTGGAACCCCCGTCCCCGGCGGCGGACCGAGAGGATCTGGTTGACCTCCCAGACCAGGTCGCCACCCTCGAGGACCCGGGGCGGTGGCGGCGCAGGGGCAGGCGGAGACAGGGCTGAGTCAGCTACTGGTTTGACCTGGGAAACGTGGAAAACTGGGTGGACCCTGAGGGAGGCTGGGAGACGCAGCCGGAGAGCCGAGGGGTTGATGATCCTCTCCACAGTGTAGGGCCCGACATACCGAGGAGCCAGTTTCCGGGAGACGCCAGGGACGGGGAGGTTCCTGGCCAGCAACCACACTCTCTGCCCCAGGTGGTAGGCAGGGGCCTGCACCCTCCGCCGATTGGCGCTACGCTGGGCACGGTCTCTGGCTCGCAGCATGGCGGCGCGGGCATTCTTCCAGATACGCCGGCACCGATGGAGGTGAGCCCTGGTGGACGGCACCGCAACTTCCTGTTCTTGAGAGGGGAAGAGGGGTGGCTGGTAGCCCAGGGAACACTCAAACGGGGACAAACCAGTAGCCGAACTCACCATGGCGTTGAGGGAATATTCAGCCCAGGGCAGGTAACGACTCCAGGAGGCGGGGTTGCTTGTTGTTATGCAGCGGAGGGTCGTTTCCAAGGCCTGGTTGGCCCGTTCCGCCTGCCCGTTGGTCTGGGGGTGGTATCCCGACGAGAGGCTAACTGTGGCCCCTATTCCCCGACAGAAAGCCCGCCATACCTTAGAGGTGAACTGGGGTCCCCGGTCCGAGACGACATCCTGGGGGATGCCATGCAACCGGACCACATGGGTGGTGAGGAGGTCTGCCGTTTCAGCCGCGGACGGGAGTCCCGGGAGAGCGATGAAGTGGACCGCCTTGGAGAACCGGTCGACCACGGTCAGGATGGTGTTGTTGGCTTGGGATGTCGGAAGGCCAGTCACAAAGTCCAGGGCGATATGTGACCATGGTCGACCGGGGATGGGCAAGGGGCGGAGGAGGCCGGCTGGAGGGCGGTGGGAGGCCTTGCTACGGGAGCAGATGTCACAAGCGGCCACGTATTCCCGGGTGTCGGCTCCCAAGGTGGGCCACCAGAACCGCCGTCGGATGAACTCCGCCGTCCGATGGGCCCCAGGGTGACAGGCCAACCGACTGGCATGGCCCCACTCCAGGACCTTGCTCCGGACGGCGGACGGGACGAAGAGGCGATGCCGGGGCCCACCGCCTGGGTCGGGCTGGGCGCGCTGGGCAGCCCGGACCACCGATTCGACTCCCCAAGTGACCACACCCACCACCCGGGCCGGGGGGAGGATGGCATCAGGGCGTTCTGTGGTGCTGGGGGCACTCTCGGGGAAGAGTCGGGAAAGGGCATCGGCCTTGATGTTCTTGGAGCCCGGGCGGTAGGTGAGGGTAAAGTCAAACCGGCTGAAGAAAAGGGCCCAGCGCGCTTGCCTAGGGCTGAGCCTCTTAGCCGTTCGTATGTACAGGAGGTTTTTGTGGTCGGTCCAGACCACAAAGGGTAGCTTGGCCCCCTCCAGCCAGTGCCTCCATGCTTCCAAGGCGGCATGAACGGCAAGGAGCTCCCTGTTCCCCACGTCATAGTTCCTTTCCGCAGGCGAAAAGCGTCGGGAGAAGAATGCCACTGGGTGGAGACACTGGTCCTCTTCCGACCGCTGGGACAGGACGGCCCCGATACCCAAATCCGAGGCGTCCACCTCAACAATGAAGTGTCGAGAGGGGTCGGGGAGGATGAGTACCGGAGCTGTCGCGAACAGGCCCTTAAGGGCTGAGAATGCCCTCTCCGCCTCCGGGGTCCAGAGGAAGGGGCTGAGGGTTGAGGTGAGCGCGGAGAGGGGCGCAGCAACTCGGCTGAATCCTCGGATAAACCTGCGGTAGAAGTTGGCAAACCCGAGGAAACGCCTGAGTTGAGTCCGGTCGACTGGGCGTGCCCACTCCACCACCGCGCTCACCTTCTTGGGATCGGCCCGCTCTCCACGATGTGGCCCAGGAACTCCACGGAGGCGGAGTGGAAGACGCACTTCTCCGCCTTGACGAAGAGCCTATTCTCCAGTAGTCGGTTGAGGACCAGGCGGTCGTGTTGAATGTGTTCCTGCTCCGTCCTGGAGAAGACCAGGATATCGTCCAGATAAACGACGACCATGATGTTAAGCATGTCCCGGAGTACATCGTTTACCAGAGCCTGGAAGACAGCTGGGGCATTGGTTAAGCCAAAGGGCATCACCCGGTACTCAAAATGCCCCAGGTGGGTATTGAATACAGTCTTCCATTCATCCCCCTCACGGACACGCACCAAGTGATAAGCATTGCGTAGATCAAGTTTGGTGAACACCGTGGCGTGGGAGAGTGGCTCAAACATGGAACTAAGGAGTGGCAGTGGATACTTATTTTTTATGGTGATGTCATTAAGCTGGCGGTAATCAATACAAGGCCTCAGGCTGCCGTCCTTCTTCGAGACGAAAAAGAAGCCCCCGGCAACCGGGGAGGACGACGGCCTTATGACTCCTGAGGCCAAAGACTCAGTGATATAATTGCGCATAGCCTCCTTCTCCGGGACGGAGAGGTTGTACAACCGGCCGACGGGATAGGTTGCCCCGGGAAGGAGGTCTATGGCGCAATCATAAGGGCGGTGAGGAGGGAGTGAGAGTGCACTGTCCTTACTGAAAACGGGTGCCAAATCGTGGTACGCGGGTGGAACACCAGTGAGGTCAGGGGGTGAGGGTTCGCGTTTGATCTCACTGGACAGAGAGTGGGCGGAGCGTAAGCAGTTGGCATGACAGGCCACGCTCCAGCCCAAAATCCGTCCAGAGGACCATGAAATGTGCGGGTCGTGTCTGTCTAACCAAGGTCTGCCCAGGACCAACGGAGCCGTGGGTGCGTTAAGTACCATAAACCGTGCCGTCTCTACGTGATTGCCAGACAGGGTTAACGTGAGTGGTGCGGTGCAATGGGTGATCTTACCCAGAGAGCGACCATCTAGTGCCTGCGCCGAGAGGGTGGTATCAAGGGGGACGAGCGGGATGCCTGCCTGCTGGGCCAGGGTTCGGTCGATTAGGCACTCGTCGGCGCCCGAGTCCAGGAGAATCCCTGCAGAGAGCGACTCTTTTCCCCATGAAAGAGTGGCTGGGAACAGTTGGTTAGGCTCCCTCCGGGATTGGGGCAGGGTGGTAAGGCTCACTAGAATGCCCCCATCTAGTGGGCCGGGGCTTTTGGCCGAGAGGGGCAGGCGCGGATGACGTGGCCCGCCTTCCCGCAGTAGAGGCAGAGCCGGTCACGCATCCGCTGTTCTCTTTCCTCCGGGGACAGGCGTGATCGGCCCAGCTGCATGGCCTCCTCTTCGGCCCCAGGAGGAGACAGGTGGCGGGCCCCAGAGGCCGTAGAAGGGGGCGAGGGCTCCCGGAAGGGATGGGCAGGATCCCTGGGGGGCACCCGGTTTGCGAGCGGAATGTGGGGTGGCCCCAGCCGGTTGGCGCGCTCCAGACGCCGCTCCCGCAGCCTCTCGTCTACCTGAAGGGCAAGGGTGGCCAGCTCAGCGAAGGTGGCGGGACGGTCTCGGATGATCATGTCTTTAATGGTCTCGCTGAGGCCCCGCCTGTAAGCACTCCGGAGCGCCACGTCATCCCACCCGCTGTCGGCGGCAAGCATGCGGACCTCCAGTGTGTAGTCCGCCACTGACCGCGACCCCTGTTGGATGGTGTGTAGCCGCCCGGCCGCGTCTGCCCCCTCTGCGGGGTGGTCGAACGCCAGCTTGAATTCAGTGACAAAACACTGGTAGTCAGCAGAGAGCACGTTGTTGTGGTTCCTCATCGCCATGGCCCAAGCTAAGGCCCGCCCCGAGAGCAGTGACATTATTAACGCCACCTTGGCGGCGTCTGACCGGTATCTTGAGGGCTGGTGGCAAAAAAGTAGTTCGCACTGCCCCAGGAAGCCTCGACACAGATCAAACTCCCCGGAGAATGGCCTGGGGCAGGGGAGGTTGGGCTCAAACCGGGGCTCAGAGGGTGTTTGCTCGGGGGGCTGGGACCAGCTCTGGGGAGCCGGGTCGTTTAGGCCGGGCCGGGAAGAGCGTGGCTCTGGGGGTGGCAGATGAGTGAGCCTGGCCACCATCTCCGCCAGGTTGGAGACCTGATGAGTCAGGGAGGTGAGCACGCCCGCCGTGGCATGGGAGGCCGTCCGCAGTTCCCCCATCTCCGATGTGACTCGGGCAAAAGCGGTGTCGAGCTCCGAAGTTAGCTTGTTAAGCTGACGGTGTGGCTACGGACTACGGTCTCCAGGACCGAGGGACCTGGGGGTGGGGATACTGCGGGCTTAGCTGCATCCGCCTGCCCACTGGGTCTGCTTTGGTCCATAATGGCTTGGTTATTCTGTTATGCCCCCGGGAAGGGGGGGGCACCCCTGAACAGAGAACCGGACCAGGGCAGCAGACCCAGAGAAGCAGACGGACACCAGAGTAACTATAATAGCCCGAAGGCGGTTTTAATAAATGATAAACAAAAGGAACAAAAAAGGGGGATAACTAAGGTACTGCGGTGACCACACCGGGAGAAAAAGTAAACACAAAAACACAGACGGACTGCCACTTTAAGGTGGGGGATATGTATGTGTGCGTGCGTGTGCGTGTGAATGGGATGTGAAATTAAGTGTATGGATGCGTGAGGTTAAATGGCTATGTGGAGGGATGTTGTCTGTGTGCGTGCGTCAGGCTACCGCGGGGACTGGCGAGCCGGAGAGATCCCCGTGGAGGAGCGTCAGGGGGAGAGGTCTGGTCCGAGGGGCACGAGGCGAGCGAGAAAAAAAGCCGGTGGAGAGGGGAAGTCCGGGAGCTGCGTTGGTGGCGCGGGCGCCGGCGCGGAGGCGGTAGGCAGGGCGAATCGCGGAGTGGGAGGGAGGCGCGGAGTGGAGCCGGGAGAGCCGAGTCAGAGAGGGCGGCGCGGGACGAAGACGGGGTCTTGGAGGGGAAAACGGAGAGAGGGACACGAGGAGTTAACGAGAACAAGGAAAACAACAAAGGGGCGTACAATCAGCTGGGAGCTTAGCAAAGAATTACCAAGATCTCAGTATAACCAAGCACTGAGCGGCGGGGCTGCTGGCTTCTTGTAGCCGCCCGAGATGATTGCGGCAGGTGAGCCTGATTGGTAACAGGCTGCACCTGCCGCGGTCTCGGGCTTGTTCCCGGGAGTGACCCAGCGCTCGTTCGCCCCGGCCCTGGGTGAGGCGGGGCCTGGGCTGGGACCACAACATCAATAATGTAATAACTGGCCAATAATGTAACACATTTTCTAAACCAATAACGTAATAACCTTTTGCACCTAGTGTCTGTCGTTCTGGCTTTAGGGGCATGCTAATGCTAGCACTAGATTCAAGATTCCTTTTATTTGTCACATGCAATGTATGGTCACAGTGAAATGTTGCTACAATGGTAGCACTATGAAGTAGAAACGGCAAGCATTCAAAGCAAACTCACTTAAACACTCCACAGTGCACCCAAATCAAATCAGATATGAGGACAATCTGTCTGGGGTCATTTGTAGGAGTTTTTGTAACATAATTTTTGAAGTCCAACTATCGTTGAACCCATTTGTTTGTTCAGACCTACAGTATATGAGTCTCTGTAAATAGCGAGGCGGAGGGGTACGTAACTAGCTGGAATTTAAATACATTTAATTAAAGATTACATTTTTCATGGAAATAAATGGTGGTCTTTGTATTGGAGGACACAGCATCTTCAAAAAGGTCTAGATTTCATATTATACAACATAAGAGTAACTGTGTGTGTTTGTGACATGTGGCTCCCTCTTCCTCTGGTGCTCATGGCTAAGGACTAGAAGGGATGTCTGGAGATACATCTAACCACCAAGAACCACAAACAAATAAATAGTCTTAATTCCGAGAGAGAGAGAGAGAGAGAGAGAGAGAGAGAGAGAGAGAGAGAGAGAGAAAGTAGGGGTGTTTGTTTATGTGTTTGTGTGTGTGTGTGTGTGTGTGTGTCTGTGTGTGTGTGTGTGTGTGTGTGTGTGTGTGTGTGTGTGTGTGTGTGTGTGTGTGCGTGTCTGGTTTTTTGAGCAGCTATTTGAAAGAAGCAACGGTATGGGTGAGCATCATGGCAGTTTATAGCCAATCAATAAAACTTAAATAGAGTGATACAAGTATATTATTACATTATCAGCTCAGTTATTACATTTGTAATGATTCTTTTAACCCAGCTAATAATGTAATAACCTGCCAATAATGTAATTAGGCACAATACATTATCAACTTCTATTACAATAAAAACAGAAAAATGATGTTACCCTACGTTACTGTCAGTTATTACATTAATGGTAGCTACTACATTATTGGCTACTACAATCCTTAAAATGGTGATCCTCCTAAGTCTTCACCATCAATAGAATGGAATACACATATGGGGTATGAATTGTACGGCACTTGAAAATAACTGAGACAAAGGACACACGGTAATTTCTTGTCGATGGTATTGATGACGCCTGTCGTGTGCTGGCGTCTCTGAGCCAGGGTTCAGCACAGGCTGGGCTGTTAGCACCTCCAGTGACGGGGTCCACCAGCATGTGATGACTTACTGTCCTCCCAGGGACAGAGAGACGGGTCCTAGTCTTACTGTCCCTCCCAGGGGCAGAGAGACAGATCCTAGTCTTACTGTCCCCCCCAGGGGCAGAGAGACGGGTCCTAGTCTTACTGTCCCCCCCAGGGGCAGAGAGACAGGTCCTAGTCTTACTGTCCCCCCCAGGGGCAGAGAGACGGGTCCTAGTCTTACTGTCCCTCCCAGGGGCAGAGAGACAGGTCCTAGTCTTACTGTCCCTCCCAGGGACAGAGAGACAGGTCCTAGTCTTACTGTCCTCCCAGGGGCAGAGAGACAGATCCTAGTCTTACTTTGTCTCCCAGGGGCAGAGAGACGGGTCCTAGTCTTACTGTCCCTCCCAGGGACAGAGAGACAGATCCTAGTCTTACTGTCCCCCCCAGGGGCAGAGAGACGGGTCCTAGTCTTACTGTCCCTCCCAGGGACAGAGAGACGGGTCCTAGTCTTACTGTCCCTCCCAGGGACAGAGAGACAGATCCTAGTCTTACTGTCCCTCCCAGGGGCAGAGAGACGGGTCCTAGTCTTACTGTCCCCCCCAGGGGCAGAGAGACAGGTCCTAGTCTTACTGTCCCCCCCAGGGGCAGAGAGACGGGTCCTAGTCTTACTGTCCCTCCCAGGGGCAGAGAGACAGATCCTAGTCTTACTTTGTCTCCCAGGGGCAGAGAGACGGGTCCTAGTCTTACTGTCCCTCCCAGGGGCAGAGAGACGGGTCCTAGTCTTACTGTCCCTCCCAGGGACAGAGAGACAGGTCCTAGTCTTACTGTCCCCCCCAGGGGCAGAGAGACAGGTCCTAGTCTTACTGTCCCTCCCAGGGACAGAGAGACGGGTCCTAGTCTTACTGTCCCTCCCAGGGACAGAGAGACAGGTCCTAGTCTTACTGTCCCTCCCAGGGACAGAGAGACAGGTCCTAGTCTTACTGTCCCTCCCAGGGACAGAGAGACAGGTCCTAGTCTTACTTTGTCTCCCAGGGGCAGAGAGACGGGTCCTAGTCTTACTTTGTCTCCCAGGGGCAGAGAGACAGGTCCTAGTCTTACTTTCCCCCCCAGGGGCAGAGAGACGGGTCCTAGTCTTACTGTCCCTCCCAGGGACAGAGAGACGGGTCCTAGTCTTACTTTCCCCCCCAGGGGCAGAGAGACGGGTCCTAGTCTTACTGTCCCTCCCAGGGGCAGAGAGACGGGTCCTAGTCTGGAGAGACTGGTAGCACATGATTGAAGAGGTTATACACTCACACTCCACTTACTGTAGACACACACGCACACACACACACACACACACACACACACACACACACACACACACACACACACACACTTACATGCTTGTTCATAGGTCTGTGAAATCCATAACTAACATAAATAACACTCTGAAAAAATCAATGGGATCTCAAAGACTAAACTGGAGTGAAATCCAGGATTCTGACTGTGTTTCCCGTCACTGTGATCTCCAGCACCGGTCTCTGTCATTTTCACTCGCAATGTTTTCACCCTCAATATCCTGAACATATGGCAGCTCTATAGAGACAAATTTGTCAGAGATGAAAATTTAATTAAGATTTAATTTCTTTTTACGACACCCATCAAGTTCTCTGATCTGGTAACGAGTGTGATTAATCACCTCAGGGAGCAGGGTATGTGGCTCTATACGTTACAGAGTGTCAGCTCTCAGATTTCTCAGAGTCCGCGGAGAGGAGGAAGAGAGGGAGGAGAGTGATGGAGAAAGGAAGGGAGGAGGGGGAGGGAGGAGAGGAGGAAGAGAGGGAGGAGAGTGATGGAGAAAGGAAGGGACGTGGGAGACAGAAGGGAGGAGGGGGAGGGAGGACAGGAGGAGGAGAGGAGGCGGTCATCACTCTCTGTCCAGGAGAACTCTGCCTTCCCTCTCTCTCTCTTGTCTCTCTCCCTCTTCCCCTCTCTCTTTTCTCCCTCTTTCTCTCTCTCTTCTGTCTCACCCTCTCTCTCCCTATCTCTTTCTCCTCTCTCCCTCTCCTTCTCTCCCTTCTCTCTCTCTTCTCTCTCTCTTCTCTCTCTCTCTCTGTCCGAGTGTCAGCGGTGACGGAGAGAGAGAGGGATCAGTTTGAGAATCTCCCATGGCAGTTCATTTCACTAGACCAGGGGTTGGGAGGAAGATGGAGGGCATCGGCGCGGGACGAGCTTTTTTCCTCCGAGGGGGGAAAACTAGACGCTTTAGACGAAAGGAAAGGTGAATGGCAAACACTTTTCTCAAGCGGCTAAGAACTCGCGTGTGCGTGCTGAGGCAAGCCAAACGGCCGCGTCGTATTTTGCCGTCTGTAATAAAAGGTAAATATAGTATTTTGCCGTCTGTAATAAAAGTCAGAGTGGCCGCGGGTGTCTGTCTTTGCTGTGGGAATGGCCAGTGTTGTCGTGTTGAGTGTTGGAGTAACCCTGAGTGTGTTCAAGCTCACGCCCAATGAATGAAGTGAATACCGTTGTCATGGTAACACCAGATAGCCCCCCCCCTACAGTAAGTGAACAGATGACTGAAAGGGACTGCCACTTGAGTGCGCATCACTCGTGTATTTGTTATGTCTTTGTGTGTGTGTGTGTGTGTGTGTGTGTGTGTGTGTGTGTCTGTTTACCATGCTACTTTGCGAGATCAAAGTCAAGCCAGGTCTCCGAGGCTCCTGAGTCATGGCACGTCACGGCCCATATCTGTGTGGGACGGTCTCGTGGTCAGAGATACACCGAGTATCAAACGCACCCCTGTTCTATAATCCCCCCTGTCCAAGCAGGATTAGAAGCAACGTGTAAAACTACCAAACACCCTCCCTCCTTCTCTCTCTCTCTCTCTCTCTCTCTCTCTCTCTCTCTCTCTCTCTCTCTCTCTCTCTCTATCCCTCCCTCTCTCTCTCCATCTCTCTCTCCCTCTCCTTCTCTCTCTCCCTCCCTCTCTCTCTCTCTCTCTCTCTCTATCCCTCCCTCTCTCTCCATCTCTCCATCTCTCTCCCTCTCCTTCTCTCTCCCTCCCTCTCTATCTCTCTCTGTCTCTCCCTCTCTATCCCTCTCTCTCTCCCTCTCTCTCTCTCTCTCTCTCCGGAGCGTGTGAAGTCTGTCAGATCAAAGCGAGGAGGGATGCGCGTGTCCCAGGGTGGATTCATTGGGGATTGTAACCCCTCCTCCTCTCTCCTGTAGCACCCCCCCTCCCCCACTCCAGGGGTGAGAGGCCCAACACGAAGTCGGCCTCTACGTGACTTAGCGATTTTGTACGTGTAATTCTCCTCCGTCGCGGTGGTCTTTAATTCCCCTCCGTAGAAGTAGAACCGGATCTACAGAAGATTCCGGTGAAGCCGGGGTTCGGGGCAGAGGGCGTGAGAGGGTCCGTCGAGGAAGGATGATGATGCTTGCAACTAATACGCAGCTTAAAGAGAGAGAAACCATTCAGAACAATGGGCTGTAAACCGCAGCCCAGCGAAGCCGCTCCGGAAATACATGCGCATCTGGAGGTGACAGTCGCTATAAGAAAACACATCATTATATGAGCACAAACATTCCCAGACTCACAAATTGCATTTTCTCCTAATTATTGTACATTACCACCATAACAACCAGATGTCTACACACGCTTACTCACCCTCGAATCCAATGTTGTGATTCCTGACGATAAAAATAAGACACACGGGCACACACGTACGCACTGAACCCCCCCGCCCCCCACACACACACACACACACGCACACACACACAAAAAAGTGGCACATCTTTTTCATTCCACCTGTCACGGTATATTTATCCAGTAGTCTGCCAAATCAAGTCAAGCGAAACAGGCTGGAGACAGGAGATAGATTATTCTCTTCCTTCCATTGTCTCTCTATCTTTGTCCCATGTTTGTGTTTTACATGTATATTGTCTTCTGTCTCCTTCAGCAAAATAAGGCACCTTTAAATTGACTTTAGAACATTCACAAAATCACCCAAATGGTAGACAAACTACACGGTGCACTTTCAACACGCTGGCCGGTATTTCCTGAGGAGTAAACTCTAAAGGACAAAAGCTAGTGTCAAGTGACCCTGTTCAAACACACTGTTGTGAAGATGGGGCGTGATGAAGGCAGCGAGCCTCTCCTGGGTGCTCTGTGGATTTCACCATTAGTGATATCTTAAAGATGGCCATCTTCTCTGCCACTGAGAAGGTAGAGAACTCTCCATGTGTACCTCCTCCATTTCGGTACAGCCAGATGTACGTGTGACACACACACACACACACACAGCCATTTTTTTTATCTTTTGTGTGTTTTCTCTGTAATGTTTATGTTTCCATATCCGCCACTATTTGCATCCCTTCCTACTGCTGTTGCAACTGTGCCCATTATCTTATGTTTTTATTATCTTTCCCCCTCCTTCTCATCTCTCTCTCTACCCCTACCCGCACCCCCCCCCCCCCCCCGTCTCCCTCCCTCTCTTTGTTGTCCTCTATCCATCAGGGTTAGCCCCCCCCCCCCAGTGTGTTGATTTGGCGTGTTCCACCTCTGTGTGAGGCTGCAGCTGTCACCCCTAATCTTCCTCTCAAATATTTGTTTCTTCTGTCTGAAGATCTCTCTCCGTTCCGCCCCAATCTTAGACCCCGGCTCCCAACTCGGCACACAAGCTTTAACACTTGCCATCTTCAATACAAATCTCCCCCCCCGCCCCCCTCCCTCGCCACCCCTGCCTTCCCCAAGCGACGTTTATATAAAGCCCGTGGACGCTCCAGCTAGTGCAGACGAGCTGTCATTTTTTTGGTGCTCCTGAAGGAATTCAATCTGATTGCGTGTGGTAGCTTCCTCGGGAGCACGGACGGGCAAACCCCGCTCCATCACCGGCTACTGGTTTTGCTTGTCGCCGTCGCGGGCCGGCTACACCAGGAACCGGACAATGATGGATTGCTGTAAAATGACGTCGCACGGGGAAAGTAATTACCAACTTTGCCTGCGGTGGAAATTTAGCAGATAAGCTTTTCCTGGCCGGTCCAGGTGGAGTCCAGGCACACGGGGAAACGTGCTGAAGGTCACAATGAGATCCGCTTGGAAACAATGTAATGACGCTGGTGGGCATTTGGCTGCTATTGCCGCAATGACACTGTGTGTGTGTGTGTGTGTGTGTCTCTCTCTCTCTCTCTCTCTCTCTCTCACACACACACTCACTCACTCACAAACACACACACACACACACACTCACACACACACACACACACGCACACACACACACACACACTCACAAACACACACACTCACTCACACACACTCACTCACTCCTGTGAAAATGTACAATTACAGTCTTACAGTCGTCCACACACAAACACATGCCTGTACTCTCTCTCGTGCACACACACACGCACGCAGGCACACGCAAGCACACGCACACACACACATACACACACACAGTGGGTGGCTAATTGGCAAGCGGCTCCTCCAATGGGGGGAGGACTGTAAGGATTTCAAGCTGACCAATCATACCTACTCCCCAGGGTGTGGGACGAGAGCTACTAGCTGGGTGTTATACAGGGCAGGCACAGATCCGCCATCTTGCCCAGGTGGGGTTAATGATGTCCAATCTACTGCTGGGAGGACAGAAGAGAAATTGACTGTCAGCGCAACATGTGTTTAGCACTGGCTGGTTGGATTTATTTATCTTATTTATTTATAAGCTATTATCGGAGCTTATGATTGTGTCAAATCAAAGGAAACAGGAAATGATGGTAAAGAAACGAGTTTGTGATCTTGCAAATGTCAGTATTTATTGGTTTGTGTGTGTGTGAGAGAGAGAGAGAGAGAGAGAGAGAGAGAGAGAGTGTGTGTGTGTGTGTGTGAGAGAGAGTGAGAGAGAGAGAGTGTGTATATGTGAGAGAGAGAGAGAGAGTCTCTGTATATTTGTTTGTGTGCATTCATTTGAGTGTGTGCGTATGCTTGTGTGTTCATAAATATGTGTACCCAGCTTGTTGGCCTTTATGTGTTGGTTTGTGTGTACGCCTACACACACACACACGCGCACACACACAACAACAACAACACACCCCTTAGAGATCATGTTCACCATCAAAATGACCAGTGACCTTCGTGAGAGACTGCCGGCGAAGCGGAGCTCATCAAAATCAATGGAGCTCACCGTAAACATAAGCACCCTAATGCTCTTCCTGTGTGATACGACACAATTAGATTTGCTCCCTGCTCTGTAATGGGGGAGCCGGGCAGGTGAAGGGGGGTGTAAATGATGGTGATTGAAAATTAATCTAATGGCAGCGACATACGATCTTCAAACATCTGCCCGGCCCTGCAGGTTGATCATAAAGAAAATAATTGCATTGACGGGGCCGCTACTGTAGGCCACTCCGATCGCAAGCCAGGAAGAGAAATGCAGTGAGAAACGTATCGTGCACGCGGCTCGGACAAGCTCTAATTCATCAGATGGATATTTTTATTTTTAGTCAGAAGCCCGGAGAAGCGAGGACTGCTTCATAAGTGTCCTGAAAACCCATTGTGAATGAATGCACTTAGTAAGGAATTTAATATTATCCTGCATTTGTGGATTTATGATCGTTCTTCTTGAAACTAATACAGCAGACTGAGAAATGAAGCATCTCCAACCCGGACAAAATTGCACACATACGTCACCCTACAACTACATACCGTCAGAGCGGTTTTTACTCTCTGAACTACGCGTCCCATGATCCCCTCAGGAGAGAAGCAGTCAGGCTGTTTGTTCAGCAGTCCAGTGAAGCGTGACATGTTTCTCTCGCTCTTCTAAGTTGAGCTCCATTACGAAGGCTCTTTAACATGTAGCTGTAGATAACCGGTATGCATTACTGCACTGTCAGCTGCAGACTGGGTAATATGGTCACTCTTATATTTGCAGAATAGACGTTCTGTGTGGGAGTTTATTTTGAAGTGTTGATGTACAAAACGTGTATATGAATGGCTCGAACAAAAAATACACTTGAAAATGCTAGAGTATGTCCTATCATTTCCGCACACGGAGTCCTCCTCAGGCCGGAGGTAAGAGGTAGCGGAGTTAACAGGTAAACCGCCGCGCTTTGGAACTGCACCACTTCATTCTCTATGAAGGGCGTCTCCTTCAGATGTTGGCTGCTCACAGTCCTTTAATTTGAGCTGCTCTGAACAGGATTGTGAATTGTCAGTGGTGTGTGTCTGTGTGTGTGTGTCTGTGTATGCAAAGTAGAATGTGTGCGCAATATTATTGTTTTTATTAAAGTATGTGCCTCTAGGCATGTTGTTGCTGTGTGTGTGTGTGTGTGTGTGTGTGTTCGTTATGGGTTTGCCTTTGCTGTGTTGTTCCTGCTCTAGTGACCCCTCTCTCTATCAGGTAGCGCCCCCAGTGGTCCAATCGCCCGCTGCGGCCTTCATTTGTCAGCCTCCCCACACACCTCCCCGGTAGGTCATAAATTTGGCTCCTAGCTACGCCTGTCAAGCTGGGATCAGAGAAAGAGAGATTAGATGATGTGAGGTGGATCGATGGCATGCGGCAGGGGCGTTCGATTGCACAAACACACACACACACAGGCACGCACAAACAGCATGCACACACACGCGCACACACAACCACACACACACACACACACAGAACACACGCATACACAGACACACACACACACACAGCAAATGAGGAAATCCCCCGGGATCCCTGCGCTCCCGCGGCCGAGCGACTGAGAGGTTGCATTTGATGAGATGAACAGAAAGAGAGAGAAAAAAAACACTGCACAGATGTCGCCGGATCTCCTCTGCGTTCGGGGGGAGATAAGTGAGACAGGAAGAGAGAAATCAGCGACACTTTGTGTATTTATTTATTTATTTATTCATTCATTTATGTATTTATTTATTTGTTTGTTTGTTTATTTCCTCTATTTGTACTGTAGTACCTAGCATGCCTCCTCTTCCTGTTGTCACGGCACAGAAGCTTGTTGACAGACGCCTTCGTTAGAAGAGGCGCGTGGAGAAGTACAGTTCAAACTGACAAATACACACGTCAACGGCCCGTGACGTTTTGACAAACAGCCCCCCGTGTCTGACAATGTCAGCTCCTCCCAGGAACATGGACTCTTACATATACGAGGCTGATTGATCACTTCTCCTTCATTTACAGTGAAACAAACTGAATAACATTACAGTAGAGTACTTTTTTTTCACGGCAAATAGATTTGGCACTCAATCTTCTGTCAAGGTTGGTGTGATTATAGAATGTCTGGAGAACCGTTTGGTCGGTGACAGGATCTGAAGCTCCAAAGATCCATGGACAGCCAATGTCCTGTTGTGTGAAAGATCTGGTTGCCATGGGGATGTGTCTGAGTGTATTATCTGCTCAGTGCCTGTCTGGCACATCTGATTGGCGGAAGGATGTACAGCCGCGCTGGGCTCAGGATAAGACATGTCTACGCTCAAATACCCATCTGGTGACTGGAAGTAAAGTTTGGTATCAAATGTGAGACAGAGAGGAGGAAGGCTGTGTCTGTGCCTGTGTCAGTGTGCGTTTGTGTGTGTGTGCATGTGTGTGTGTGTTGTAAAACCCCAGGTAGGGACGTTTGGTTGGAGCACAGCAAAACAGTCCACACTTATAGCTCTTACGCGCCTTGGCGCATTTATTGGAAAACTGAACACAAAATCCAAGTAAACCAAAAAATAATCTTTGGGTGAGTCTGGCTCCTGGTCTCCCGTGTCCAGACAGCGCAGGGCAAGATCAGTGGAGAGGCTTCGGCTCCTGAAGGCGGAAAGGAAAAGCACTTAAGCAATCTCAAAGCGTTTGGTCAAGCAGCACACTCCCAGTAGAATTAGTCACTGAGTCCATAGACTACTGAAAATTTCCCCAGCTGGGCCTTTTGGGGCATGGTGGCTCATTAGCGGTTTGGCTACAGCCAGCCCTCCCGCCGCCCGGGCTTGATTAGCAGATTTGGCGCAGCTGGGGAGTATGGTTGCTCGGGCAACGAGGAACGGCTGGTAGATCCGTCGATTACCTGTCCTCGCTGTCCATGGTGCTGACGGGGCCTGGTCTGCCTGGTCGTTGCGGCTCTGCCCGTCTCCCACGCAACGCGCTGTCCGTGGTGCTGAAATTGAGGTGTACGCATTGCGGAATGCGTCTTTGTGGCAGCCTCACGCCGCACGGCCCGAGTGAGGATGCCACAGTGTGTGTGTGTGTGTGTGTGTGCGCACGTGCGTGCGTGCGTACATACATACTGTACATTCCTTGTGCATTGAGCATATGTGTATGTTTATAACTTGCTGTCTTGCTGATGTGTGATTCTCTCTCTCTCTCTCTCTCTCTCTCTCTCTCTCTTTCTCTCTTTCTCTCTCTCCTCTAGGTATCCCCAATAACATTGGTCCAGTTAGTAAGTAAATGAATTCAACACAGCAGAAAAACAACAACAGAATAATGCTTGATGCATGGCTTTGCTTATCACCATGTCCCCCCAAAGTCCACTTGGTGTGAGATGCTCATTTCTGATTAATACTCTCCATAATTCATTAAGTGAGCTTTCCGTTTTAATTGGCTGAGAATTGTTCATCACGCCACGGTTAAGTTTAATTTCCAACACCCTCTTATCGTTTCTTCTCTTTCCTTTTGAAATATCTTGTTGACACGTTTGTATTAACTCACTTTTGCGAGACTAGACTGGATAACAGTGGGTAGATATATACATACAAAACACCAGTGTTGTTCTCCCCCTATGCATTATAAATAAATGCCATTGAGACTTTATTAAAGTCTCAGGACCTCTCTGTGCGGACTAATGTCACCGAGGTCATTTTAATATCGGCCACCCGGCCCGGGTGTTATCTGCCGCCACCGCCGGTCGTGTCTATGGTTGCCGCGGCTCCCGTCCAGCCGGAGGAGAGGGGAGGAGCCACCTCGGTATCGAACGTGTCAAAAGAGCGTTCGCCACCCCGGCCGAATCCACATCGGCCTAGTCCGAACCGCTACCCGCTCATGGAAACCCAGCGCAGGCCCCCCTCTGACGGAGGAAGCTGGGCACGTGGGTGTCCCAGGAAGTCTAAAAACCTGCCTTTCGGACCAATCCGCATATCAGTGGTCGGGTCCAGAGTCTGGTCTCCTCGCTCGAATGAGGAGAGGAGGTCAGGGAGCGGTTTAGGATTGTTGGTACAAACCCCTCTCATCAGTATTAAAATAGCGTTGGCATTTCCAGGAGGGAATTGTTTGTTAGTCATTTCCAGGAGGGAATTGTTTGTTAGTGTGGGTTTCGCAAACTTCCAACGGTGAACTTCTGAATTGCACGGCTGTACAGTATTTGCTGTCGGAAATAAGCATGGAAGCCAAGTGGACTCAACCCCCTGGACCTCGTCACCTCCTCCTCCTACCCTTACAGAGCCGGCCGCGTGTCTCAGTGGTGTGTCCCCTGCATGACCTATGCTCTGTATGTGTGCTGCATGCGTGTTCATACATACATGTACGTACACCACTCACACATACATGTATACCCCCTCCGCCCCAACTCCCAACCAGACCATGTCCGTTGGCTGCTCTCAGACTCATCATGGGGAGTGTCTGTGTCCCAGTGTGTGTGTGTGTTTGGGGGGGTGGGGGGGGACAGCAGAGAGGACAGCAGAAACGGTTGCAGCAGAAGCGATGTGCATGTCCTCTACAACACGGCAAAACCAATCAGAGAACAGCAAAACAGCCTCTACAACACAGCAAAACCAATCAGAGAACAGCAAAACGCCCTCTACAACGCGGCAGAACCAATCAGAGAACAGCAAAACGCCCTTTACAACACGTCAAAACCAATCAGAGAACAGCAAAGCGCCCTCTACAACACGGCAAAACCAATCAGAGAACAGCAAAACAGCCTCTACAACACGGCAAAAACTATCAGAGAACAGCAAAACGTCCTCTAAAACACAACAAAACCAATCAGAGAACAGCAAAATGTCCTCTAAAACACAACAAAACTAATCAGAGAACAGCAAAATGTCCTCTAAAATACGACAAAACCAGTCAAAGAATGGCAAAATGTCCTCTAAAACAACAAAACCACTCAGAGAACAGCAAAATGTCCTCTAAAACAACAAAACCAGTCAGAGAACAGCAAAATGTCCTTTACAACAGAACAAAACCAATCAGAAAACAACAACATGTCCTCTACAATACAACAAAACCAATCAGAGAACAACAAAATGTCCTTGAGGACAGAAAACTCAGAACAGAATAGCCAGAGAGAGAGAGAAAAAAGAGAAAACGCAGCAGTATGCATTGTTTGTTTGAAGGTAATTGAATTCTTTATTGACTTTTCTCAATTCTATTTCAGGTTTATTAAGCTGGACAGAATTATATAATGCAGCCATTAAATTATAATTAATATTTAAAAAAACGATTCTGGCTCTGCTAGATTGCGTTTCATTATGGGAATGGCATTGATTAAAATCTGTCGTCTCTTATTCAGCTCAGCTCACCTGAATTTCCCACCACAGAATAATTAATAGAACACAGATGTCTCGGGCAAATCAATCACTAATCAAGAATTATTAATAATGCTAAATATATTTTAATCAGATCCCCCTTTGTACCAGTTTAAAATGTTTCTGTCAGGAGCATGTCATGTGATTGTGTCCTTTCTATATTTGTTTTAAAGAGTTTAAAAGAGAAGTCACTAAGCTGCCAGTCAAACAAACATTCCATAGAATGTTATTTAATCTCTCTCGTTATACTTCCATTCTTTATTCACTCATTTATTCACTCATTATGGTTTGACTTGTATTGAGAATCACTTTTTTTGTACCATGTCAAGGGAAAAAACATTTCATCCAAAAGCTCTAAATATGTTGTATATATATATACAGCTCCAGAAATTAACATATTGATATTAACATATTAATATATATATATATATATATATATATATTAATATATTAAAATAAATATGTTAATTTCTGGAGCTGTCAATAACATTGTAATGATTTAAAAAGGAATGGAATAAAGGAATAAAGACCAATTAACATTCTAAGCCCAACTAACTGAACACACTCTACAGTATCTAGCTCTGAATAACATGATAACGGTCCAATTAAACATGATACCGTTCACCATCCAGTGATGCAAGTGGTTCAGTTGCTTGCTGCTGGACACTAACAACTGTACCAATATTCACAGAACCACACTGAAGCCAACAAAACACCTTTAGTGGCACCTGACCTGTGTGCTTGATGGGTGGAGACCCTGTCTGTCCTGTTGTCACTCTGCTTGACATCCAGTCTGCTCCATCTTTAGTCACAGAACACCACCAGTATTTCCCCCAACATGGAAATACTGATGTGTATGTAATTATGAGGATACTCTACCCACAACGATAAGTCATTCAACTACTGACACTCTCCATTACTTATTCATTGTTATTCCTCCACCCCGAAATACACTGTAATTAGATATTGATTGAATTTGATGAATTAAACGGAATATATTCCCACGATTTAGTTCCCTATACATTGTTAAAACATGCTTGCATAAGTTATGAGCCTGCTTATGTATTAGAGACAATCTTAAATAAGATGGTGTTTTTTTGTTGTTTTTTTGGTTTGCTTTGTGTTTATTCCATCATCACCATTGATATACATACACACACACACACACACACACACACACACACACACACACACACACACACACACAGTGAGCCATGGAACCGCACAATTACATACAACGTTGGAAGCCTTGTCTTCCACGGGCCTTGGGAAGCATCGTTTGTTCGTCCGCGTCAGGCTTGACGGTCATAATGTTGTTATGAGGTCTGAGTAAAGCCTTGACAGACGTGTGTGTCAAGTTATCTGTGTCTCCACTAGTCGATCCCCTGTCCAACCTTTGTTAGTGCATCTTATGTCCACAAGTCAGTGCACCTTAATAACTCCTGGTTTTTCTCGATTGCATGCAGTTCGGCCGAATGTCTCGTCCCTAGGTGTTGCTAACCGAAATCAAGGTAGGCTATGCTTCCCTCTCAGAATATCAACCATATATTTTTGCAGCTCTACCTCATACTATGTGTGTAGTTTATAGCCATAAAACCAATTCTGAGATGTTCTACCACATCCAGTGTATCTGTGTTCTAAATGAAGTCCTCTACATGATATTTTTAATGTTTTTTTTAGATAGACAAAAATCTCTCTCTTTCTCTCTCTCTCTCTCTCTCTCTCTCTCTCTCTCTCTCTCTCTCTCTCTGGTTGGAAGCAGGGCTTTGGCATCTTCAAATGAGAATGTGAATAGCCAGAGTAGGCTGCACTCGCCAACCATTTATGAGGAGCAACATGCTGGGACGCATTTCACATACTGTGCATACACACACACACACACACACACACACACACACACACACACACACACATACACACACACACAAGTCCTCCAGATGTGGAATCCCTCAGCGAAAGCTGGCTTGCCGGTATAGACTGGCTGGCTCTCGCACACGCACACACACACACACACACACACACACACACACGTCCGTCCCCGTTTCCATGTCCTTTTGATTATCCCTCTTCCCTCTGATCAGGCTCGACGCTCACAGAGATTCTCAATCCCACCTCAGCACAGCAGGACATAAGAGCGGGAGATTTTCACCGCGGGTTTTAATGTAGATTCACTTCAGGCAAATCTCAAATTTAATCCGGTGTGGAGATGTGCTTTGCAGCCCTCATCTCGCAAACCCAACGGGGCTTCTAAATTTCCCCACAGTAGCTGGAGATATGGGCGAGTGTATGCCAGAGAGAGATGGATGACCACTATCTTTCCCAGAGTTTGTTGTCAGACTTGCAGAAGAAGCTGGTCGTGGGATTGTTGTTTGCTTGTGCCAGTGAGCCTGAAACTGTGAGCCTTCGCGCGCTGGCATATGGGGGATAATTCCACAGGGATCTCACTGTGGGGGATTGGTACGGTGTAGTACTGGGGGAAATGTAACCTCAGCCAATACAGGACTGTGAGTGGTCCAATTAGGATAGCCAGATGTAGCATCAGCTTTTAGGAGCACCACGGGGTACGGTTAGGAATGAAGGCCAGACAGAGGAAGATGTGTGATTTACTAACACGGTTTAGATTATTTTGTGAGCATTAGTCACCCTGATAGTGGTACCCGTGAAAATGACACGGCATATTAATTAGAAATACCTACAGCTTGACTTCTCTTACCATCATCATCATCATCATCATCATCATCATCCCTTGTTTAGGAATCCATCTCTCATCCTTATTGAGCATTTATTTCCACTTCTTTTAATGAGAAATGATGATGATCTAAAATGCTTATAGGTCTTTGCCGCTCAGAACATTGCATTATTTTATGTTTAAACAAACTATCATGTTTTTATTTCTTTGTTCTTTTCTTTTCTTTTACCAGTAGCTCCTCAAGTTGCTATGTCCACTGTCCCCTCTGTCCAAGCTGTGTCCAACAGCAAGCGAGGTAGGAGCTCCGGGATTCATACAGCCCCCCCCCCCCTCCCCCATGCACTGTATGAATCTAGAACGAGCCGTGTCTGTGCTACCCCGGGCCCAACCCCCTCCCCCTATAGAAGCACTAACACCCCCCCCCCGCACACACACACACACAGATATGACCAGTGTTCTCTCTGTACCTATTTTACAGTGTATTATCATATTAACCGTGCTCGTTTTGACCTTGACTGTGTGGATAGTACATCCACAGTATTTGGATAGCATACATGATAGTATACATGTATATTTAATGTAAGGGATTCTAAACAGCATTACGGTCAGACACACTCGAGAGGAAGACCTGAAAATACATAGACAATAGGGATGATTTACATTCCATACTCGACTGTAGACCTTTATTCCCTCCATGCTTGATTCATTGCTTTAACCTATTTTTGAAAATAGAAGATTGTTTATCTTCCAACACTAGGGTTTGTAGGTAAATATATTTTTTTAACTCTCTTTGAAACAACAATGAACTGTCCCTCTTGAAAACGTGAGGTTTGAGCCCAGTGGTCTGCTCCAGACGACGGCCTGTCTGGTGTCGCTGACCGGCGGTGAGACCTGACCTCAGTCCAGACCTCAATTATGACAATCCCTTCCCTAAAGTTCCTTGGGCTCAGAGCGTTGGGCTGTCCGTCCAACTGCCCGCACCACACGAGGCTTAGAAGGGCCGCATCTGGACCCCCCCTCCCTCCCCCCTGCTGTGACATGCAGGCAAGACAGGCTGATCTCTCTCTCCGGGGGCCCCGGAGCTGGGCCCGGCCAGTTGTCACACAGAAAAAAAACTCTCTGTTTGGCCCCCCGGGACCATCGCTAAGTGACATTGCCCCCCCCCCCCCCCTCCTGCTGCCCATCCTGGGATCTAATTTGCCACAACAGGAGCACACCACCATCACACGCTCTCTCGCCATGCTTCTGCCTGCATCGTCCCATGCGAACTGGATGTATTTCGTGAGGCACAAGTACCGTACATCCCTAAGGGGAGGTTTAGGATTTAGGATTTTGTTAGGATCCCTGTTAGCTGACATGAAACATCAGCTACTCTTCCTGGGTATCCACAAAACATAAGACATAAACACTTACATAGACAAGTGGGAGTATTTGAAGTTTAATTATTAAAATTATTAGAATTATTAGAATGATTAATTATTAGAATTAACTTACCTGGCCCTCCATAGGAAGGTCTTACACATATATCTGATTAGTTTCGAATAGCATTTCTACGATAATTTAGGATTATTGTCCATGTGTATGTCGAACAAGAGTGCTGTGGATTACAGGAGGGCTACAAAAAAAAAAGACAGCGGTTGGTCCACAGCGTGAACATGACATCCAGTCCATCGGTGTACCTGTCTTGTGTTGTGCGTTCTTCGTGTGATGCCGTCTTTGTGTGTGCCATCCTGGAATCTTCCTCGTCCTCCATCTCGCTGTGCTTGAATGGGTGGTTTCCCCCCTCTGACCACCTGCTTCCTCTTGACCCTCCTGAGGCGTCTACGTGTCTCGCCTCCTCCTCCTCCTCCTCATCTCCTCCATCCAGATCACTCATGACCCCATCTGTCTGTCCTAACCTCGCATGCGGTCGATGGTGCCTCGCTCTACCTCCGCTTACTCTGCCGCCGTAGACCGCACGCAACAACGCAGCCCCCCCCCCGCCCTCACCTCAACGTTGGCCGCCTTGGTCTGTCTCTCTCCCCCTTTCTTTGCAAGACTGCGAATGCTTCGGCCACGCCAACCGCTGCAGCTACATCGACTCGTTAAACACCGTCATTTGCGTGAGCTGTAAGCACAACACTAGGGGGCAGCACTGCGAGGTGTGCAAGCCGGGCTTCTACCGGAACGCCTCGGCCGGGCTGGACGATGAGAATGTGTGCATAGGTCAGTCCCCCCCGTCTCCACGGTCACGAGCACTGCTTGAAGGACAGGTTTGAAATGTAGCATTATAAGCCATGTTATGAGGTTATTTACGATCATATACGACGGCCGACATCAAAGTTTTGTCAAACGGTGCACTGTCGAGATACAGCTGTATGTACTGCGAGTGAGAATAGTTCTATGCTAAATGATACAAAAAACCCGATCGGAAGCATACTTTTTTTTTCTCCAGAACATCAAAGGACACCAGTGACCACTCGGTGAGTTTCCTGTCTTTGAACACGAGAATTTATGGTGTTTTTGAGGGATTTTGTTAATGCACCTATGGATCCATTGACTGTGTTAGCGGTGACGGGCTATATACCATTTGACAAAACTTTGATATCGGCTATTGCATATGTTCGTGAAATAACCTTATAACATGGGTTATAATGCTAAATATAAACAGCCCCCCCCCCCCTTCACTGTCATCAACACTGCTAACCACCAGCTAACACCCTCCTCCTGTCAACCTTTGACCTCTGAGCCATCATCATCATCTCTCAGCACTCCTCCTCTCAAGTTTTTTCTCTTTTCTCTGGTCCCCCTGTGTTTGTGCTCGTGTGACACTCAGAGACGTGCACGTACACTTCCGCTTCCCACTCTGCAAACAGGCTTGTGGGACAGTCATAAGAACCATGTCCCTCTTACTATATTACTCATATAACGGTAATACTCTACATCTGCTACCCCAAAACTGATATGAATAGCTGCAGATCACATCATGCCGCCATACAGTATGAAGCTGGCCATTTCACTATCCTTCTTCTTCTTCTTCTTCTTCTTCTACTACTTCGTCTTCTTCTTCTTATTATTATTATTATTATAAATCCTTATTAATTCTTATTATTATACTTATTATTCTTATTATTATCACTAGTATTATATATATATAAATACTTTATTTATTGATTGATTGATTGATTTATTTCACCTAATCATTTCTGATGCAATCTAGATGATGATGCGTAAATTATCGGAGCCAAGATGAAACGAACACATCACACCAAAAGTCCAAAATGAAACGAACAGAAACCCCCAGTGGCTCTAGCTTGCCTGTCTGTCCACCTGTCCATCTGTGTCATTGTGCTGGACCCCCCCCCCCCCCCAACTGACCCAGGTCCATACATGTATCCCCATAGCAACCTCAAACACCCTGTTGCCCCGTCTGGAGGTGAAAGGGCTGGACAGGACTCTCGCTCCTGATGAGTCGGAGAGAAGAAGTCACACCAGCAGACGGAGGTGACACTTAGTCCATATGTGTCACCGTCAAGGTGCCGGGCCCAGGAATAGTGGCCGAAGCTTCAGTCACGCCGCGCTGTTAAGAGGCACACCGTATATATATGTAGCCTGACATGTCCTCCTCCTCCTCCCCCGTCCTCCTCCTCCTCCCCCGTCCTCCTTCTCCTCCCCCGTCCTCCTTCTCCTCCCCTGTCCTCCTCTTCCTCCTCCTCCCCCTCCTCCTCCCCTGTCGTCCTCCTCCTCTCCTCTCCTGTCCTCCTCTTCCTCCTCCTCCCCCTCCTCTCCTCTCCTCTCCTCTCCTGTCCTCCTCTTCCTCTTCCTCCTCCTCCTCCCCTGTCCTCCTCCTCCCCTGTCCTCCTCCTCCTCCCCCGTCCTCCTCCTCCTCCTGCCCACCATGTCGCCCGGAGCGCCCTGCCCACGACGTGTTGGTCACCATGGTCACGACAACGTAGCGGTCACCATGGTCAAAATAGTACTCAAAGTTCTACAGCAGATCTACAGCAGAAGGGTTGAGGATCCAGTAGTTAGCGATTTAGTTCATTTCATTTTAATTAATCTCAATAGAATAGTTTTCAGCTCAGCGCAGACTTATGAAACGTTAGTGAGGGTTCGGTCCGTTCCCCTCGGATTTGTCTACAATCAGAGTATAGAGGGCATCTGGAGATGAAACATAATTACAACAATGCCCATTTCAATGTGACTGTGGCACTCCCATCTTTCATCACCTCTCCAACAACTTCTCTGAGGCATAGTGTGGTAGCCCGATACTGAATCGCCATCTCGTTTCACTTCACTATTCAGTCTGAACAGGCTCCTGTAGCAGCCGTTTTCCAAGATGGCCGTTGCCGAAGTGAGAGTCCTCGGCAATTAGTTCATCCCCCTGATGCTGATTGGTTGGAATTCCAACCGAGAAATCACTCAGGACGAGAGGTTTTCCAGACCCTGAATCGCATTTTAGAAATGAAAGTGGGCGTGTGTGATTCAGGGGCTGGAGCCGGGCTGACCAGTCCTGGCCATCTTTATGGCATCTGTTCACCCCTGCTGTCTCCATCTCATCACTGTGCTCTCATGATTTTTGTATCCATAAACATGTCAGTCCATGAAGCATGTATTGTCAAATATTCTGTTAGAATCTCCGGAAACATCCTCTCATAGTTTGCTTGATAAGGTGCTTGCTTATTGATACATGCAGATTGCAAAGTAAATGCACCTCATGATTATAAATGCTTAGATAAGACAATCTAAGATAATATTAGAATTTCCCATGTAATGTTTATAGTGTTAAAGAGTCCATTCCAATCCATTTTTCCTGTCACTCTCCTGAATTTTATCTCATTCCGTTTGAAATGGTAGCATTTCTAATGTACTGTATTTCCAACATTTCCGGTTGTAACAATAGGCTAGTCATATCTTGCCTTGTTTTTTTTGCACTATTGATAAAAGACCTGAGTTGTTCAAACTCTGAAGGAGTCAGAAGGATGTTATGGTATGCTATAAGAAGCCACAGCTCCTCCCTCTGTGTGTGTGTGTGTGTGTGTGTGTCTGTGTGTGTGTGTGTGTGTGTGTGTGTGTGTGTGTGTCTTGTTTTTTCAGACTGTAATTGTAATCCCTTTGGCTCAGACAGTGATGGCTGTAATGCCACAGGATTTTGTAGATGTAAGGAGGGAACGTCAGGGTCTAAGTGCCACGAGTGTCTGCCTGGATACTTGTGGGACGATGGCTGCAAATGTAAGTGGAAACACAATCCTCCCTGTGCAGCTAGGGTACCCCCCCCCACAAAAAAACACCTCTTTCTCTCTCTCTTTCTCACTGTCACTCTCTTTGTCTCTCTCTCTTTATCTCTCTCATTCCTTCTTTATCTCCCTTCTCTCTTTTTATTTCTAGGTCTCTTATTCTCTCTCTCTCTCTTTGTCTATCTCTCTCTTTATCTCTCTGATATATATATATACATATATCCCTCTCGCTGTGTGTGTGTCTCTCTCTCTCTCTCTCTCTCTCTGTCCCCCTTGTTCCTCAGTCACACCAGCATGCCCTGCTTGAATGCCCCCCTTTGGTCGTCTCAGGGAATGTCCATTCAACCCCCCCATCAACTAATTAGGAACGTTGTTACTAACCAGCAGCACAATATACCTCTCAAACATCACGCCACTTCTATTAACCAGCAGCGCAGTATACAGTTCCTCTCAAACATCACACCACTTCTATTAACCAGCAGCACAGTATACCTCTCAAACATCACACCACTTCTATTAACCAGCAGCACAGTATACCTCTCAAACATCACACCACTTCTATTAACCAGCAGCACAGTATACCTCTCAAACATCGCACCGCTTCTATTACTAACCAGCAGCACAGTATACCTCTCAAACATCACACCGCTTCTATTACTAACCAGCAGCACAGTATACCTCTCAAACATCACACCACTTCTATTAACCAGCAGCACAGTATACCTCTCAAACATCACACCACTTCTATTAACCAGCAGCACAGTATACCTCTCAAACATCACACCGCTTCTATTACTAACCAGCAGCACAGTATACCTCTCAAACATCACACCACTTCTATTAACCAGCAGCACAGTATACCTCTCAAACATCGCACCGCTTCTATTGGGGCAAGTTTCAAACTTTCTCCAGTTCTGCTTCTATCTGATGTGGCTGCCTCTCAGGGAGGAAACGCAACAACAGCAGCCTCGCATGCAGATACTTACTATTCAACCCTCCAGCCGTGTCAGGCAGCCTGGCCACCACAGCTGAGTAAATACTGACTGCTCGCTGCATGACGGGAGGGGGGGGGGGGGGTGTTTGAGCAGCCTCCATCTCTATCTGTTCAGATAATGGGATCTGATGCCAACGTTTAGGGATTCCTTTGTTACAAAAAAAAGATTGAATTCATCAAACTCAGAGAGTCAAAATGTAGAAAGAAGTATGAACACAATTGCTTTGCCTGAAACTTGATGAAGTTGATCAAGTTGGTAAAACTGATATTATACTGTAAGATAAGATGAACTTTAATAATCCCTGGGGTTGGGAGCTGGGGGGGGGCGTAAAAATTGAACATCTATTATTTTAAGTCACTGACAGCATTGAGCATGCTCTCCCTGGATGGTCATTAAACATGCTGTTATATGGTATACAGTGCAGGTGAGTGTGACTGACAGGATCCACAATAACGTAACAGTAGCCGTGCGTTCACCCGCGCGTATCGAAAGCAGCTGCGGTCGGCAACGATCTAGATGGTGGTTCGTAAATTGTCGGAGCCAAGATGAAGCTGAAAAGGCACATCACACCAAAAGTCCAAAATGAAGAGAAAAGAAACCCCCAGCGGCTCCAGAATGCCTGTCTGTCCATCTGTGTTCTTAGGTGGGCTAACTTGTAGAAGCTAGCCCAACTTGTAATATTCCCACTATTTCTTTCTTTTTTACTTATAGTTCTCCCCAGTTTTTAGGCCCTTAACTACTTCTTCATACTTTGTGCTAGAAACTTCATACCAACTTTAAAATGTTAATGATGTTTAGCTGTTTCCTGGACTTATTCAGATTTTTTATATTTTTGATAGTTTTTTTGTAATTTAACTTTTAATTGTAATGTTTGTGCCATTGAAACTGCTGATGGAATGTTCAGTATCATTATGTTTTTAGAGTGGTGGCAGCTGTTGCTTTGAAAATATTCACACATTTTGTAAACTGCTGGCACTCCTACAGTTTTGACAGCTCACACACATATATATCGAAATGTTCACACAACTGTGCTGATTCATACAATGTATCTAAGCTGTGTGACTTATAGTTTTCGCTGTATGACGATTTGTTAGGCAACTGCGCTCCCCATTGAAACGTATGGTGCCGCACTCTAACTTTTGAGCTGCTAATTTGGCATTTTTACCTTTTTTCTAACTTGTCGCCATGACATGTAAGTTCCCAGGATTCCTACGGTGTCAATATCTAAGCTGTAACATTTATACTTTTTGAGAGAGAGCTGTCTGAATTCGGCATGCCTTTACATTGAAGTGAATGAAGGGCTGGTTGGGATTTGAATTTGGGGACACGAGCAGTATCTGTTAAAAGGTACAGGCACACTTTTATGACTACAGTGGTAGCATCACACCACAGACCACACACCTCCCCTGTGTGTGGTAGAGACACACGGTCTTCACTGATGAAGGCAGGTGGGTGGCCCAGAGAGGGCTACACTGTCCACGACCTGCTATGACATGAGGGGGCGGAGTCTCGCTATCACGCCACTAACCACGCCACGGACCCGTCAACTCAGCCTTTGAGTGAGCTAGAGACACACGGTCTTTGCCGGTGGGCTCATGGAGATTGTCCGGAGGTCACTGCACTGCCCTCGACCCGCTGTGATCCGATGGGGTGGAGTCTCGCCACCACGCCACGGGCCCCACAACTCAGCCCCTGAGTGGGCTAGAGACACACAGTCTTCACCGGTGGGGGAAAGTGGGTGGCCCAGAGAGGGATACACTGTCCGTGACCAGCTCTGACCTGAAGGGGCAAAGTCTCGCCACCACGCCACTATCCTCGCCATGGAACCCACAACTCAGCCCCTGAGTGGGCTAGAGACACACAGTCTTCACCGGTGGGGGAAAGTGGGTGGCCCAGAGAGGGATACACTGTCCGTGACCAGCTCTGACCTGAAGGGGCAAAGTCTCGCCACCACGCCACTATCCTCGCCATGGAACCCACAACTCAGCCCCTGAGTGGGCTAGAGACACACAGTCTTCACCGGTGGGGCCAGGTGGTTGGCCCGCAGAGGGGCATACTGTCCACGACTGGCTCTGACCAGAGGGGGTGGAGTCTCCCAACCACGCCACTATCCATGCCACGGGCCCCACAATTCAGCCCCTGAGTGGGCTTAGAGACACATGGTCTTCACCGGTGCGGGTGGGTAGGTGGCCCAGAGAGGGATACACTGTCAGCTCTGACCTGAGGGGGCAGAGTCTCACCACCACACCACGGACGCCACAATTCATCCCCTGAGTGGGCTAGAGACGCACGGCCTTCACCTGTGGGTGCATGGAGATTGCCCAGAGGTCATTGCACTGCCCCCGTCCGGCTCTAACCTGAGGGGGCGGAGTCTCACCACCACACCACTATCCACGCCACATTATGTTATTGTGTTATCAATCGCGTATCGAAAGCAGAGAACTGTGGCAGTCGGCTCAGGAAGTTGGAACAGGGTGCAAACTGTGACTGAATGGAGGAGAATATTAAACAGAGCTGAGGGTGTTCAGACGCAGACACCCACAGATCTTAAGTATCATTGAGATGCCTTTAACATCGCCTACAACACTGCTGTTCCTGTCGGTGTGGAACCAAAATGTGCCCCAGCACACCTGACCCACATTAGCTATTAGTGAATATGCTGTAATAAGTTTCCTGAAAATCCTTAGTCTATGATAATGTTGACATGTCACTATTCAAAACTCAAAAAGCGTTAAACAAATACTGTGTTAATTACAGGATCCATTATAAGCGACCATGACAGCCTGACTTATGACACCACTCAAAACACATTATTGCGTTAGCAGAGCACCCATCATTTTCTTGACTTAATCATTTGAATATCCATGTCGTAGTGTATAAATAGCACTATTCTCAACTCAGAATTCCCACATGTAGGTTAGTTCAGAGGAACAAATCAGTATGCAGAATGCAGCATGCAATTAAAACTCAAATCTCTTGTCAAATAGACCATATCTTCACAGAGGGACACCTAGTTCATTGGTTCCTTCTCCAAATATTATCCCTCGTACTGAAAGTAAACCCAATAACTCTCATCATTTTCTTCTGCTGGGTCTGTTTACACATGTGGAAATGGCCAATGTGGAAGTATAGTGTGCCTGGATTGGTATAATCCACCCAATCCCAACAAGATCCAATCCAAGACAAGAATGCAGCACCCTAGGTGTACAGTACATCGTCATGACCTATGTATATGCTGATCTTTAGATGCTAATAGTAGTCTAAGTCTAACCTTGACTGCAATTCAATAACTATAACTCATAATTTCATTATATTCGGATGTGGTAGCACAAACAGCCCAGTTACCCTGGATTAAATCAACATTGATTCAAAACTATGCATCAGATATCTGGTTATCAAAAGCAACTTGCATAGCAATAAGTAAAAACATGTTTGAGAGCCTGACTTGCCCTGAACCACGTTCCTCACACCTGTCACTGGTAAAGCCACCGCCGGGCCCGCTGAGTGATGGGCGTGTGGTGGGTGACAGCGAAGGTGACAGAAACAGGAAGAGTTCTGTGTCCACACATCTTCTTACCAAGTACCCAGATAGACCTGGGATCTGCCCCCGGAGTCGTTAATCACCACTGGGCCAGCCAGGACCATCCCTAAGGCCCAGCATCCTGGACTGGGCAGCAGATGACACAAGGAGACAGAGAGAGAGAGAGAGAGAGAGAGAGAGAGAGATAGGACAGACAACCTCCCTTTAAAAGCACCACTTTAAAATCTATAACATAAAACCCCCCACTTGATTTTGTTTCCCTTTAATGTGCAGAGTGCATTAAACAAAGTGTTCTAAACATGGTGGATAGAAAATCAATCCTCTCTCTTCTGCCCACTGAGTAATGCTACGTACCTTCAGAACTCCCAGATGTGCCGTGCCTTCATCAGATATACACTCTACCCTTTATCAGCTTGTTCCCCTTTTAAACAAATTTTGGTTAACAGTTGGCAATGATGTTTCAGTTAGCAGGAGTCAGTATCACTCTCTCCCCTTTGATACAGTAAAAAGATAGAGTCAGACAGACAGACAGACAGACAGACAGACAGACAGACAGACAGATAGATAGATAGATAGATAGATAGATAGATAGATAGATAGATAGATAGATAGATAGATAGATAGATAGATAGATACTATATGTATCCCCCTAGGGGCAAATGCTGGCTCAGTTTATTCAACTAATGGTTGAGCAGACTTCAGCCAGGCATGACGTTCCCCCCACATTTTGAAATTAGCACTTTGTCCCCCCACAGTTTTTTGAGACGAAGACTGTAGCAGCTGTACAGAGAAACAATACTCAACTTCTCAAACCAAGCCCACACCGCTGAGCACTGTGCGCTGTCACTGTCAAGACATATCAGTTCATCTTCCAGTTAGAGTAAAACCAATAAGGCCCTCTTGTAAAATAATCCTATTTTTTTGCGAAAGGGCAGTGGGAGATAAAAATGTATGGCCAGAAGGAAAGGTTGATGTCTAATTAACTGTCTCGTCCATGGCAGGATTATATCAATGCCCCAAGGGGGAAAACATGTCATTTTAATTAATTCACTTGATTACTCTGAACAAGATCTTGGAGGACACACATCTGGTTGCCAGGTTTTCAGGTTTATTTGCTAGGCAGGACACAAATGTTTGTATATTATAGTAAGAGTGTACTGCCGAGGAAATGAAACCCGTCAATACGAGAGCTGCACCTGTTGAGTTGATCGGCATTTCCATTCAAGTCACAACTCTTTGTATTTCATGTTAAACATTGCTTTTTTGTTTGTTTGTTTGTTTTGTATTTAACAAACACACACACACTGAGGATAAAAGATAGAGGGTAAAACATGTTCCTTCAATCTGTACATTCCTTGGCCGTTAATTGTACCATAGAAGGGAATAGAAGTGTGCCGGTAGGTTTGTGTTATTGTTATGTGTTTTTGTGTCTTGTCTCTGATTTTACACTTAAGTTAAATGGACGTTTACAGGTGTTTGACTGTTTGTTTTGTTTTGTCTGTCAAATTTTTACGTTTATTTATGAGTTATTTGTTCTTGTCTTTTTGTTTTTGGGGGGGTATATGGTTATTGTGTCAAAGTGGGGTGTGCCGGAATAAGTATTACCTTTGTGATAATGTGTCTGAATAATCCCATGTGGGATGGATCATTATGACCAGACACGAAAATAAAAATATTCATTCATCTATTCATTCATTCATTCATTCATTCATTCATTCATTCATTGTACCACGCCTACTGTATTACTCCAGCTGGAGGCTGGCATCCTTAGCTGGTTCTATGAAGTGAATGCATACGGCTCTTCTTATGTTGAAGATGTTATATAATCTCTAGACCTGAATTGAGGCTCACTGTTACACGGCAGCAGCAGAAAAGCACCCACACTGTGGATTGTGGGACTTGTAGTGCTTATAGAACTATTCCTCATCAAACCCTTGTTGGGTTGTCATCCCGTTCCTCTTCTATAACAAACGTGTCCTTGACCGTCAGAGGTGGCCGTCAACAGAACAGCTCTTACCTTTAACTGTGAATGTAACACAAAATGAGAGGAAGGGTACAGATGTCCTTTTTTCTCTTGGGACGTTGACTGAGATCGCTCACCATGTTGTCTCATAGAAGACTAAAGTGCCGTGTCGTCTGTGTGGCGGTGAAATGGACCCGCGCATTCATCACTGTTTACTCGCCTGTGTCAGGTCATTCCTCTGTCAGGTCATTCCTCTGTGAGGTCATTCCTCTGTGAGGTCATTCCTTTGTCAGGTCATTCCTCTGAGGTCATTCCTCTGTGAGGTCATTCCTCTGTCAGGTCATTCTTCTGTGAGGTCATTCCTCTGTCAGGTCATTCTTCTGTGAGGTCATTCCTCTGTGAGGTCATTCCTCTGTCAGGTTATTCCTGTGTCAGGTCATTCCTCTGTCAGATCATTCCTCTGTTAGATCATTCCTCTGTCAGATCATTCCTCTGTCAGGTCATTCCTCTGTTCTGTCAGGTCATTCCTCTGTGAGGTCATTCTTCTGTTCTGTCAGGTCATTCCTCTGTGAGGTCATTCCTTTGTCAGGTCATTCCTCTGAGGTCATTCCTCTGTGAGGTCATTCCTCTGTCAGGTCATTCTTCTGTGAGGTCATTCCTCTGTCAGGTCATTCTTCTGTGAGGTCATTCCTCTGTCAGGTCATTCCTCTGTCAGGCCATTCCTCTGTTCTGCCAGGTCATTCCTCTGTCAGGTCATTCCTATGTGAGGTCATTCCTCTGTCAGATTATTGCTCTGTCAGGTCATTCCTCTGTCAGATCATTCCTCTGTTAGATCATTCCTCTGTGAGGTCATTCCTCTGTGAGGTCATTCCTCTGTCAGGTCATTCCTCTGTGAGGTCATTCCTCTGTCAGGTCATTCCTGTGGCAGGTCATTCCTCTCACAGAGGGAGTAGACTGGCCTCGGTGTCCCCGCCACTAAATATACCGATTTCCACCTGACGCCAGACTCCTCTGAAGTCAGTGTTTGGAAAAGCCCATGGGCTGGGAGGGAAACTTTGCGTTGAGGCGCGATTGATGGATCCTAGTCTTTGGGATTCTACCACAGCACCGCAAAATGGCGCGTGACAAATGGGACTATCCGCATTCTGCTAATTGTGTGAGAGGAATGATAAAAGGCTATGCTCAGAGTGGAGAGGAACATTAGGGACAGAGACAATGATTAAGTGCATTATGTTAAAGAGATTAATTGATTTCTGAAATGGATTCTCCTGGTTAGGAATCTTGATAGATAATTTCTCCATTGTAATGGAATATAACTGTCCGGTGGATTTGTGTTGCTGTGTGTTGTGCATGACAGAGTGCGTAGATTTTATTGTTTTGTGGATAATTGTGTGCTAAGACAAACTATGTATTTCACATCACTACATGATGACACAATGGCAAAGAGTTTTGATACAAATAATCATATCTGTTGCTGTCACAAAAATGAAAGGTTTTAATTTGTGGGGAATATGTATCTGCTTTTTGGCATTCAGTATTCTCTCCTGTTGTTATCCTGAATATTGATTGCTGAAGAAGCAGTGTAAAAAATGTCTTCCCTCGACTAAATTCTCTTTTCATTTGTAGAATTTGTGAAATGTTAAATTCTGTCAAAATCTTTCTTTGCAAAAAATTACCAAAAGAAAGAACATGCCAGTGTTATAAGTGCATGTCAGTTCAGAACTATATTCTCATATTGATATATGTTTACAGTTAATGGCATAATTATGACTGACAGTTTAGTAAGGGGAGATGTAGGGTCTGCACTCTGATGCGTCTCATTCCATTCCCTGTCTTTCTCTTGCCCCGCCACAGCTCGCGTTTGCGACAACGAGCTCCTGCGTTGCCAGAACGGCGGAGTGTGCCACAACAACCAGCGCTGCCAGTGCGCACCTGCCTTCACCGGGCTGCTGTGCGAGAAGCCGCGCTGCGAGGCGGAGCTGGGTGGGTGCGGCGGTCCCGACTCGGGCCAGGCCGGCCTCTCGCCTCCGTCGCTCGCTGGGCTGGCGCTGCTGCTGCTGCTGGGGGCCACGCTCCTACCAGAGGCCTGCTGGGACGCCGCCACCGCGCTCTGAGATCCCAACCAACCACCCCCCCCCCCCGGCCCCACCACCCCTGCCCCCGCCCAACCCGCCGCGCAGGTACCCCGCGCCTGGAACTGGTGGAGGGCGCACCTGATAATCAACTACAACGACCAAGAGAACGATCACAAGCTTACTCAACTGTATGAGCTGCCCACCGGACCCAAAGGGGACTCACGCTGACAACAAGGGAATGTGCCAGAATAAAAGCAAAACTTTAAATTGAGTAAAAAAGAAGAATATATAGAAATGAGATTTAAAAAGATAAATCAATAATGAAAATACCAGATATTTATTAAAGAGTTTAAAATGAGCATTTGCTTCTTAAAAGTCAACAAGTCCATGACCAGAGACAAGTGACCTAAGCCATACCAGATACTTACTCCCCCTCCATCAAAAGGAGGCGGGGCACTGGAGATGACAGTCTCGCTTACTTCCTCTCTGTCGCCACGGCAACGGCAGCTGCGACCAATCAGCGGCGAGCTCTAGTAAAGCCAGCAGCGGCTGCCCCGCCCCCTTGTGAGGTGCTTGCGAGTTTTGACGCCGGCTGGACTGCTTCTGGGGCTGAACTGACACAGACATCTCGTAGGACTGACATCCCTCTGAGGGGAGGACAGCCGTTTGAAAGAGAAAAAGAAAGGGAGATAAAAGTATGGAAATGTAAGCATTCTTTGCTGTCAGTTCATTGTGGATATCGGGAATCCATCCTGACCGCCACATTTGACCTGCGTCAAAAATCTTGCCCACATTGATCTCTCTCCTTGTCTCTCCTCCACTGCTCTCTCTCTGTATCTCTCTCTCCGTATCTCTCTCTCTCTCTCTCTCTGTCTACTTCCCTTCTTTGACCGACCCAGTCCCTCCTACAGTGCCCCCCCCCCCCCTAACCCTCCACTGACCTGTGCTTTTGTGAACGTTAATCTGTAACCCTTGTCGGTTGAAAGATTCTTTGTCCGATGTTAGTGACGCACATGTGTACTACCCCCTCTCTACTCCCCTCCAAAACGATAGTCCTGTACGCTTCTGTTTCTCTTAGAGCCTCTGTTCTCCCTAAGATCATGGCCACAGAGGCTAGTGTTCACTTGAGCAGGTGAAAAGTGCTTAGAAAATCATCAGTGTATTTACGAGTAACGTTCTTGAGCAAAAACGACATGTAATACTTTTTTGTATCATTGCCGAACTGTGTCAACAGCTGACTTGTTACTGTACCTACTCCAGGTGACAACAAAATACAGAATGATAAACGGTTTTATTTCACTTTTCTTTCATGCTTTCTTTTCCTTTCTTGTTTTTTTGGTTGTTCCTTAGCATTGGCAACGTGCTGGCATCAAAGAATATCAGTTTACATATACAGTATAATACAGTGCAGTGTAATACGATCCCACCAAAGGACATTCTAAATGTTTTCTTGTTGCTTTAACACTGGAAAATTTAAGTGAATAAAATTTAAAAAATATAAATAAATAAATAAGTGGACATACGTGTGTGGATCATTTGCTTATTCATAAAGTGACATTCTTTTGAGTCAGTGAGTGGATTTGATGAAACTGTCTGAATAATAAATACAAAATATTCAAAAAATTATGTATGCACTTTATATTATGAAAATGGTGTTTTTTAATTGTCTGTTGCAAAGACTGTTGTACATTGGAAAGGCAATAGTGACAAAATTATGCTAAAGAATGCTATGAGCTTTGGTGATATTTTTTGTTTTATTTATCTCAAAATGCAATCCGGTAAAGATTTGTTTCACTGGAATGCATTGTCGGAGGGGGTGAATTAAATATTAACAACTATTGACGTCTCCTTGAGAGCCTGTGTTCAAAGTTTATATAGTGGGTCTTGTCAGATGGCAGACAGTTCATCCATAACCTGAAAATATCAAACCTCAGCTCCTGCTGAAACAAGACTCTGTCTTCCCAAAAGTTTCCTTTGCTGGAAAGTAAATAACTTTGCCTTGCTGAATATTGTTTTTACTTGTCTTGTAAAATTGATGTTTCCATAATGAGGATACACTGTATGACATAAAGTTTTACTGGGATCACTCCGAAGATCTCGGTAATGCACATTGTTAGATCCTAGCTGTTGTTATTTGTTTTTCTATCTGTCCTGTTCAATTTCAAGATGCCACCAAATTCTACCCAGATCCCAAGGAGAGGTAAGGTATCAGAACAGCACATGCCTGACAGTCTCTCACAGCTGGCATATGGTGGGAGAGATACTTTGGAAATTACACACAAGTAACCCACCCAATAAAGACCTCGTCAGCTTTACTTCACACTGATTTTTGTTTTGCCACAGAAATAAAATGTGTGAGGCGCGGAAAAATATTTGTTTCGCTGTTCTTTTTTCATATCGAAGCAGAAAGATACTCTGTTTCATACCTTGGATGAAGAAAGCTCTACCTTGGATGAAGAATAGCTCTACAACAGCAACAGTGAATTCAGGTGGAGCTTAATCATCAAGGCACACAGAACTCCAAGACCATCTTGCTTCTCCCAGAAGATTCACACCAAGGGAATGTGTTGATGAACTCAGTCAAAGTCACTGTTTGTCAAGGTCCCTTGCAGTGGCACTAATTTTAACCGTGCGTTCAGCCCAGGTGTCAGTGTGCACGCTGTGCAGAGAATTAAAATAGAGCACTGGTTGTTCAGGGAGAAGACTGCATCCTAGAAACCTCACCTTCAACAGCTGCTCACTGACCTAAACACTGTGCATCTTTCAAATACCAAACTCTGCTAGCAAACCATGCAAACAATGCTACAACCTGTGGCTCAAATTCATCGCCCTGCTTTTTTCAGAAGGTGAACATAATAGAATAGTATTCCTCTACTGTGTCCAACCTTTCAATGTCTTCATATGGTTCCTGGTATTGACCAGCCTTTTTGTATTTTGCTCGTCATTTGCTTTTCAGAGGCGACTTAAGTCAAAGGGAGAGGAATCATATGCCTAGCTTGTTGAAATTAAATATGTCCTTTGAGACTTGGGGCTCAATTGATGGCCATTGTGATACCACGGGTTGTTGAGGCAAACCCGGACGCCGAGGCTTACAGCAGGCCGCTCGGACGTATTGACCTTGAACAAACACTCCAGTCCCCCGCGTGTTTCATGGTGCTTCTTTGTGTGATGATCAATGGCGACACTGAACCAGACGCAGCAGCTATTGATTAGAGTTCCAATTTGGAAACGTCATCCCTGCTTTTACAAAAAAAAAAGCCCAGACCGCCCCCCATGCTTCACCTTCACACCGGACCACTAATGGAAGTCATGGAGGGAAGCGTTGTTTAAATGGAATTAATGGAGAGAAGTGTTGTTTAAATGGAAGCCTGTATAGAAATGTCAGATCCTCGCTGAGCTGGTTTTATTTGATTCTTGTTTAAATCAAATGTCTCACAGTACTTGTTGTTCATCAAATGGGCTGTGGTATTTCCAGCTAATGTCAATAAGTGGTTCTTTAACTATGTTCTGGCGTTTTCCTGTTTCCAACAAATATACATTCCTAGTAATGATACTTTTTGCAACTGTAAAAACTTCCTTTTTGACCCACATCCCTCTCGTTAAGGTGTATCAGCATTAATAGGGTAATCTCCACGCTTGGGTGACTAATGAATAGTTTCAAGGCCCCATTTTTCAAAGGTACAGACGTTGCTTTGGAGACCAGCACACCTGAGAATATCCGCGCTGATGTTACCAGGGCGATATGTCTCGCTCAGTGATAAAGTGTTACGTGTCAAGCATTTTCACCCTAATGAATTATGTAGGTGCTGTAAACTATTTCTTGGGGGAAATGTTCTGGTCATCACCAGCAATCTTTGTGAGCACAGGTTTTTTGTTAAGTCGGACAGTCAGGAGCGCTCGGTGCAGTGATCAAAGACTAGGTACTTTTATTACAGCATTAGAGGTTGTTACACGCAAACTACATAGAACCCATAGATGTTACAATAGTCTTGAGAACCGCACAATAGTCTGGCTTTTGATGAATGAACAAGCAATAGTCTGGCTTTTGATTAATGAACACACAATCAATAGTGTGTCTCACACAATGTAGCTTTAGGTCTCGCTGAATGTGACACCAAAGGATATTGATGGGACAGAGCAAATGCAGCATCCAGCAGCAGTACAGGCACTGAATAGATTGTTACTCCTCCAGCACAGCTGGAACTTTAGTGCTCCTCCAACACAGCCGTCATTTAGTCGTCCACATGCCGGACGCCAAGCCAATGCACTGAACAAAAAACTGGGTGAATCAAACTGGCACTTCTTAACTGGAACATTGTCCTGGCTGAAATTGAGTCTTTACTCAGGTGCTGGAATTAATAGATAGCTTTCAAAGTCAATTTATCCTCAAATATGTCAATACAGCCATTCATTCATTCAATCATTCATTCATTCAACCTTTATTTATCCAGGAAGTCTCATTGAGATTAAAGTCTCTTTAGGAAGAGATACCTGGCCTGGGTAGCAGCAGTATACATTACACTATTTCCAGACAATACAACAGCCAACAATACATAAAACAATACACATACTCGAGTCGCAGTTCTCCAAGAAAAACACGCCCAGGTGATGAAGGAAGCAGTGCAGATTCATGAGCAATCTCTACTGCCCTCTGTTGGTGTGCAGTGGCATTGACCACTCCTGATTGGTCTAAATCTCATGCTACGATCGGACACACACAAACACACACACAGAGTCTGTTTCCCACGTTGGTGCCAGCCTATAAAGCTTGCTTGTGGAGAGCAGTTATGCCACACATGATGTGACAATGACTAGCTGATCTGTTTATGGTGTGACTCACAGCATGTCAAGACTGCGGGTGGATAGTAACTGGTAAGTGCTCTCACAAGTGCACAATTCATACCAAAATAAACAAACAAACAAAAACAGTTGTTTATGATTGTAAATAACCTTATAACAGGACGTGTGATGCTCACTACTCCTTTAAGACGAGGGTGTGTTGACTGCTCCAGGAAACACTGCTTCCTCCCACACTGCCTCTGAACCTTGGTGACTTCCATATATGCAATGCCCACGGTGCTGATGATTCAGTTCGACATCGCCACAGTGATCTCCATGGATATGCTAGGGAGTACATTGTGAGCTAGTTTGAACTTCTCTGTGTCATTCTAATCTTCCCCTGGGGGTCAACTGAGAGAATATTTTGGTGAGCATAAGAAACCATGTCCTCACTATCTTTTCCAGATCTTTTCCATTCTAGACAATCGTGTCTGTATCTTTTAGTTTTAATTTATTTTTGTACGTAGTTCACATTGTTCTCAACTCCAACAGCACTGAAACAATTGAAGATAATGTGGCTTTTAAATATCCTCCAAAATAGCATGTATGTTAGCCTGCCGATTTCCTTCACGACTGAATGACATTAAATAACCCCAACTGCCGAATCCCCTCGCAGAGCCCATACCTGAGGTAAACTAGTTACTGTTACATCTCTTCCCACCATGCCCCACATGTGCAGTATCAACCTGAGTACACAGGCCATGTTCCTGCGGAGCCAGGGGCGTGTTTATCAGGCCACACAGCTGTGTGCTCAACCACAGCACCAACAGACCGATACATCGATAGACTGAGTAAACTTGTGCCACGTACAATGTCATCCTCAGCTCGGGAGAAAAAAAAATAGAAAGAAGCTTGGTTTTGGTCTTTACTTGCATTTTGTAGCCACAGAGTATATTACGTCACTCTTTGGAAATGATGTCACTTGAAATGGGTAAATTTCACTTCCTCACCCCCCCTCTAATGTCATTCAGGTAACAGTCAACAGAGTCCAGTATTTTGGTCCTGATGTAGGGCAAGGTCATTTTTTCCGTTTTTTTTTTATTACCAAACTTGTGATATTCCCACTATTTCTTTTTCTTTCTTTCTTTCTTTCTTTCTTTCTTTCTTTCTTTCTTTCTTTCTTTCTTTCTTTCTTTCTTTCTTGTTTTCTTTCTTTCTTTCTCTTTCTTTCTTTCTTTTTTTCTTTTTTTCTTTCTTTCTTTCTTTCTTTCTTTTTTTCTTTCTTTCTTTCTTTCTTTCTTTCTTTCTTTCTTTCTTTCTTTCTTTCTTTTTTTTTTAAATTATAATTCTCCCCAGTTTTTTTGCCACTTAACTACTTCTTCTTACTTTGTGCTAGAAACTTCATTCAAACTTTAAAATGTTCATGATGTTTAGCTGTTTCAGGGACACATTAAGATTTTTTATATTTTTTATAGTGTTTTAGTAATTTAACTTGCTCACCATGCAAACTAATGGCACTCCACTCCACGCTTTTGAGTTGCTGATTCTGAATTCATACCTGTTTCTAACCTGTCACCCTCCTACAGTTTTTAAGCTAAATGGACATATTATATCTCAAAACGTTCAGCTGGTTCCCAGGATTCCTATGATGGAAACATCTAAGCTGTGACATTAATACTTTTTGAGCTGGAGCTGTTTGAAACTGATCATGCTTTCCCATGCAAACAATTGATGGAATGTTCAGTGTCAGTTGTGATTTGAATTCGGGTGCATGCGCAGCCTCTCTTAAAGGTACAGACACCCTTCTATGACTACTGTAGCATTATATTTCTACCTTCAGATGAATGATACAGATTAGATGTAACTCTTAAAGTTGCACAGAAATGAAAAAAGCCTTCTGTCCCATTTTGGTTCACATAATTGGTCATAGTGTTCACCTATTTAACGATGTACTGTATGCCAAAAAAATTACAAAATTCTACTTTTATTGTAATCTTTTATCAAAGTATATAATTTCTTACTTCCGGGAAAACGGTAGGTCACGTGCAATTACGACAACAGGTACCTTAGATTTTAGGCCAATCTCACGACATCCACCCGTCAATCAACGCTATCCTTCTATCGAATCTGTCTAAAGTTCTTAAAACCCGTCCACTTGTCAATGTTCCAATCAAATTCCTCTAAACATATGTCCCACCCTCATAGCTTGTTTGCGTCGGAAATACATCAAACTACGGAAGTTAGATGATCTCAAACGTCCCTTTCTGTGCGACTTTAACAATCTGGAGCTCAAGGCTCTCAAGACAGTGGAGATGATTGTAGACTTTAGGAAAAAAACAGCCACCCCGCGCCACACACACACACGCACGCACACACACACACACACACACACACACACACACACACACACACACACACACACACACACACACACACACACACCTTAGTATTCTAAACAATCTGGGGATTAGTCTCGCCACACACAGTCTTCACTGGTGAGGGCAGGTGGGTGGCCCGGAGAGAGGTACACTGTCCCCGACCTGCTATGACATGAAGGGGCGTGTTTCGTCACGAGTTTCGCCATCACGCCACTAACCACACACGGACCTCTCAATTCAGCCCCTGAGTGGGCTAGAGACACACAGTCTTCACCGGTGGAGTCAGGTAGGTGGCCCAGAGAGGGGTACACTGTCCCCGACTGGCTCTGACCTGAGGTGGCGGAGTCTCGCCACCACACCACAGGCCCCACAATTCAGCCCCTGAGTGGCCTAGAGACACACAGTCTTCACCGGTGGGGACAGGTGGTTGGCCCGGAGAGGGGTACACTGTTCACGACCGGCTCTGACCTGAAGGAGTGGAGTCTCTGCACCACGCTACTATCCACGCCACGGAACCCACAACTAAGCCCCTGAGTGGGCTAGAGACACACGGTCTTCGTTGGTTGGTGCATGGAGAATGCGCGGAGGTCATTGCAGTGCCCCCAACTGGCTCTGACCTGAGGGGGTGGAGTCTCACTACCACGCCACTATCCATGGGCTCCACAACTCAGCCCCTGAGTGGGTTAGAAACACACGGTCTTCACCGGTGGCGGCGGGTAATGGCCCGGAAAGGGGTACACTGTCCCCGACCAGCTCTGACCTGAGGGGGCAGAGTCTCGCCACCACGCCACTGTCCATGGGCTCCACAAATCAGCCCCTGAGTGGGTTAGAGACACACGGTCTTCATTGTTGGGTGCATGGAGATTGCCCGGTCCATAGTACTAGCAGTAGTTGTTACATACAGCTGCAGCAGCTAGCCCACAGCTGCAGCAGCTAGCCCACCTCACATTTTCTCCAGGAAATGTACTTTCTAGTTATCATTATTTTTTTATTTTTTTACAGATTATGAAAGTATAAATTGTAGCTTTCAAATTATTACAAATAAACTTGCCTTGCCTACTTTATGACGATTTATTGATCCTAAAACTGCTGTTTGTTATATTGAGTGGGTTCTTCAATACTTCAATTTTCGTGATATGAAAAAAATGAAAATGGTGGGAAAATAAATAGAAGTTTTTTGACCGCTAGCGCATTTTGATGACTGTCGACATCAGGACCAAAACACCAGACTGTGTTACAGTACTAATGTGTTTTCGCTCCCTACTTTCATATTGTCATTATGTGATGAATATTGTTCCGTACTACAGTAGGAGAACAATTTGCCGCCCAAGAGGTCAGTGAGAAATGTCAAGATCATCAAACTACTGCCTCCTTCTACTCTGTTTTTTGTTTTGACAGTAATTAGCTAATCTAACTGATTTGAGATACTGAAACATGGTTCTAATTACTTGAATATTATATTTTCATTGACAGTTCCATTTGCTGGAATTCGTGGCTCTGTAATGAACAAGGAGATACATATCGTTTAAACTACTGTATTTGAAACTAGAGAGAGACTCTGTGGGGGGTGCTTGTTCTTGTACTTGTAGTGTACCTGTAGTGTAATGTGCATTTACTTGGACCCTTTTGCATTTATCATTTTAATGTTTGTGTGCTATTTTTGTCTATGTATTGAATGTCCTGTTTATATGTAAATTTGTGTTGTATGTCCACCGTTTTTTCTGACCAGGTCTGTCTTGGGAATGAGACTGTGTGTCAATGATGAGGTTAACCTGTGTACATAAAGGTTAAACAAAATAAAAATTGTCAAATCAAGAAAAAAGTCCGCCCGAATGGGTTCCCTTAGCCTCTGTCGATAAACCTGAGGTGAAAGATGGTTCATACAAGCACTGTCCACAGCATGGGACGTCGCGAACTACCCAAAGGAAAACGTAGCTCCTTGGCTTCTCTTTGAAGCCACATACTGTATAAATAATGATAACAGCCATCAACACAACCTGTTTATTTATTTACATCAACACAACCTGTTTATTTATTGTATTTGTACACGCACAGTACATATTAATCAACAGCAAACATTAAAAACATGACTATAAATATGTCAGTATTAGTTTAAAGCTAATTTTCAACTGTTGTCCCTGGTGTGGTGTTAAGGCTGCTAAAAACAGGAGCACAGACGGGCATGCAACAATTAAAAAGCAAAATACAAAGATGAGAAATAAGAAAAGCACATTAAGACACATAAAACAAACATGTATCCAGACACAACACAAACATTAGCATACACTTAACAGACAACGTGAGAGTAAAACATTTAAGAACTGTACAATACAATCATGCAGATAGAGGGGATCAAACAATGACTGACAGGTAGACAGGTGCAGGCAGACAGGTGCAGGCAGACAGGGCAGCCAGACAGGTGCAGGCAGACAGGTGCAGGTGTAGCCAGGCTCAATCTGCGTTGTGTTTACGGAGCACACTGGAGGACGACGTGCATTCAAATATCTCTTTTATTGTTGACTGTTCCTGCATGGACATGTAGACAGGGCACGAGAACACATTAGCCTCTGGCAATAGTTCGTTGCTCGTTGGCTAACCCTGCAGTCATGAAAACGGGGAAACATTGTTTTTATATTCTTATGTGAAATAAAAGTGACCTCAAGTCTAACATCACTCATTCAATATGAAATACTTCAAATCTCCCAGGGGGGGGGGTTACATACACTATAACAGCAGACTAAGTACTGTCACAAGATTAGCTTAGACAGACCGACAGCACTGACCTTGTTGCACCCATACTCCGCAAAAGGGAAGGAAATATAGATGCGCAGACAGTTAACCCCACAAGGTCACGCCCCCAGATACCCCAAAACCAATCCCCAGCCCTGTGTATAATAAATCAACCAATTAAAATAAAAGGCGAGCAGAAACCCAAGGAAAATAATAATAATTAAAGTTATACAATAAGAAGATCTAGTGGAACAATATTAATCCTGTTACACTCACCCCTACTGATTTCACTAGATTTCTCTTAACACGGGACCACCCACAGGATTACAGAAAATGCATCTCAGATGCTATGAAAATGAAAAGAGCAACACTCAAACACATCCACAACGTGACACCCACACATCCACCCCAAAAAAACAAATCTCATCAGAGATAAAGAGTAACCAGGTATGATCCATAATCCAGACTATAAAAAGTCAACCAGTCATAAAGCTATCCAGTTAAGGACTAAGAAGAACAAGGGGTAGCTAATCCCTCATAAATCTATAGAAAAACATGCCATGTACACGTTACGCACAGAGACCATACTCAAAATTACAACTCACTGTCTAATACAATAGACCAGGCCTACTCGCCTCACAATACTAGTCCGCTTAGTGACTAATTGAAACCAAAGGGTGGAGGTGTGCTCACTTATCCTAAACTATACCTTGGGCCCCAAAACACCCTAGCGCTTTTCAAAAAGGTTTCTAACCCATCGTGAGGACATGGTCTGAATCAGTCTACGCACCGGCTTGATAAGCCTACCTCGCCTAGTACGAACGCCACCACGCACACTACTCGTGCCCGGCAAGTTAGGAGAGGGGCCTAAGACACTCACAGAGGGCTCAACAGATGGAGAGCGCTCACTCCCAGAGGGTACACCCAAAGCCAAGCTAGGCTCTGTGGCAGACTCAATACTGACTTGAGACAGAGGGGCACATTCTCGATTCACCTCAACAAGGTCAGAACCCCTATCCTCCTCTTCGTCCACCATGGCAAGAGTCTGGTCCTTCAGGTACCTCCTCCTTACATCCTCCATCACCTCATCAGAGTCCGACATCTCAGTCCCATCCTTTCCAGATCCAGATCCACAATCCAACAGATCGCCCTCACTCATATCCAAGTGATCCACATTGTCATCTCCTGTGGCGTCAGCACTTTCCTCTCCACAGACTTCCTCACTCGCTCCATCCTGGTCCGCCTCTTCATCATTCTCACAGAGTCCAGACCCACCAGCCGGAAAGTCCACTGTGCTCACAGCCACGCAGCCCCCATCCCTACCAGCGCTTGACAGCGGCTCTGCTGGTTCCCCCTGAAGATCGGCAACCCACTGAGAGGTCCTGTCATCGACCTCTTCCCCTTGACCAGAATTCACAGTCACCTCAACGCTCATGCTACCCCCCGAGAGTGATAGACACTCCTCCGACCCCTCATAGTCAGGTAGCGGCAGAAAGTTGACAGGCATGATCAAATTCCTATGAACTGTTTTGACAGGACCAACAGGGCTTCTGATTTGATAAGTATTCAGCTCAGGATTCTTAGATACCACAACATACACAGTACTTCCCCAGCGGTCTGCCAGCTTCCTACGCCCCCTTTCCCCTTTGTTAGCTAGTAAGACCCTGTCACCCACATTCACAGAATGACCCTTGACTTTTCTGTTGTACACCTCTGCCTGCTTGTGTTGCTGCTTGTCTGCGTGTGCCTGAGCTAGTGTCATTGCCTCCCTTAGATCTCGACCCAGAGACTGAACATACCTGTCCATGTCAACTGTCTCCCCATCCAAAAGTACACTTTCAAACATGAGATCTACGGGCAATCTGGGTGTGCGGCCATACATCAAAAAGAAAGGTGGGAAACCCGTGGTTTCATGGATAGTGCAGTTGTAAGCGAACGTCAGTGTGTTGAGCACCTGAGGCCACTTAGACTTTGACCTGGGAGGCAGAGAACGAATCATGTTCCCTAGAGTACGATTCATCCTCTCGCACTGGCCATTCCCCATAGGATGATATGGTGTGGTCCTCGATTTGTCAACCCCTGCCAGTTGGAGCATCTCAGCGATCAGTGTGCTTTCAAAGTTTGCACCACGATCCGAATGAATGCACCCCGGAAAACCATAAACACAAAAGTAGTTGTTCCATAGAACTCGTGCAACGGCTTTCGCGGACTGATTGGGGCACGCATACGCACACGCAAGTCTCGTAAAGTGATCAGTCACTACAAGTACATCGACTGTCTTCCCATTTGAGTCTTCGGCCGACCAGAAGTCTATACAGACTAGTTCTAATGGGGCAGTGGTAACTATGGACACGAGGGGGGCTCTGGCTTCTGGCTCAGGAGCTTTGCTAACTATACACCTCTTGCAGTTGTGAACATACTCCTTTGTGTCTCTCTCAAGTGTGTCCCAGTAAAACCTCTGTCTGGCCAGCCAGAGTGTTCGTTGTTGTCCCTGATGCCCGGCATCATCATGCACTCCTTTCAGCACAGCGCTTCTCAGTCCTTCAGGGACTAGATACTGGAACAGCTTCTGCTTAGTCACAGGGTGTTTCGACACCCGATACACTATCCCTAAGCGCGTGGTGAGCTTTCCCCACTGCCTGAGCGTTCTCAGTGTTCCACAAGTCTCATGGACTCTCTCACGTCTAGATGGTCGACGACCTCGATCAAGGAAGAACTTCACCCTGCTGACAGTAGGATCTTGCATCTGCCTGTCTAGCAGCTCCCCATGGGTGAACACTGGGAGAGGGTTCTGGCCTGTCATTGCCATAGATTTCAACTGCTGTGCATGAGACATGGCCCTCACTGTCGCTCCGTCATCCCAGTAGCGGTGACTAGCCAGCACCGCAGACACTTCATCACGTGAGACACTGCCACCCGTCTTCCTCTCCCTCACATGGATCGTGTTGACCGACTCAGCACCTGGCGCACAGGAAGCCCCAGTCTCTCTCATTTCATGTAGCTCGGCTGACAAGCGGAACATGTCTTGCACAGAGTCAACGCGTAGATTCTCCGCTTCCTCCAGCAGGTCCGCATACGGTGTTCTCGTCAGCCGGTGTAGCATTCTTGGTCTCACAAAAGGTTCTCGGCTAAGCGCATCAGCCACCACGTTCTTCGGCCCAGGGATGTACTTAATGTCAAAGTCAAAGGGCGCTAGCTTTGCCACCCAACGCTGCTCACATGCATCCAGTTTTGGCTTTGTCAAGATGTACTTCAACGGGTTATTGTCTGTCCACACTGTGAACTGGTGGCCCCGGAGCCAATGACTGAACTTGTCACAAATCGCCCATTTCATAGCGAAAAACTCGAGACGGTGAGCAGGGTACTTCGACTGTGCATGATTCAGAGATTTACTGGCAAATGCGATGGGCCTGGCCTTGCTGTCATTAGGAGACAGTTGAGATAAGACAGCACCAAGACCACTGGTAGACGCATCAACAGAGAGAAGGAATGGCTTGCTAAAGTCAGGGTGGGCCAGCAACACCTTGTCAACGAGAGCGGCCTTCAAGCTCCCGAACGCCTGCTTGCACTCAGGAGACCAGTCTCCAGGGCCAAGTTGACGACTGGGGACTGATCTTAGTTTCCCCTTGGAGTGGCGGGGCTTTCTGCGACCCGTGGTCAGAGCAAAGAGCGGTCTAGCGAGTGTTGAACAGTTCTCAATGAAGTGTTGGTAGTAGACTACCATTCCCAGGAACGAACGGATCTTTTTAGCAGAAGGCGTAACACCATCAGCCTCCATTACATCCTCCTCAGACACATTCACTATCGCCTCCACCTTGTCGGGGTCACTCGAAATGCCATCCTGTGAGATGATGTGGCCTAAGAACTTCACAGACCGCCGTAGGAAGTGACATTTGGCAGGTGACAGCTTCAAGTTATGCTCACTCAGACGGTGGAACACCATTTCAATCCGAGACAGACTCTCTTCCTCAGTCCGGCCAAAGACCAGGACATCGTCTAAATAACAGAGGAGAGTGAGAAAGTTTTGATCGCCAAAGATGGTAAGCATCTTCCTCATGAAAGTGGCCGGACTATTACATAGACCCTGTGGCAGACGGTTATACTCGTGCAACCCAAGAGGTGATGAGAACGCTGTGTACTTTCTGTCCTCTTCATGCAGCGGGATATTATAATATCCTGAGGTCAAGTCCATGGTACTGAAAAACTGGTTTCCACCCAAAGCGGCAAGGACATCGGCTTGATGAGGGAGAGGATGGGCATCCTTAACTGTACGCGCATTCAACCAACGAAAATCTGTGCAGATTCTCAGCTCTCCAGATTTCTTCCAAACCAGAACTAACGGTGACGCGTACTCGCTGCTGGATTTCCTGATGATCTCCTTCTCCTCCATCTCATCCAGGGTCTGCTTCAGTTTGAGGTAGTGGGCAGGAGACAAGCGGCGGTAGGGTAACCGGAAAGGACGTTCATCAGTTAACCGGATTCGATGACAAAACTCACGCGCCTCACCACAGTCAAGATGATGTCGAGAGAAGACACTCTCATTTTTCTCGATAAGATCGACCAGCTTTTCTTTCCAGTAGGAAGACACTTGACAGCCCTCGATATTGATGTCACCCAGCCCCAGACCATGCAGTTTGCTATTTACATATCCCATACTCTCGCTAGCACTACTTTTGGCTGAAAGACTCCCGTGAGAACTGACACTTCCTACCTTACCCACATTCTGGTAAGCTGGCTGTTCTTCGTTTACGTCGTCATCAAAGTCCTCTAACGCGATGCACGGGTACACGTCCGCTACCTTAGCATTCCTGCGCAGAGTTATCTCAGTTGAAGTCGGGTTCACTATCTTGATGGGAAGCCACCCATCTCCCCACAGAGGAGTAACAACTCGCCCGACCAGAATGTTCCTGTTCACACAGCGGGATGTGGTCGGTTCCACGAGGACTGTGCTTCCAGCGGAAATCTGACACTTAGGCGGCAGACGGCCCCACACAAGATGCTCAGTCATGGGCGAGAGCGTCACAGCGCTCTTCAGCTTCAACGTGCCCACTTTGTCTGGAATGTACTCTCCTCTCCATCTCTCTAGGTTTGACAAGAGACGGACGAACTGGCTACTCTCTTCCTGGCATGCTACATCAGGCTGACCCACCACCCGCCAATAACCATCATTGACCTTGAAATGCTTGATAAGGGGCTTCAGCACATTTGTACCTACTACCATGTCATCGACCTGTCCTTCTACGACTAATACAGAGACTTCAAACTTCATTCCATACACTTCTAGCTTCAGATTACATTGACCCAGAGGACTAGTCTGTTTACCCCCACACCCCACCAGTACAACATCGGAAGGAGCCAGAAACTCACCGACCACCACACCTGCTCCTCTCAGACGAGGCACAACATCTGCACTCAGGGTGGTAGCCATAGAACCAGTATCCAGCATCCCCTTTAGCTCTACTTTGTCCTGCACCAGCACGGTGGCATAAAACAGACTGTCACTTTGCATTGTTCTCATCGTGTTCTGAATAACGACTTTGCTGCCCTTAGGTAAAGTTTCACATAAGTAAGAATACACAGACTCAACATCATCATTATCAAAAGAGGTATTACCATGACGCCCCTGTTTGCCCTCCTCCAAATAGGGGCTACCTAGTTTGACGGACGGTCAGCCTGAGCAGTGCCGCTAGCTGCAGCGGTTCGAGGTTGTGTGTTCGCTTGACATTGCGCTTTCGTGTGGCCAGGAGCAAAACATTGGAAGCACAGCTTGTGCAATCTACAGTGCGCGGAGGTCCCGTGGTCGGTGCTTTGGCAGACTCTACAACTCCCTGACTGTCTCTCGCCCCGCCTCCCAGTGAAAATTTCCCTCAGAAACTCGTCTAGCCGCTCCTGTACCTGACTAGCGGTCCACTCACGCTGAGGCTTGCTCATGAACACCAGGGAAAGCTCTTTGCTGGGACAGTTCCTAATAAACATGACAGCCAGTTCCATACTCTGATTTGGCATTGTTCCGCCCTCACTCTTTAGACATTGCTCAGCCACCTCTGCGGCCTTGTTAAGACGGACCCAGTAATCCAGGGGACTCTCATTCGTACATGGCTTAGTGGCGTAAAAGTCAGCCAAAGGAATGGCAGAGCAGATAGCATCACCAAAGTGTTGTTTTAAGATGTTAAACACTGCATCTACATCCCCCTGGTCAGATATTCGGGAGTTATTACGCAACCATACTCTAGTAACATCCCTGGCACGACCCATTAGCTTGTCAACCACCCCCCCAACAAGATCGCAGCCCTCAACCTCCCTCTTGTTAAGGTACACCCTCATTAACTCCTCCCACTCAAAGATGGAACACTTATCAGTCTTATCACCCCTAAAGTAAGGTGGCTCTTTCACTTGTGATTTTAGAACAAGGTTTAACTTGGAAGCATCAATGGTAGTGACACCACACTGAGCAGAACTAGCACACTGCTGAGGGCCTGGGGGCAGCACAGAGGGACCTGGAACAACACCGCCCAACAAATCTTGCTTGATAGAATTACTGATGTCGGTGCTCATTTGCTTGACCTGAGCCCTGGTCAGCACCACAGGGGAATCATCAGAACCAAAATCAAGAGGCGGTATTTCACCTACATTAACATAAGGTGTTGAAAACCTAGCTCCCACTGGACTAACACCAGTGCTACCAGGGGAACCAAACCCCAAAACACCTCTGCCTCTCCCCATAGTGAAGTCACCCACCCCACTAGGCTCCATGATGATTGGTATGTTCAAAAAAAAACTTTGGCTTATCGACTAGCCAAAATAATAATAAAATAAAACAGAAATAGGCACAGTAGGCCTAGTCAGCACTGACCACAGTATCGGAAAATAATAAACACTTTAAAACCCACCCTAAATGCATTAAGATCCTGACCAAAGTTCTTAAAATGTAGGATACAGCAGATATATATATATAACAGAATTAAGATATTTATATAATAAAAATAAAATATAGAATAAGGCTTTCTAAATCAATCATAGGTCAAATGCACAGCATAAACATAAGGAAAGCCTACTGTATAGTTGCCAACTCAGCGCTGACTCAAATGTGGACTTGGGAGAAGCAGTCCATGCTCGCTCACGCGCGCGGTCCAGATGCACGACGACCCCAGAACGGCAGCAACCACGGTGTTCGGCACAAGATTAGCTTAGACAGACCGACAGCACTGACCTTGTTGCACCCATACTCCGCAAAAGGGAAGGAAATATAGATGCGCAGACAGTTAACCCCACAAGGTCACGCCCCCAGATACCCCAAAACCAATCCCCAGCCCTGTGTATAATAAATCAACCAATTAAAATAAAAGGCGAGCAGAAACCCAAGGAAAATAATAATAATTAAAGTTATACAATAAGAAGATCTAGTGGAACAATATTAATCCTGTTACACAGGCATGGGACTGCACCTGTTGCCTTCATACGGTACATACTTCCAAACCAAGCTGAATTGATGTGGAAAGCCAAGCCTGTATAGTTTTAATTTTTCTCACCTACTATGCTTTTCGAAAACAGTGTTACGCTTCTGACAGATATTTTCATTTGAAGTCAGTTATAGCCAAAGAGGGAGGCAAAGCCTTTGAATCGGAAAATTACCATGATGCCAGAGCATTGTTCACATTTAAAGAAGGGGTTTACGTCCTCCTAGTCTTTGATGTTTCCAGAGGTGCCGCATATAGTGTGAGACTAATAGGGTGAAAGGGTTGGAGGAGAATATCTCACGCTGTGCCCCAACTACAAATGAGGGGCAGGGTGGTTGGTGAATGCCATCATTACCCATGGTTCCCAGCACCGTTCTCACTGTTCGGAGAACAAAACAGACCTCCGTATGAACAGTCTGCTCACACACTGGCAGCCGCAGCGGTATTAATGAGGTGCTAGGGCTCAATAAGAACAGTATTGTCGTCCCTCGTATTGTGGTCCAGCCCCGCTAATGGGAACATCACAAACACGCTGGCGACTCATCAAATTAGAGGCCTTTCATTTTGGGGAAACAAAAGTGTGGTGGGCAGCATGTTCCTTAGCCTGGCCGCTCGTATGCTGGACTTCCTCCCGGACTTGGAGGGGAAGAGTGTTTTGTGATGATGTTGCAGCCATATTTTATGTGATTCAGAGTGCTTTAGAAACTGTACCAGTATGCCGTGAGGCGCACATTCCTAGATATGCCCAAGAATTAAGACGCGCCAGGCCAAATGGATGCCAGCCGGAAACAGAGTACTGAGAACTGAAGGCCGTGGTTTGTGAGGCTACAGAGCTGTGTCTGACTCTGTGAGGCTACTGTGTGTCTGATTCTGTGAGGCTTCTGTGTGTCTGACTCTGTGAGGCTACTGTGTATCTGACTCTGTGAGGCTTCTGTGTGTCTGACTCTTGTGAGGCTACTGTGTGTCTGACTAAGACTACTGGGTGTTTGATTCTTTGAGGCTACTGTGTTGTGTCTGTGAGGCTACTGTGTGTCTGACTAAGACTACTGGGTGTTTGATTCTTTGAGGCTACTGTGTTGTGTCTGTGAGGCTACTGTGTGTCTGACTAAGACTACTGGGTGTCTGATTCTTTGAGGCTACTGTGTTGTGTCTGTGAGGCTACTGTGTGTGTGACTCTGAGGCTACGGAGCTGTGTCTGACTCTGTGCGTATGGTAACATTGGGGCCCTTTCTGTTCACAATCTACAGAAGAGACATGGGGAGTAGAGTCATGAGGTGGAGAGACATGAGGAGGAGAGACAGGTAGGAGAGACATGGGGAGGAGAGACATGGGGAGAGGAGACATGAGGAGAGACATGAGGAGAGACATGAGAAGGAGAGACAGGGGTAGAGAGACAAGAGCAGCAGAGACATGGGGAGGAGAGACACAAGGAGAGACAGGGGAGGAGAGACAGGGGAGAAGAGACAAGGGGAGGAGAGACAAGGGGAGGAGACAGGGGAGGAGAGACATGAGGAGGAGAGACATGAGGAGGAGAGACAGGTGGAGCAGAGATATGAGGAGGAGAGACATGGGGAGAAGCTCGGAGATATCAGAGGTGGCTGATGGTTCTCTAGCACAATCTGCTGGATGTTGCCACCCTCAGTACCTACACCAACTTCACTGCACAGCTCCCTGATCACATGGGGGTGTGACCAAAGGACAACGGCTATTCATCAAGGACCTGGTCAACGAGCTTGTCATGTCACGTATGAAGAGGCGCATGGCGGGCACGCCCCACCTCCAATATTACAGAGGCAATGGGAAGATTAAAAAACCAGGTCTGCCTGGCTTATGTGCGTGGCTGGCTTGTTTCTGTTCAGGACTGGTAGGATGGAAGCTAGTCATGCCACTGAAATAGCTGTGAATTGAAATGACATGAAATAATGTCTGATAAATTATGATAGGTCTTGTTGCCTGGACACATCAGTTCCAATGCTTCCAATGCTAATCCAGCACAATAAGAGCGGGATAGCCAGTTAGCTCATGAGCTCACAACAACTACAGTAGCAGCAGCTTCCATAATATTAATGGTAGCGGTCAGTGGCTAAAGCAGTTACACTGATGATTCCTGTAATGTTAGCTATTTTGCTGCAATTGGTTCAACATCTGTTTCTGGACAAAGGTAAGGGATAAACCCAGATAAGGGTTGGAGCAGGCGGAGGGCTGGTTGGGGACCTCCGAGCAATCTCCATGCACCCACTGGTGAAGACCGTGTGTCTCTAGATCACTCAAGGGCTGAGTTGTGGGGTCCGTAGCTTGGATAGTGGTGTGGTGGCGAGACTCCGCCCCCTAAAGTCAGAGCAGGTCGGGAGCAGTGCAGTGACCTCCCGGCAATCTCCATGTACCCACCATTAAAGGCCGTGTGCCTAGCCCACTCAAGGACTGAGTTGTGGGTTCCGTGGTGTGAATAGTGGCATGGTGGTGAGGCTCCACCTCCTTGGGTTATAGCCAGTTGGGGACAGTGTATCCCTCTCCAGGCTAGCCACCGGAGAAGACTGTGTGTCTCTAGCCTACTTGGGCTGAGTTCTGTAGTCCATGGCGTGGATAGTGTCGTGGTGGCCTTGGACCCGAGTTGGTTGGCGACACTGCATTGACCTCCGGACAATCTCTATGCACCCCCCAGTGAAGACTGTGTCTCTAGCTCATTCAGGGGCTTAGTTGTAGGGTCTGTGGCGTGGATAGTGGCATGGTGGCGAGACTCCGCCCCCTCGTGTCTGAGTTGGTCGGGTACACGTCACTGCCCTCTGGGCAATCACTGCACCCACCGGTGATGACTGTGTCTCTAGCTCACTCAGGGGCTTAGTTGTGGGGTCTTTGGCATGGATATTGGTGTGGTGACAAGTCTCCGCCCCCTCGAGCCCACAGGGAAGGTTTCCCCTGTCCCCTCGAGGATAGTGTACTGCTCTCCGGGCCACCCACATGCACCCAACCGTGAAAACTGTGTCTTTAGCCAACTCAGGGGCTGAGATATGGGGACCGTGGCGTGGATAGTGCCGTGGTGGCGAGACTCCGCCCCCTCGTGTCAGAGGCAGTGGGGGGCAGGTCAGTGATTGCCAGGCCATCCCCATGCACCCCTCATTGGAGACCATGTGTCTATAGCCCACTCCGGGGCCGAGCAGTATCTGTGGAGGTATTGTATGGAAGTTGAGGTGAGAAGCAGTAGCAGTGAGAAGCAGTAGGTGTTTGTTATAAGTACTGCTAGAACTACACTCAACAAGGAACGCAGTCTATCTAAGCCTGTTGCTGCCCTCCCATGGCCGAAAACGGTAAATGCAGTCTCTGCCTCTTTGCAGGTTCTGGGACCATTGCATCTTGTGGTAGCAACATAGAACTGCAGGTCAACAATGGGACGGAGGAAGCCAGGGAGGGAGTGACAACCGGACATTTGCCATCATTGGTGCGCTGGCTTACAGCCACGCACAAAAATTTCCATCACCCAGCCACAGGAGGACATCAGACAGGAGGACATCAGACAGGAGGACCAATGAAGAAGAGGTGCAGGATCTGCCCAGCTGCCAAAGACAGGACAGCCAGCAGCTGGGCCTGTGTGCAAGACGCACAAACATGTAGTTGTCATTTGTGACATGTGTAAGGCATGTAAGCACTGAGATGGCAATTTGTGGTGTACCCATGCAGGGCTCCAGACTAACCGTTTTCAGTTAGTGGCAGTAGCACATAATGTAGTTGCATAAAAACTGGGTGATTGCATCTCAGCTTATTTGGAGGCGTTTTATATGAAATCAAACAATGTTTGCACCAGTGAATGTTTAGCGTACCACTCAAATGAGCACTAAAATAAAAGTGCTCTTTTCAAAAGTGCATACAGTTCAATAAGTAAAATTAACATTAAAAAAATATAGCCGCAGGCAGCAATAACGGGGGCCAAGCGCAACTAATGCGTTTTTATGGTATTTTCAATGACATTTTTAATGGCCACAGCTCAAATGTGGCTATGGCGTGTTTCGCTTGTTACCTTTGATGCGTTTGTTGCGCTTGGCCCCCGTTATTGTTGCTTGCAGCAATATTTTCTTTTATTTGGTCACATTCACCACAGTTCCCTACAGTTTACTGCAGTTACACTAGATACATTACAGTTAGACGCAAGGGCATATTTTTGTACGTTGGCTGTAAGCCTCTGTTCAGTTGTTGACCATGCCGCTTTATGCGTCCATTCAGTTGTTGACCTGCAGTTCTATGTTGCTACCACAAGAGGCAGTGGTCCCATAACATCAAAACAAAAAGACTCCACATATTTCCCAGGTCAGCGGTGGCCGAGTGGATAGTGCGCTGCCTATCACCACGAAGATTGTGAGTCCAATCCTTGGTGTGGACATGTACCATGACATATTGTCACTGGGTGTTATAGAAGTTATGTAAAAATGTGGTTACCTGGTGGTTCTATGTCAGTTATTAAATTTGTGGTAGAGCCATCGGCCATAAATAAATGAGTGTGGGTCATATTTGTTAATTATAGACCGTTTTACAGCCTAGTCAGCACAAGTATGCGTGCGCATTCTTGAAAGAGTAGCAGAGGAAGACAGACGAATTCACCTGTGGCTACAAGCCATTATTAAGCGTACGGACTGGACTGAGGACATCATCAGAAATGCCTGCGTTTGCGGTGCCCATTTTATATGGTAAATGGACTGCACTTACTGTATATAGCTTTTATTCAAAGCGCTTTACAAGGAAGTCCTCTCATTCACCCATTCACACACACACATTCACACACCAATGGCGGCAGCTGCCATGCAAGGTGCTAGCCTGCTCTTTGGGAGCAATTTGGGGTTCAGTATCTTGCCCAAGGACACTTCGACATGTAGTCAGGATTTGAACCACCGACCCTACGATCATTGGACAACCCGCTCTACCTCCTGAGCTGTACAGCCGCCCCATATCAGCCAAGTTATTTTGACTACCTGGTTTCACTGGAATGTCTGGTTGAAATGTAGAGAAATATCTTAAGTAAATAGTAACCCTTAACCTGGCTGCACGCTAAAGCTAAGTTCAGGAAATGAAGCCCAATGATAGCTAGCTAATGTTAGCTAGCTAACTCAAGGCCCGGGGAGTCGGAGATACTGTGCACTTTCTCAAAGTGCTTTAGCTAAGGTTAGCTACTACAAGCTAGCTAGTCCTTGTCACCAACACTTGCCTCACAACGTACGTAGTTAAACTATTCACACAGCAAGCAAACTTGTTGTCATCTAAAGCTATGTACGTCAGCTGACTGGGACTGTCTCGTGACTAGCTAATGTAGCTAAGCATATTGTGCCAGACAGCAAAAACAAGCGTCACATATAGAGGGTTTTCACAGCCGGCAATGTTGGAGGTTTAAGCTTAGGTTTAGCAGGTGTAAGCTCAGGTTTAGGCTAACGACTAGATAGATAGGTAGATATATAGGTCTATCTACCTGTCTATTGATCTATCTAGCTAGCTAGCTACATTCAGTAGCGTCAACCTCCAACATGGCCGACAGATGACGGGTCGTGAAAACCCTCTATATTTGACATTGTTGGTTAGAATAACCAGTGTTGTGAAATACATTTAACAACTGGTCAGTTGATCACAGCAATCGAGCTGGACAATATCATTAGGGCTAGGTTACGTAGCTAGGAAAGTCAGCTTGCCAGCTGGTATGGTTATAGGCCCATTACTATGGGATAGTTTAGTAGTTTGTGATTTAGCAATGGGTTGACTAATCACTAGATCAATATTTTCAGTTGGGGATAGGACTACAACACCACCTGTGCTGTGGTACCAGGAATCTGCTCTGACCACTGTTTTTATTCACCACCATATCATGTTATTATGCAGATTAAATGAACTGTATGTCTACGCAACACAAAAAAGGCTTTATATAAATGTTATTTTTGGCTGGGGAAAAAAAGGTTTGGCGGGTACAATTTGTGAAGGGATTAAGAGAGGATGTTTTTCTCCAGTAGGTATTAAGCAAATCGTAACCCATAACCTACAATTATGGATCTGCAAGTTAGGAATTTCTTGTAATATGGCTTCTGTTCAGTATTTCTGTTCATTAATTGAGCTTTTTATATGTTTAGGTACCATAAAAGCAAGTGAACTACCTGATCGACAAAGGGAGGGCGTCAAGAGCAGCAATGCAGTCATCAACTACGTTTCTTCAACAACTATGGAGTTGGAGAAACACATGTGGACCTTCATTGTGACAACTGCAATGGACAAAACAAGAACAACTTTGTGCTGTGGTACTGTACTTGGCAGACCATGCACAAGCTTCACCTGAAGCTGAACCTACACTTCCTGATTGCAGGCCACACCAAGTTTGCCCCTGACTGGTGCTTTGGCTTGATCAAGCAGCGCTATAGGAAGACCAGAGTGGACACTTTTACTGACATTGCTGGGGTGGTAAGAGACAGCGTTCCTGTGAAGAAAGTCAACACCCCACAGCTTGTCGGCCTTGAGGACGGCACAGTGCTTGTTGAAAGCTACAACTGGCACCAGCATCTGAGTAGCTATTTCAAAAAGCTCCCAAACATTAAGAGTTACCAGCACTTCAGGTAATTATCATTGTCATGTATTAGCTATTCCATTTTATGGACATGGTATGGTTGTATTTTATTTGTGGCCAATATTTTAATGCACTATCTCCCTTCTGTTCTGTTGCAGCTTTGATGCCTGGTGTGGTTGAGGCCAGAGAACACCGTGATGCAACACCAGTCAGGTGTCAGCTGCTGTGCAACGCTGATGTCCAGCCCCCCCAGTGCAATTACATAACATGTCAAGTACTCTATACAGTAGTATACAGTAGTGCAGAGTGAGTTCTCTATTGTATAGACAAGGTGTTCAATTGCTCAAGTGTTGTCAGGTGTTGATTGAAGTGATAGTGTTGATTGAAGTGATAGAGTTAACAGTAGAGTGTACAGTAGTGCAGTCAGTTGTCTATTGTATAGACAAGGTGTTCAATTGCGAATTGCAAGTGTTGTCAGGTGTTGGTTCGAGTGTAGAGTGGTGCAGAGTCAGTTGTCTATTGTATAGACAAGGTGCAAGGTGTCACATGTTCATTTCTGTTATGATGAGGCTTAAGACATCACTTGCCCCCTGCCAAAAAGTAGCTCAGAAGGAGCCCCCTGCCAACCAGCAGCTTGGAAGAAGACTGTTCGTTTATAATACTCTGGTTGTACTATACATAGGCCCTCACTCATTATTACAATGGCACACATGCCACCCCCTGGACCAACAAGTGAACATGTGACACCTTGCACCTTGTCTATACAATAGACAACTGACTATGCACCACTGTACACTCGAACCAACACCTGACAACACTTGAGCAATTGAACACCTTGTCAATACAATAGACAACTGACTCTGCACTACTGTATACATGTGCATTACATGCCTCTCTTCTTTACAAAGATGGTCACAACCACAACATGTCCTGAGAGCACATGCGAAATAACAACTTATGGCTACTTTTAATGTGCATGTCTGTATGTTTAATAAAGCATTTAGGAAAAGTTTCAATCAAGACTTGAGTATTACCTATATTGTTGAGTACTATGTTTACAATTGTTCATTCATGATATTATTACAATTGACCTTTCAAGTCTGCCTACAATTAGGTTACTTAGCTAAGAACCATTTTAATTACAATTTACTTCTAAGGGCAAATACTTTACTTTCATATCTTCATATCAATATAATATCAAGATCCTAGTAGATGTCCAAATAACCCTCTGTGGCCTGGGTCTACTTATTCACCACCTAAAGGGAAGTGCAAAACAGCAAGTCATAACTTTTATCCAGAAACAAAAGTTGAACCCATTGCAGCAAAATAGCTAACATTACAGGAATCATCAGTGTAACTGCTTTAGCCACTGACCACTACCATTAATGTTATGGAAGCTGCTGCTAGTTGTTGTGAGCCCATGAGCTAACTGGCTATCCCGCTCTCATTGTGCTAGATTAGCATTGGAACTGATGTGTCCAGGTGACAAGACCCATCTTTATTTATCAGACATTACCCTCCTACCTGTCCCGCACAGAAACAAGCCAGCCAACGCACATAAGCCAGGTTGGACCTGGCCTGGTTGATTTGAGCTTTGGCGGGACAGTAAATGCGAGTGCGCGTAGCATAGTTATTTTTTTTTCCTTTTCCACAGTTTTTTTTTTTTTCACAATTTTTTTAGCTGATTTTTTTGGCACTTTTGTTACGACCCTCCAGAATACATAGTAATATGTGTGTGATTAGAGTGTAACTAAGTGGTAATAACATAAACAAAACCCAGATAACAGAATAACAGGATCTCAAGCAGCTGAGGTGTAAATAAGTGGAGACCAAACACAGGTAAACTTTTCAGTTGCAACTCCTATATTGAATTGAATAATTATTCACTGCCAAACCCCAAGACAAAAGTCACATGATCTACAGGGAACGGATGTTGCCAAAATTAACAACACAAACTAGAACCAAAAGGACAAACTACATGCAGGTAACTAAAACTAGAAAATAAAACCCTGCCTAACTACACTGAGAAGCAGGCCAGGTAACTGACCAAAAGTACAAAAAGACAACATCCGCCTGCCTGGTGTGAATAGACAAAGGAACTCCCTACTTGTGAGTGTATAGAGGCCTCTGCCTGACTACCCCTAGGCCATGGACAAACATGAAAAACAAACAATTAGAATAACTAACCTAAATGGCAGTGAACTCACCAAATGGAAAGAATCAGAGAGAGAGCCAGAGTGGCAAACAGAGAGCTTATATAGAGTGCGTTTGGGGCGGGGCATGTGAATGAACAGGCAATTGACAGCAGGTGGAATGGAAGTGGTGAGTGAGGATGATTGACAGCTGCAGGCCGGCACTGCAACAGGATTGGGTGATCTTCTGAGTGATCTTCCTGGGTGAATGATTAGGACAAAAACAGAAGCAGAACACAGAAAGACACACCACACCCATCTCACACAATACATGTACATTTATACCTACATACACCATTATGTACTTATGATGTATATACTATATAAAATAAAACATACATTTGAGCTACAGTCAGATCTGATTATTCTTATGGCTGGTTCTTTAACCTCCTGAACTGATGATCATGCATTTGGCCCACATGTGCACTTGCTGCATACAAATTGGGCATGTGAAGTGACCCAGACAAGGAGGAGACATTCATATTTTTTGTCAGAAACATTCTACAGAGACAGCTCTTCTTAGAGTGTCTCTGTAGAATGATATCATAATGTCCACTGATGCCAGCAAATGTTCTTTCCTGGTGCTTGATCTCAGTGCAGTTTTCGATGTGGATCTCCACATCTTGCTAGACAGGCTTAGAGAGTGGGCAGGCGTCTCAGGGAGCACCCTCAATATTGGTTTGCCTCATATCTCTCGGGTAGAAGTTTCTCTGTGGCTGTTGGGTCTCATATGTCCACTCCCCCCTATCCTGTGGGGTGCCCCAGGGATCGGTTTTGGGTCCGATTCTGTTCACTCTGTGCATGCTTCCCGTTGGCCTCATTATCAGCAAATTTGAAGGTATTTCATACCACTGTTAGGCAGATGATATTAAATTGTACTTTTCCCTTACATCTAACATGACTGAATATTTTAAAGGAGTAGTAAAGGGAAAAATCATGTTTAGCCCTGTTTTAAGGTTACTTGTGATCATATACAATGGTTCAGATCAAAAAGTTGACAAAACTAGCACTTTTGAGAAAGTCTGTTAATTGCTCTACCACCGTTTTGGTCATACAATGGATGTGGGTGGGCACCGTGAAAAATCATATCTCTTGTAAATCATATCTCTTGTGAAAAATCATATCATCATGTATCTTGTCTTGGCAGCATCAATGAACAGAGATCTTGAGTAGGCTCTTTGTTGAAAGTTGATTCCAAAATGAAGTGGATTAAACGAGTTTGGGTTACGATATAAGGTAGGTCTTTTGTGATTAATTACCAGTTGTTATGGCTGTGTGTTTTGCTTTGCCTAGATTTAATCAGCACCCGAGAGCATGAACTTTGCTTCCTGGAGCGGTGAGCTAATAGGCCTAGTAGCCTAGTAGCCTAAACACTGATTGAAGAAGGGGAGTAGGCTATTGAGTGCTGTGCCCTAAGGGGGTGTATTTTATCGTTCTGTCATTCCTCTTTGTGGTGCTTGGCCGATTGTTGTCATATAATGGCTCTGTAGTTTATTCAGGGTGTCCCTAAAAGCTTGGTTGTTTCATTCGGCCTAAATATTGCCCTCTCTTATTCGCTCGCTGTCAAATTATTGGCCTTTTTTGACGTGTTAAAAAACATCAGTAGCCTAGGCTACTGTAGTTTTCCTGTATGTTTTTACATATAAAAATACCACTGCTCAGCACCCTTCTGGTGCTGTGAAGCCTCCCATCAGGGCATGCTTTGAAAGTGCACCCCCCAAAAAATTGTGAGCGCTGCGTGTGCGTGCTTCATTGGTCCTGGCTTACCCGGTTCTAGGACCCACCAGACGCCACTGCTAGTCTATAAGCAAAGAAAACAGTCTAAATTGAGCACAATTTAATCTATAAGGTTAAAACGTTTATTAATTTATTTTTTACAGTAGATCAGACAGGTCTAGTTCAATAATTCGTTTGAGTATTTTGAATATCTATTTTTATTTTGATCGGCCGCATACACTTGTCAATGCGTGCAGCCAAGTGCCTGGCGACTTGCGAAGTTGAATAAACACATCTCAAACATCAAAAACATCTTGTGTGATCTGAATTCAATCAATCAATCAATCAAAGCTTTATTTGTATAGCGCATTTCATACCCAGAGGCAACACAATGCGCTTTACAGAGAACAAGGGAGGTGGGCATTCGACCCACTCTCTACATATTCCAGAGGGAAGCAAAAAAACAGTAATCACCCGGGGGGCAGATAAGTGAGCTGTAAAAATTCTTCCCTGACCCCTCTCAACAAGGCGATCGAGCAAGCTCCAGGAGTATGTTTGTCTACCGGCTAAGAACATTTATAAAGCAATACATTACATAAAATTACATTTCAGAGTAAGAGAGGCTAAAAAAGCATCATAGGAGAGAGGACATTCTACGGACATGCTACGACATCCACAGCAGACACGGGGGTATCTATCGGACTCAGGGTGGTCTGCGGGCGACAGTAGGGCATCCACTGGACCTGGTTAGAGGATAGGAGGGAGAGAGAGAGGCACTAGGGGAGGCAGAAAACGGTTAGTAGCACACTGAGCCATTGAAGCAACACAGCTGTCAGAACAGAACAAGCCTGTCTCAGGGTAACCAGCTTCTGTACACTACTTAATATACATACAGTGCATAGCAGGATAAATACCAATGTATACAGAGGATTCACAGGTAGGTTTGAGGCTGCCTTTCTGTGTCTCAAGGTCCTAGCTAGTGATTGTAGGCTAGGTCAAAAAGGTACGTCTTGAGGTCTCGCTTGAAGACCTCCGTTGTTTCGGCCCTTCTTAGGCACTCCGGTAGGGTGTTCCAGAGGTTGGGGGCATAGAAACTAAAAGCTGCCTCTCCGTGTTTCTTGGTCCTGGCTTTTGGAACTGTTAAAAGTTCAGTACCTGAGGATCTGAGTGGTCTGTTGGGCATGTACTTAAGAAGCATGTCTGAAATATATTCTGGTGAGTGACTGTAGAGAGATTTATAGATTAGTAATAGTATTTTAAAGTCTATTCTAGAGTTGACTGGTAACCAGTGTAGTGATATTAAGGCTGGTGTGATGTGTGCCCTTCGTCTAGTCTTAGTGAGGACTCGTGCTGCAGCATTCTGTATCATTTGTAGCTTAGAGATTGCTTTCTTTGGTAGGCCTGATAGTAGAGCATTGCAGTAGTCCAGCCTGCTTGTGATGAAAGCATGCATTAATCTTTCGGTGTCAGCCTGAGAGAGAAAGGGTTGCACCTTGGCAATGTTCCTTAGGTGGTAAAAGGATGTCTTTGTAATATTCTTGATGTGGTTTTCGAAATTAAGATCTGAGTCAAGTATGACACCTAGGTTTTTAGCCTGGCAATTGGTGTCAATTTCCAGAGTTTTTAAGTGTGCAGATAGTTTCTCTCTTTCAGCTTTTTCTCCAATGATCAGTACTTCTGTTTTGTCCTGGTTTAGTTGGAGGAAATTGTGTGACATCCATACATTTATATCTGTAATACACTTGACAAGGCAGTCAACCAAGCTGTAGTTACGGGGTGTTACAGAAATATAGAGTTGGGTATCATCTGCGTAGCTATGGTAGCTAATGTTGTGCCTCCTGATGAAACTGCCAAGGGGCAGCATGTACAGGCTGAAGAGTAGAGGTCCTAGGATCGATCCTTGGGGCACCCCAGGTCATAGGGATCTTTCCTGAGCTATATTCACCGAGGGCAACGAAGAAATCACGACCGGTTAGATAGGTCTTAAGCCAATTTAGGACTGGACCAGAGAGGCCAACCCACTTCTCCAGTCTTTCGATGAGGATTGCATGATCTATAGTATCAAAGGCTGCACTCAGGTCCAGGAGGACGAGAACAGAGAGCTCTTTGGAGTCAGCATTAATTCTGAGGTCATTTACAACTTTGACTAATGCCGTCTCTGTGCTATGATGGGCATGAAAGCCAGACTGGAAAAGGTCAAGGGTACAACTTGTAGCTAGGAAATCATTAATCTGTTTGAAAACAATTTTTTCCAGAATTTTACTCAAAAAGGGAAGGTTGGAGATTGGTCTAAAATTGCTAAGAACTGAAGTGTCTAAGTTGTTTTTCTTCAGTATGGGTCTCACCAAAGCAGTTTTAAGTATTGGTGGGAAGACACCTGTAGATAGGGAGTCATTAACAATGGATAAAATGTCATAGGATACAGAGTCAAAAATTGTTTTGAAAAAATCGGTGGGGATGGGATCCAGCATGCATGTGGAGGATTTGAGTTTGGATACTACTTTTCTCAACATTTCTGTGTCCATCAGTGTAAACAGGCTCATATGTCCATTACATGGAGGGAGAGGATCTGTGAACGGGATGCATGGCCTTTCCTGGGTGATATTCCTCCTAATATTCATAATCTTATCTCTGAAGTAAGCTGCAAATTCCTCACATTTGGAGGTAGAGAGCAGGTTATCAGGTGTTTTTACGGCAGGGTTTATTAGGCTATCAATTGTTGAGAAGAGCACTCTTGAATTATTTCGGTTGATAAATATCAATTTTGAGAAGTGGTCTTTCCTTGCATTTCTTATTGCTTTATAAAAAGCAGAGAGATGTTCTTTGAGAATATCATGGTGGACCTGTAGCTTGGTTTTTCGCCATATACGCTCAGAACTTCTGCAGGTTCTCTTTAGTTGACTTGTTTCCTCATTTCGCCATGGAGCTTTATTATTGGCTGTGATCCTTTTCAGTTTAATAGGTACTACAGAATCCAAGGCTGCCCTTACTCTGGTGTTAAAGGTGGTTGCTAAGTCTTCAATAGTTCCTAACGGCCTCACTTCTGGAGTTGATAAATTGTTTGTGGTCATTATTTCTCTAAAACTATCGGCTACTGCGGAGGTAAGATAACGTTTCTTGATAAAGCACTCAGTACTACTTTTGACTTTAGGAACCAATGCACTGAAGAAGATACAGAAATGGTCGGAGAGAGCGAGGTCACTAATAGAGGAGACAGTGATAGTCAGGCCCTTGGTAATCATTAGATCAAGGGTGTGGCCGCGGTTGTGGGTTGGCTCAGTGATATGTTGGGTAAAATCCATGGAGTTTAGGAGGTTGATAAAGTCCCTGGCTTTCGAGTCCGCCTCAGTGTCTACGTGTATGTTGAAATCTTCAATGATGATAATCTTATTATAATTTGTATGGATGATGGACAGGAGTTCTGAAAATTCTGTAGAGAAGGCAGGGCATTGTTTGGGAGGCCTATACACGGTTACTGCCAGAACTGGGGGCTGGCATTTTAAGACAATAGCGTGGTATTCAAAAGAGGCGAAATCACCAAAGGAGATGGTCCTGCAGCTGAGGGCATCTGTAGCTATGGTGGCTGTTCCTCCACCTTTTTTCCCCACTTCTGATAGATTGAAAAAATCTGTAGTTAGGAGGAGAGGCTTCAATGAGGGCTGCTGGTCCATTTATATTTAGCCAGGTTTCAGTTAGGAACATACAGTCTAATTTACGTTCACATATAAGATCATTAATGAGAAAAGTTTTGCTTGGTAGGGACCTCACATTCAGGATCGCCATTGAAATAGCTTCCGGAGAAAAGGGCTGGCTCGCCTGACTAGTAGGCCTGGATGGTATATTCACTGGAACGGATATCAGGTTTTTCATTTTAGATCCACCTGACTGTTTCATTATGGTAATAGGGGTGTGGTGGGAGCTAATTCGCTGAATGGCATATTCTGGTGGGCAAAATTTGTTTATAGAAATATAAACGTTGCTATGCCAGGTCTCAGTGAGGGGCAGGGAATCAAGGTCTATGGTAATGGGGCGCTGGTGAGATGGAGCTGGTGTAGCCCGACCCGTGGGTACAGGAGGTTTATGTTTGGCAGTAGGGTAGTTGAGACGGGTCGGGCTAACCCCACATCAGACGCTGGAAGATCTCAGCGTCAGGTCCATATTCATACTGAGCAGACGGGCACCTGACCTGCTAGGATGAAGGCCGTCCCTGGCGAAGAGGTCCGAGCGGTTCAAGAAAGTGGTGAAATTACAGTTCAAATAATTAGTTTGAACTAATGAGTAATAACAAAGCATGCCTTAATTAAAAGAAATCACACTGTTGTGAATATGGGTCAATGGTCATTGAATATGGGTCTTTATTTTATACATTTTTTTCTTCTTATAATTGCTCTTGAAACGGGCCCCCAGATGGTTAAGGCCGGCTCTGGATGTCAGCACATATTGCCAAGGTCACCTACAAACATGGGGCGGCTGTAGCTCAGGAGGTAGAGCGGGTCGTCCAATGATTGTAGGATCGGCGGTTTGAATTCCGGCTTCTCCTGATGATATGTTGAAGTGTCCTTGGGCAAGACACTGAACTCAACATTTCTCCCAATGAGAAAGTATAGCGCTTTGGATAAAAGTGATCTATAAGTGCAGTCCATTTACCATTTGCCAAACTGCACCTCTGCAGCCAACGACTCTGGTTTCTGAAGGTAAATGTGGGTTACTCTCACACCAAGCACTTGGCAAACCAATCAGCAACAGAACAACCTGTACAAATGGAACTCAGCACAGGACACGTAAACATACATCTTATATTCATAAATGAATGCGATGTATTTCTTAATGAAGGTTTGGTCCTGATATCTAAGTAAAATAAGATGATGTCTGCACACAGTATAAGGTCTCTGTCCCTGCTTTATTCACCCCCAACTAATGCACACAAGTAATGTTTCGCCCACAAGGGCTTCTTCAGTGGGCGAAATGTTACTTGTGTGCATTAGTTGGGGGTGAATAAAGCAGGGACAGAGACCTTATACTGTGTGCGGACATCATCTTCTTTTACTTGGATATACTCTAGTCCAGCACCAGTTTTTTGAAGTTTTTCGAGGATGTGCATATCCACTTCTGTTGGTCCTGATATCTGCCAAGGTCATTTTTCAGTTTATTTTACAGATTATGAAAGTGTAAATTGTACGTTTTAAAATGATGTGCCATGCATTGAAATCTGCAAATACACTATGCGAAGAAGATGCTTCTGTGAATATTGGTACACCTGAAATCACTAAGCAGAGAAAAAGGGCTTCAAAGATTCCGAGCTGTTCACACTTCCCACATACATGGGCTTTGACGAAAAAATATGACTATTTAGTGATCCTAAAACTGTTGTTTGTTATATTAAGTGGGTTTTTCACAACTTACATTTTTGTAATATGAAAAAAAATTGCAATATGATTATGATGTCACCACATATTGCCAAGGTCACCTACAAACATGGGGTAGTAGCTCAAGAGGTAGAGCGGGTCATCCAATGATTGTAGGGTCGGTGGTTCGAATCCCGGCTCCTCCTGACGATATGTTGAAGTGTCCTTGGGCAAGACACTGAACCCAACATTTCTCCCAATGAGCAGGCTAGCACCTTGCATGGCGCCATGTGTGGATGAATTAGAGGCCTTCATTATAGCGCTTTGGATAAAAGTGATCTATAAGTGCAGTCCTTTTACCATTTGCCAAACTGCAGCCAATGACAAAACGGCTGTTTTACCGCCGCAAACAATCAGTCGAACACTGTTACTGGCGATATTACACTATGGTGAATATCTGTGCCCATAATGATGTGATCTGGGGCCATATTAAACAGTCCACCATTCTGCTCTCCCTCCATCTATATACCTAGAGGAGAGGAGGACAGGGGTGTTTGGGGAGCTATGCATGGAGGAGGAGGAGAAGGATTGGAACAGAGAGAGAGAGAGACTGGAGGATTGGAACAGAGAGAGAGAGAGAGAGAAAGGAGGACAGGATGGAGGGAGGGAAGGAAGGAAGGGGAGGAGAGAGATGGGGGGTTCAGTGAGGCCATTGAGGATGAATATTCTGCCTGAGATCAAAGACAGGATCTTAATCAACCATTTAGGAGCGAGTGTTTCGGAGCAAGGGAGAGACTAAAAGGGCTATTTACACATGAAGGGAACATAGAGCTAGGTTTCTTTTTTTCTTCTTTTTTTGAATTCACGTTAAACATTGGCTAATTAGATATAATGGGAGTATTTGCATATGACCTTTGTGCATTTGGTTCAAGAGTGAGGTGCTCACCCTGCATACTTATGATGAGACGGCTTGATTATAAAACAATGGCATGCCTCCCAGCGATCAGGGGGGTTTATGGCGTGTGTGTGTGTGTGTGTGTGTGTGCGTGCCTGCGTGTGTGTATGTGTTTGTGTGTGTGTGATGAGTGTGGTGCATGCGTATGTGTGCGTGCCTGTGTGTGTGTGTGTGTACGTGTGTGTGTGCATGTGTGTGTGATGAGTGTGGTGTGGTGTGTGTGTATACAGTAGGTAGTTTGCTTCCCTCTGGAATATGTATCTATGCCAACCCACCCATTGCTCTCTGTAAAGTGCATTGTTTCCTCTGTGTATGAAATGAAATGCACTCTCTCTCTCTGTTTCTCTCCCTCTCTCTCTCTCTCTGCTGACACCAAGGGGCTTATGATCCCCCTCCTTAATGTTCTGCTCCACGAGCTGTCATCTCCACATCATCCCATTGATAATACACTATCAACTAATTAACTTCTCTGTCGCTCTCCACTATATCTATCCCTCTCTCCCTGCCCTCCCTGACATATCTCCGTCTCTCTCTCCCTCACTCACTCTCTCTTTCTCTCTCTCCTCCTCCCTACATCTCTCCGTCTCTCTCTCCCTCTCTCTCTTTCTCTCTCTCCTCCCTCCATCTCTCCGTCTCTCTCTCCCTCACTCTCTCTTTCTCTCTTTCTCTCTCTCCTCCTCCCTACATCTCTCCGTCTCTCTCTCTCCCTCTCTCTCTTTCTCTCCCTCTCTCTACCTCTCTCTTTCCCACCCTTGTCTTCCATCTTTAGTAATTCACCCTAGTTCGTCTTGTCATCTAGCGGATTTCTCAGCAAAGTGAAAAATGACATTTCAGGTCGAGGACTTCAAGGATGGTCATCTTAATGAATGGCCACCAGATGGCCAGTATTAGGTTAACGCTCTCCCCTCTCTCCTTCCCTCTCTCTCTCCTGGGGAACGGCTAAGCTCTCTGGCAGCCAGCGTGCTCTGCTTGTGTGTGTGTGTGTGTGTGTGTGTGTGTGTGTGTGTGTGTGTGTGTAGGTGTATGTGTGTGTGTGTGTGTGTGTTTGTAGGTGTGTGCGTGTGTGTGTGTGTAGGGGTGTGCGTGTGTGTAGGTGTGTGTAGGTGTGTGTGTGTGTGTGTATGTGTTAATGTGAGTTCACCGTGGATCCAAAACCCCAACATTTAATCAGGTTAACCTGACCGGATGGCAGGACGGCTCGTCCGTGCTTCCCACTCCGCCGGCGCTGTCTCCTGCTTTGACGAGGTCAGCTGTCCAGTGCAGATAGCTCAGCCCCCGGCCCCCCCCCCACCCTGAGCTCGACTCCCGTCTCCCCGTCTGACACCCAGACAGCGTCTGGCTAGAAGGTTTAACGTGTCTCTCATGACGTCTTAAGAGCTCGGTGTCGAACACTCTCCGGACCGTTCCAGAGTAGAATACTTTTTTTTTTTTTCTGCCTTCCTGTGAATCCTGACAGAGTGTTAATTGCCTCATTTATAATTTGTGCTTGACTAATTGCCGAGGATACACGCGGATACCGCAAAGACCTTGGTTAAACTACAGAATTATGCGAAACACGGTAATTAATTGAGCTTAATTTATGAGATCGTCATCTTTAAGCCTGGACAGCGGCTTTGCGTGTCGGTCCTCCGTGCGAGCAGCTCCATGTTTCGTCCCTCAGAAGGGTGAAGGGTTATGGGGACGAGGGAACCAGGAAATCCTAGTTTAATTTTAGAGCCCGACGCAGGATTCATTCAGTCAAGATAATGTTCTGACCTTTGCTACCCTTGCGAGACTGTTTATTTATTTATTTTATTTTTCTTCTTCTCTGACCGCTGGCCTGATAATAAACGACGCAATCTGCACGCAAATACGATTGGCATTAAGCGCAAGAGTCTTCCGTCAATCCCTACGCCTTTAAGTCCGTTAAGTGTGTTAAGAGAGCGTGCGAGAGTACGGCGCCTCGGGGGTGAGAACACAAAGTGGGGCACGGCGGTATGGTCAGATTCATATTTCTTTATTTCGGTCGCATCCCAGCGCATTCATCACTGCCGACGTGAGGGAACTCAAACCGGATTAAAGAAGCGATTAGTAACAAGACTGACCTCGGGAAGCTGTCTGCTGTCGGACTAGCGGGCGCCATGCGACGACGCGGCGAGCCGTGACGAACGGCAGCATTGGCTGGAGCTACGGCAGCTGAGCAGGAGAGGTGGGCGGGCGGGCAGGGCCAGAACAGCTGACGTCAGCCATGTTTCCCCCAGGATGAGTAATGGAGGCGGAATGCATCGCGGGGGGGGGGGGGGGGGGGGGAGGGCTGGGGGATACGGGCGCACTCCGCACGCCACGGACACCATGTGGGTCAGGAGGAGAGAGGGAGGATGGAGAGAGGGAGAGAGGAGAGAAAGGGAGAGAAAGAGAGAGAGAGGAAGAAAGGGAGAGAGAGAGAGGAAGAAAGAGAAGGAGAGAGAGGGAGAGAGAGAGGGAGAGAGAGGAAGAGAGAGGAGAGAGGTAGACAGATGAGAGAGGGGGGGAGATAGAGAGAAAGAGAAAGAGAGAGGGGGGGAAAGAGAGAGAGAGAGAGAGACAAAGAGAGGAAGAGGCTCCGTCTTTCCCTCCATCATGTTCAGTCTGCCAGGCATAAATAAGAGGTGGAGTGTGAGCAGCTCAGCGTGTGGCCTGCATGTGGCTGCAGCCCAGGAAATGACTACCCCCCGGCCACTCGCATCACATTACTGCTGTCATCTGGGGGGAAAAATGACTTGTGGGATCTGAAAAAATCTGATAGATGTAAATGATATGGGGACAGGTCCACCTCTCCTTTTGATAGGCTAGGTAGGGTTGTTCCATCTTGCTTTGAACAATCCTTTTTTTTTGAGGGGGGGGGGGGCTGCAAGCATGTGGAGTAGACTGTATTTCGTCACACACATACACACAAACACACTTGGCATTGCATTCAAGTCACAAACAGCAAGGCCCTGCTTGTAGCCAGTACCCAGAAGTAAATCTATTTCTCCATGTGGCACGGATTGATGCCATCTTTAACACAAACAAACTGTTCTGCATGTGGATCATGGCATGCCAGACAAACCCTGCAGTCCGTATTACAGCTGGACAAATATATTATAGGATCATCCAGAGTGCCAACTAACAAGGCCCATGTTGGCGCTGAGTCCCATACAACGATGCCCACAGGCTGTTACAATGCTTCTCATTCTTTCTCTCTCTCTCTCTCTCTCTCTGTATCTTTCTGTCATTCTCTTTCTCTCTCTCCTCCATGAGGCATGACAAATGGCACTAACATTTCCAACCCCTAATTGTCCATGAGGCACGACAATTACCAATAACTACAAAGAGCCATTTTCTGTGCTACTCACATACTGAACTGAATAAATTTCCCAAAAAAAATAAAATAAATCTAAGTCTACTGAGACTGAAAATATTAAAAGTCCTCTTTTACTCTTCCATCTCAAGCAGTAGACACAACTTGTCTATTGGTCTCTCCAGAGTGCTGGTCTTCATTTTACAAAGAACCTGGAGCACAAATCCTTTGGAATCTGAATGGTTTTCTCAACTTTTCCCATGAGCCAGGAACCTCTGGGTGCCCTTTCATCCACTATGAGGACAATGTCTCCTGTTTCCACATTTCTCTTTTTCTCCATCCATTTCTGCCTTTCCTGCAGAAGTGGCAGGTATTCCCTCATCCAGCGTTTCCAGAAGACGTCTGAGACATACTGCGCCTGCCTCCACCTTCTTTTGGAGTACAAATCTTCCTTCTGGAACATACCTGGAGGCAGTGCTGGTTTTCCCTTGAGAAGGAGTCAATGCTTCAAGGTCATCCGTGTCATCAGACGACTTGGTAAGAGGTCCTAGTGACTCCTCCGCCTGAGATTTTGGACTGGTTCCATTCTTTCATCACTTGGCGGATCTCACGTTCTGCTGCCACCAGGTTCGTCCCGTTATCCGAACTCATGACCATCACTTGTCCCCTTCTGGCTATGAATCGCCTGATGGCGTTTATACATGAGTCGGTGTCTAGGGAGTGTGCGATCTCTATGTGGACTGCTCTTACTGTAAGGCAAGTAAACAAGACACCGTATCTTTTAACTAGTCCATGTCCATGCTTAACCTCGAAGGGCCCGAAATAATCTACACCCACATTAATGAACGGGGATTGTCAGGCAGCAGACGATCTGATGGTAGACTCGCCATCCTCTGCTCACTTGGTCTTCCTGCATCTAACACATCTTGACAACACACTCCTAACGGCAGCAATTCCTTTACAGATCCAAACCCTTTGTCTCAGCCGAGAGAGGGTGTAGTTTTTCCCACCGTGTCCAATTTCCTTGTGTGCATGTCTTATGATCAGAGTTGTGATGTGATGATTTTTAGCTATGATAGCTGGATGCTTCGTGTGTTCTGGCAAGGCAGACCGATGTAGTCTCCCGGCGACTCTCAGAACCCCATCCTGAAGGTATGGATCCAGTTTCAAAATAGAACTGCTCTTCTTGATCTTCTCTTTCTGCAATGCTTTCACTTCTTCACAGAAGGTTTGTCTTTGGCTAAACTGGACAATGCAGTTTCTGCTTCTCTGATGTCCTTGACTGTCAGTCAATATCCTTTCAGAGTTGATCTCCAGCTTTGCATTTGCCTTTTGACTGTTTTGCTTTTCACATCATGGCTTGTCAGAGACTGGACTTGTGACAAATGCTGTTCTAGTTTCACACAGATGTTGAAGCAGCTTTTTCAGCTTTAAAGTCGCACAGAAATGAAAAAAGCATTCTGTCCCATTTTGGTTCACATAATTTGTCATAGTGTTCACCTATTCACAATGTATGCCAAAAAAAATAAAAAATTCTACTTTTGTTGTAATCTTATATCAAAGTATATAATTTCTTACTTCCTGGAAAACGGTAGGTCACGTGCAATTACGACAACAGGTACCTTAGATTTTAAGCCAATAATCTCACAACATCCACCCGTCAATCTGTCCGTCCACCTGTCAATGTTCCAATCAAATTCCTCTAAACATTATGTCCCACCCTCATAGCTTGTTTGCGTCAGAAATACGTCAAACTACGGAAGTTAGATGATCTCAAACGTCCGTTTCTGTGCGACCGACTTTAACATCCATGTGACTGCCTTCTTCAGGCTGTGCCAGTCGGAGTGATGATGCATACGCTTGTTAATAGACTGTGTTTCTACCTTCTGTCATGTTCATGTTGACACTTCGCTTAACTTCAGTGTCATCTTCTGTTATCTCTCTTGAGAAGTCTGATAGGACAGGCCAGTGTGATTCACTCTGAGCCAAGAAGTCAGGACATTCAATCCAGCTTTGACACTTGATGAGGCTATCTGCCGTCATTCCTCTAGATGCGTGATCCGCTGTATTTAAAGCTGTGTTGACATACTTACATTGGGCTGGCCTTGTGTTCTCTCTGATAGCTGACACTCAATTTGCTACAAATGTTTTGAAGCGAGTTCTGTGGACAATGTATCTCAGAACTGTAGTGCTGTCTGTCCATAGCACTGATTCTTTCAGTTCCATTTTGCAGCTTCTTCATGAGCTTGTCGATCTTCACTCCAACACCAGCTGCGGTTAGTTCCAGGCGTGGTACAGTGACTGGTTTGAGCGCCGTCACTCTGGACTTTCCAAGCAGAAATGAGCAATGGACTCGACCATCTTTATTCTCTACACGGAGGTAGGTGACCATAACCCCTCTCACTCATGTCAGAGAAATGGTGCAGTTGCGCTGATGTGACTGGACCAAATCACTCTGACTTGATGCACCTCCTGACCATGTACCATACTCTGCCATCATTGCAGCTCAGCTTGTCACCTAGCACTTCCACTGCATAGCCTTTGCTTAGCAGGTCTGATATGAACTCCTGGGTTGCACCAGCTGATCGTAATTTGGAACGTAGCTTAGTTTGAACGTAACTTCCAAGATTAGGTCTGAGTTTATGAGCTACTAACATTCATGGGTTGCACCACTTGAACGTAGGCATAAGTTATAACTTAAATCTTACACCTAGCCCTTAGTAGGTGTAAGATTTAAGTTATAACTTAAAATAACAGTTGACATTTAGCTTAGAGAGAGTACAGAGTTGAACAGAATGGCATTTTTACCAGTTGAAAGATTTGCATTAGAGCGATTTGAAGAGAACAATATATGCAGAGAGACATGTTTTTACACATTGTACTACAAAAATAGACAGCGATTAAGATGAGAGTAGGCTTGTCTACTTTATTTTCTGAGAGGATCACATCATTATTGTGAGTCTGACGCGTCCTGTCACAGCTGGACGAGCGAAACAAACGGTTTTGTTCTACAGGGTTTTTTCTCTGTGTGACCTGCGGACTGATCCTTTTCTCTCTCTCTCACCTCCCAGGAAGAGAAGGCGCCCTGACAGCCCGGTATTCCGCGGCACGGCCGCGATACCCAGAGCCCCAGCCCCCGACCTACCCAGCCCCGGAACCTGCCGCTTCACCTGCTCTGTACACATGCGGCCACCTTAGTTCACCGTTATCAACAAGTTTTTTTCTTCATACTTTTGGCTGACACGTTGTTGGAGAAATAAACCCGGGAGGTTACAACTGATATGACCTTGGGTTAAGCATCCAAAGCAGAGTCTTCTGCCCTTGAGGAATTCAATTTTCTCTTTGTTCGACTGACTTCTGAACTTGTTGCATGCACTCAGTGTCATCTGCTACTGGTATGACACTGGTAGCAAAGCCGGATCTTTTTTTCAGTCCACCTCCTTTGGTTGCTTGTGCGCTTGACTTGGGCTTGGCTTTCTCGTCGGATGACTCTTTGACCTCACCGAAAAGTGGATCTGTGACTATTTTAGCCTGCCTGTCAATGAACCTCACGAGATCTGAGAACTTGTCTCTCCTTCCTTCTTTCTCTTGCACCTCAAATGCAATAACCCTCTATCTTCTAAAGTCTAAAGGGCAGCTCTGAGATGATGATTCTGAGGTTAGCCGGGTTGCCCATCTCCTCAATGTATTTAATGTCCTGCATGATGTTACATCCACTGAGAAAGATGGAAAAACTGTGAAGTAACTTGGCATCTTCTGACTTTTTCTGAGGCCATTTAATGGCCTTGTCTATGTAGGCTGTAGAGATGTTTAGCTCATTGCCACAGTGATAGAGCAACAGTTTTCTCACTTCATTGTAGCCCTGTTGTCCACTCATGTGCTGGCAGCTTCTCACCAGATCTCTAGGTTCACCGCTGGTGAATTGCTCTAGATAGTACAATCGGTCGTCATCACTATCAGTTCTACTGCGAATGATGTGTTCAAAAGCTTTCAGGAAAGGCAGGAACTCAAATAGATCTCCACTAAACAGTATTACGTCATTAAATTCAACTGGCCTTTCGTCGCTGCTTCTACTTGTATTGTCACTGTTTAGCTTTACTTGCAGGTGCTGCTCAGCTCTGACATGGTTATAACTTGCATCATTCTCTCGTTTCATTCAGCTGCTGCTTGTTTTTGGTTTTACAGCTGGAGTGTGGTGGAGGCTGGTTGTCGGTGCAGGCACACTTTTATTAAGGTTAGAGTTCATCCCATCATGACCTTTCTCAGAATGTTCATATTCCTCCAGAATTTGTATTTTTGCAGTAGATTCAGAAATGGCAGTTTCAACATCTAACTTAAGCATTTTAGCCTTCAACTGAACCTCTTCTAATGGTAGTGCCTGTTTCTCTTTCAGTGTGTCAGCGCATGCGAGCAAAGCTGCACAGTTGGCTTCCTCTCTTTGACGAACTGACAAATTAGAGGAGACTTTAGATGAATTTGAAGAGCGTTTGCTACGTACACTTGATGCCACACCAGGACTAGCGCTTTTCATGGATGCACTATCACATGGATTTACATCTTCATCATCAGGCTCAGCTTGCTGTCTTACTTCAACTATCCACTGCTCAGTTTTAGCCAAGAAATGTTGACATCGGACTAGTTTTGGCTGGAATCAGTAAAGCTGATCAGCCTCCCTTTCTTCATCTGGCAACAGCTGACATACTGTACTGCATCATTTGCTTGGGTAAACTCATTCATTAGTTTTGAGTATTCACTAAGGTGATCACTTTCAACAGTGTATGCAGAACAATCATTTTCCATAAGGCTTCTATATTTTTTGTTTTGGAGGTAAGTTGAAATAATGCCCGCTTCCTTGGGTTCATTTGCTTGTGGAGTTTTTCTTCCATGGCCTTTGCCGTTGTAGTATATTATACTGTATTTCATTAATCACATGTCTGTATTATTCTCATGTAGTAATCATTATATAGAATAATGAATAAACCTCAAATTAGTTTGAACTGTGTTAATTCAAGGCTCAACAGAGGGCCTTTGTCTTTGTCTCCGAGTCATCGTTGGCGAATGGTCACCTTTGAAGTGATTAGTTTGTAACATGATCCTAGGAAGGACCCAGGTAGGCCCTGTGTCTGAAAGGGGGGGCAAAGATCAGCTGATACCTTGACCATTCAGAAGACTAGTTGATATTTTGTGACCATATCTGGTGTTGATGAACATTCTTTGTATGCAAATTTGTTTGTAATGTGATTTCTGGCTTGGAGCCAGGTTAAAAGCTGTGGCCCCTCCATGAGAACCTTAGTATTGCCTTAAGTTCCAACCCCTGTGTTAGGCTTGCTCAATAAATTGTTAATTCAACCGTTTTTTCCTCCTTGAAGTTCTGTTCCACACGAAGTTTATGCATTTGAAATACACCGCATTTTTGGCGACGGGGATGGGATAGCAAAATAGCAAAGATCAAGACAACGGATTGTTGCCTCTTTTCGACAAGATTAACGACCAAAGCTCTGCTTCCCTGGGGACGCCCGGAGAAGAGACCACGAGCCGGGAGGCGACTGCTGTTGTTCTGTGAGTTATAGAACTTAATTGTCTTGACAGAAAAAAATGCTATTGCTATAAAGAACTTCCGATAAATAAGGAGAAGAGATTTAAAAAATTGTTTAATTAAGTCGCATATGTTTGCGCAGGTCTTTAAACTGATGAAGACGCATATGTTTGCGCGAGGCTTGTATGTTCAGGTCTGTAAATGAAGAAGCATATGTTTGCATAAGTTTAGCAGAGACTTGTATGCAAAGTAAGCCTGACTGCTGATTAATGCTCATTAGTTGAAGTAGACTGATCACCTGATTTAATTATTTTGAGTTGTTGATATGCATTGGAGGCTTGCTGTTTTATGATAGGTGATTGATTGGTTTGGTTATTTGATTTGATAATAAGGATAAATGGTTAGTTCAATAATTGATTAATTATTCAATATGTTATTGATTTCTTGATTAATTATTTATAGTTATTCAACTTTTTATTATTATATAATCATTTTCATTCTACTTGAGCATATTTGCTGATATTGAATATAAGTGGTTTTGATGATGTTTAGTTTTTAATGGATGTAGATGGTTTTATGTTGACTTTTGCAATTATTGCGTGACTGGTGGTCTGTTTGGTATTTGGATTAGAGGTGTCTTGGTTGTTTTTGATAGAGTAAACATCAGTTTATGGGTCTGCTTTAGTAGAGTGGTATAGACCTACATACATATATTACGCTTTGCATATTGTGTGTGTGGTGTGAAAGAACTGAGTGGACGGACAGTGGGACTCCACTTGCTGATAGGCAAAGTGGTGTAGACATTTTGATGTCTATGTCAAAACCTTTTTTATTTTAATTTATTATTTTCTGGCATAACAGCAGTTAATGAGGGTATTGTCCTCTGGCGCACAATACCCTAAGCTTGTGTTAAATCAGGCTTTGTGGTTTTTAATTAGTTGTAATCAAAAGTGCTTAATGAGGCCGATCGCTCCCTGTGCTGAAGACTAGGGTTGAGATTTGAGCAAGATTAGTACGGGTATAGGAAGTCTTGTCAGAGCAAGAAAAGTTGCATGTCCGTGAGTGATTGAGTGTTCATTCCTTTATTAATTACATAATTGATATAGCTTCATTCTAATACGGTTGAATTCTTAAGAGGTTTATTAATAGTTTTGATTTTTTTAACAGTTTATAAATGTTTGAGGATTCCAACATGCCATCTGAAATAGGTGTTAATGTGTCCATGCTTACACCAGTGGAACAATTTGAACGTGATTATCCACTGGTGAAGGGCATTGGTGCTATATCTAAATCTTGGGCACGGAGATGGTCTGATGTTTCACATCCTTGGCCGTCATCAGGGAGTTTTGATGAGGAGACTGTTCGAAACATGAGTGTTTTGATCGATGCACATAAAGCACATAAGAAGACTGGAAGACAAGGTAAAAAACTAAAACAAAAGAGAGACATTGAACTTGGAGTCTTGACACTGTTCAGTAAAGTGGGATGGAGGCAGAAAGCAGTATTGGAAGCAGCAGCCATTACAGCTCAAACTGAGATGAAGGAAGTCAACAGCAAGATGGACAAGCTGTTGAGTGAAATTCATGCTCCGTTCTCACACGGCTCCAGTTTTGACCCCGCCTCCCTATGACGTTAAGAGGGAATCTACTAAGGTTTATCCACAGTTACCCGTGCTAAATACTGAGGGAAGATATGTCATCACAGATGATAATGATGACATTCTGCAGACGGGAAAAGCCAGAACGACCATCACCACCCATCCTGATGCGAAGCGAAAAACCAGGAAGTTAGCCCAACCTTTGACACCAGTTGAAAAGAAGAAGAAGAAGAAAAACAAAAGGGGAAAACATGAAAGGGACAGTGATTCTTCCGAAGATGGAGGAGCAAATATTGGAGGATATGATGAAAGTATTAGAAGGATTATGGCACGTGCTGAAGAGAAAGGAAGGTTTGCTAATGAAACAGACTCTAGTAGCATTAGTGATTAAGAGAGCGAGGAGTCTGACTCGAATGATGATGATACAACGAGGACCAAGGAACAAGTGGAAGTAGAATTGAAGGAATTGAGGAAGAAGTTGGAGGACATCAACATGCCAAAGGCTAAATTTAAAACTGAAATGGTAGTGGCTCAGAACGAGGGAAATGTGGATCAAAGTGCTTGGTTGAATAAGGCATTGACGAATCTTACTGCAATCAGTACGGTGATACAGGCTCGAACGCGTCAAATGGAAGAGCACTTGGATAGATATGACCTTCGTCGAAGACCTAGCAAATCAAAGGAAAAAGATGAATCAAAAGACAAATGCACATTAAAAAAGAAGAAAAAATCTAAGAGAAAAAGTGCAGTGAAGATGTTTCCAGTGGTGATTAGTGGCGCTCATATGAATTACAAGCCCTGGCAGGCTAGTGACATGTCTGCAATCTTGGATAAACTGCCAATCCTCCAAGAAGGCGCCCATCCTTGGACGACGAAAGTTGATCAGTTATCACAAGGCATCTCACTCACCATGGGTGATATTAAGAGGATCCTGTCTTCAGTGATAGGTGTGCAGCCAATGGAAGCGATCCTGGAGAAGGCTGGACTTGGAAGATTTGTTCGTACAGCAGTTTATGATGCTGAACTTTTTGCAGGCAGTCGGAAAAAGGAACGTGCCTTGAAGGAACAAGATGCAGAGTTGAAGAGGAAACTTACCCAAACCCAGCTATTGGATGGAAAATGGAAAGAAAAGGGGAAGAAACAAGCTGTTGTTTTGCAGAATGAACAACCACAGATTCAACTCGACACAACTTCAACAATTGTCATTAATGCAATCTTCACTCCCATTCCCTGTTTTTCAACAGCCTCAGACATGGAGAGATGTGTAAGAGGCTTATTATTAATTCTGAAGAATTCAAAATCAATTCGAAAAAAAAAAAGAAAAAAAAAGAAAAAAGGGGGGAGGTGAAGAGGAAGTCGATCACGTCATTGGACAGGTGTCCTCAGCTCCAAGCAATGCCAAGAGTCATGTCATCAGAGGATGATGAGTTACCAACTCAACCTAGAGGGTCAAGACCAGCCAGGGGCCTCATTTATCAAAGAGCGTGTAAATTCAGGTGTAAAAGAGGGCGTACGACGAAAACGCGGAAAATGCGAAATGTAGCGTACGACGAGAATATTTACACGCTTTTCGGATCTATCAAAAATGTCGTACGCCATTTCCTGCACGAAAAATCCGACGCTGGCGGAGAAGAGAGCGTACGCGCACACGCCCCGTGTTCCGCCCTCTCCACGCCCAAATCCAACCATATATGGTCAAAACTATGACAGCGCACAACGTGGATACCCCGGAAGGAACCGACATAATATAGCGTGGAGCATAGGACAGACAAAGACGTTTATGGAAAAACACGGAAAGAAGAGAAACTTTTCGGAGACGGAGGTGCATGTGCTTGTTGGTGAGGTCCACGCGGAAGGTAAGCTATTTGTACGAGCCTACATTTGTCTGATTGCTCCTACAGTTTAGGTAGCCTACTGTACGTTTCGTGCATCCTGTATGTGGCGTAGGCTACACGGACATGCTGTATTATGTGGCTGTGAGGAAAGCAAACATTCCACACATTCTGTGGTAGGCTATGATTGATTTAGGACCAAAAACAGGGAACGATAACACAGATGACCACTTCATAATGTTAGACCACATTAAACATTTTCCCCTCTGGGAAATTTAGACTCTCATCTAAATCACCCGGTAAATCACACTTAAGCATTTATTTGGCTGCCAACAGAAAAACATATCAATTGAATATGGCTACACAATAAAATGTTTAATGCATAATCAAGTTAACAGACAAACTCAAAGAAAATGACTGAAATTGTTTCTCCAGACTCTGACGTGGGGTGGGACTCAGAGGAGGGGGAGTCTGCAGTGGTCCTTGACCTGACGGTCGTGCCCCCGCCGGTTGCAGCCTCTACATCCAGCGCCACGACCTCCAGTGCCTCCACCTCCAGCGCACCGGCCTCCACCTCCAGTGCCATCTCCAGCGCCTCCGTCTCCGTCTCCACCGCCCACGCCTCCACCTCCGGCTGCCAGCGTCCCTGCCTCAAGGGTCCCTGAGGGCTGGGCTTCCTATCAGACGCTGTGCTGGAGGCTCATGACCCTAGAGGCCCAGAGGGAAATGGCAGAAGGGATTGGGGCAGTTGTGCAGCAGTTGGTGGAGGTCACCACACTACACCACCAGAGCCAACAGGACATCCTCACTGCACTTCATTCCCTCACACATGCTGTCACGGACCTCACACTGTCACTCACTACCACACTCACGGACCTCACACAGTCACTCACTACCACACTCAAGGACCTCACACAGTCACTCACTGCCACACTCACGGACCTCACACATTCACTCACAAACGCACTCACACACCTCACACAGTCACCCACCAACAGACAATAAAATGGTAGAAATGTGAACCTTACTTGTTTGTGTCTTCATAGCTGGCGCATGACCTCAGTGTGGGCCCTTTGGCCCCGCTGGTAAACCTCATGACGGGGAGGGGGCTGAGGGCTTGGGTCCTCATTTTGTGGTGGGGTCTTGACTGGTTCTCATTCTTATCAGCTTTGAATATACATCTTGGCAAACATAACAGAATGATGTACAAGGAGGGGACAGATACCTAGTGAAAGTACTATTGGTTGCTAGTAAAAAGACAATAATGAGGGCTTGGTATAAGGTGGAACCCCCAACCAAGGAGCAGTGGTGGGTGTTGTGGAGGAGATTTATGAGATTTATTTATGCATTGAGGATGCAGGAAGGAAAGTTTGAAGGGAGATGGGAAAATGGATGGATTATAGAAGGAAGTGTGATGATACCACTAATATTAAAATTGTCATATTTGAGTAAGAAAAAAAAGCTGCATGGATGGAAGTACCCATAAGCTGTTATTGTAAGTTTTTATGTTTTATTGTATTGTCGTTGTATGGATGGAAAATGCTAAGAAAGATTAAAGTAAATAAGACAAAGAATATGTATCTTGGCTATGCACACACCAACAAGCCAGCCGTCACGCGCAGCGCCTGCCTCCAGTCTAGTCCCTACCCTGCTGTGCGCCAGGATGAATGAGTCATGCGTGGAGCCAGGCCACCGTGCCACTACACTTGTGATGAGCATGTCGGCGTCACATATGATTTGGGTATTTATAGTGTGCACATTTTAGCGATTCACATAGACGTATTCATTCACTGATGGTGCCCTTATGTGGGTGCAGTCGCCATCGCCGTCACCTCTTTGGAGTTCTATCTCGGCCAGTAGGCCGAGTAGCGCCGGATTCATTTAGGCTCGCATTACGCACAGGAGGACTGTCATTTATATGCTTACCAAACAGCAAACAGGTCCACATGATCACATATTACTGACAATCTAATTGGTCAATTATTGCCGTTTGATGGCATTAGGTGTGTGACATATAGCGCGGAAAGGTTTGGGACAGCGCATAGGTTCAGTTTGGGGAACAAATCCATATCGGACCATGAATGAGCCGGTTAGAGGACACGTCTAATCTTGCATTGCGATATATGTTTGTGCTGAATTGGGCTATTAGCCTACATGATTGTGCGTTCAGAAACTGTCGCTCTTATTCTCTCCATCAAACATTGTAATTCACCGACGCACCACCTGCGTCGCCAGTTTCCCCTGTGTTCAAAAAGGGTGTAGAAAACCGTGTAAATCGGTAGGACAAGTTGAGAGGTGTCCTACAAAAGCGCGTAGAAGGGCGACTAAATTTTCGCCCTTTCGGCTTGATAAATCGCAATGTGGGGGGGGGAAAATGGCGTACGCCTGAAATCGCGAAAAAGACTGTGTAAAATATGGCGTACCTCAATGATAAATGAGGCCCCTGGACGAAGACAAAACCCTGATCGCAGGAGGACTATGTCACCTAGTGCTAGGGATGCGCATCGAAAACCGGTTCTTGTTCAGAACCGGTTCCCAGTGAATCGATTCCTTGGTATCGTTAGCCAAAATCCTTAACGATTCCGTTATCGATTCCTGTTGTTGCTGCGCATGCGCGATGACGACGCACGCATGATGCCTTGTTTTGTTTTATTAGACCACGGTAGAAGAAGCCAGCAACATGTCGTCTAGGCATAAACGTTCGAAAGTGTGGTTACATTTCACGCGACAAGATGACAACACGGCCACTTGCAATGCTTGCAAAAAACGTATATCACCAAAGGGGGGAAATACTACAAATATGCAAAAACATTTTGCCACACAGCATGCGATAACTTTGCAGGAATGTCCCGTTTTTGATGCGCTCCAGGGTGACGACAGCAGCGCAGCTAATGTGTAGTCAAAGGTAAACTCCTCCAGAGCCCCTGTCTATTGTGTTAGTGCCATTTGTTTAATTGTGTAAACCAGCTTTCACTATATGAATAATCTCCATTTCCATCCATGTAATTTAGATGATGACGTTCAGAGTCAGGCTCGTGGTCGGTCTGGGTCAGAGGCTACTTCTTGTAGAAGTAGTAGAATTGTTAATTCTCCATACAGTTGATGGTTGCAGACCTACTCGGTTCCATTTGGAATTCACTCGATTGTATTTGTTGCCAGTTGCCGCTGCTAGTTTTATTTTTGTCAGCTCAGCTCATATACCCTTTTTAAATGGAAGGAGCATTGTAATTTCTACTAGTAACATGTAAGACTGATTTGAAAAATACTGATTTGTTTATGTCAGTTTTATTTTTAGTTCAAGGTGAATACACCTAAAAAACAGCACTGTAATTGGCATGTTCAAAGTATATATAAAATAAAATTTATGTTAATAAACCTGTTTGTACTCTTTTGCCCAATGAGAATCGATAAGAGAATCGATAAGGAATTGGAATCGCTAAAATCTTATCAATATCTATCCCTACCTAGTGCACAGGTGTGTCTTCACTGTCAGGAGGTGCCATGGGAAAAATCTAGAGATTAAGAAGGAATTATAGTCTATCCCTGTTTGGATGAGTCATCGAGATCAATCACAGAAAGAAGATGTATGGAGAGCAAAGTTGAAGGTGGAAATGGCTATTCGTAGCCGGAAGAAAAGACAGCTGATCTCCATTGAAGCTGAGTTGAGGAGTACAGTCAGACTTCTGTGTGACTGTTTAGGCATAGCACCTATTACCATCAAGTGACTAAAAGACAATGTGGGGATGATGATGATGATGATGACAGTCTCCCCAGATTGACGTGAACAGTTGAAGGAAAGTAGAAGTCAAGCAGGAAGTGGACATGGCTTGAAGGTCAAGGAAGGACCTGTGCCATGGAAATACAACACCTGATGGACAGTGACGCAGGAGTCTACAGGTGCATGAAGGAAGTGAACAACAAGAAATCAGTGACAGTGGCGACAATAACCTTGAAGGAGCAGAAGAACAGAGAGTCGACCCCCACAGTACAAACCACTACAAGAGTGTTGACGAAAGATGTCTGGAAGGAAGTAATGGAGACATGAATAAAATTAATCAACTACTGGTGTGTCAAAGATCCACAACACAACAAGAATTTCTTACGTCTCCAGCATCCATTTTTGAGAAGAGGGATAACGGACTCTCCACCTACGTTGTCACCACTGAGCCTGAGCTCATTCCTTAAGTTTAAGTGATAAGGAATACTTCTATTACATCTGTGACATTTTTGAGAAATACTCGTCTCCAGAAGGTTATTATAGAAGCCAGCTAGTTGAATGTAGACTCTGGAGCATGAACCATTTTTTTGTTCAGATAAAAAAATGTCATATTGTGTTGTATGGTTATTGATGCTTTTATGTTTAGTTATTGTGTTCCTGTTTTGAAGAAATGTGTGATGCAAAATATTGAAAGAGTGATGAAGGTTCAGGTTGTTTAGTTTATTACGGAATCTTGTCATAATGGTAGGAGTATTCAGTTATGGATTCTTATAACACACGTTAGATAATTGGGCTATAATGCTGTTTAGTCATTCCAATGGTTCGGATTCTTGATGAAGTTGGTTACTATGAAGGTAGATTTGGGTCAAAACTCGAGAGGTTGTAGATTCGATTTGAGAACTTGTACAAAAAAGATGTGCCCTTGTATCTTGATATTTGCACCTGCAGACTCGATTTGAGAACATGTACAATAAATATGTGCACTTGTATCTTGATATTTTCACCTGCAGACTCGATTTGAGAACTTGAATCAAAGTTGCTTGTTGAGAATTGTATCTGCAGAATATGTCCAGAAACCTGTGACTTTTGCACCTGCAATACGTTTACAGTACAACCACAAATCGGCGCTCACAACCTCTCAAATCTGACATTACAAGTTCAAATCCTCGCGCCTCCAGTTTTGTCCTATAGTCCTCGATAAATTTGGTCAAAACTCACTTGTCAATTTGAGAACTTGTACAATAAAGATGTGCACTTGTATCTTGATATTTCCACTCGCAGACTCGATTTGAGAACTTGTACAATAAATATGTGCACTTGTATCTTGACATTTGCACACGCAGACTCGACGTGAGAACTTGTAGCCTACAATAAGAATCTGAAGTTGTATGTTGAGAATTGCATCCGCAGAATATGTCCACAAACCTGTGACTTTTGCACTTGCAATCCGTTTGCAGTACAACCACAAATCGGCGCTCACAACCTCTCAAATCTGACAATACAAGTTCAAATCCTCGCCCCTCCAGTTTTGTCCCATATATTCCTGATAAATTTGGGTCAAAACTCACTTGTAACTTTTAAACCGAGAGGCGTAACTTGTAAACAGAGAGGCGAGAGCAGGTTGGGGGGCGGGATGCAGTGAGTGATTGAGTGCAGTGCTTGGCCAATCATAAGAGAGGACTTTCGAGAGTGCTTGACCAATCACAAGAGAGGACTTTGACTCATTTTGCGCGGAGATTAGAGCCCAGAGATGACAGGATGGATCAGTCCCGCACTCCGACTCCTAGGGTAAGTGTAGCTAGCTATATTCCCAAAAAGTAGTTTGTTACTCTCTAAACCTTATCGGTATTATGCTCCACTTGTTCTTTTTCTTTCATCAACGTCCCTCAAATGGTAAATTGTTACCTAGTAATGCTAGCTAGCTCATGAGTATGAAAGCTAGCTAACGTTAGCACTAGCTATCTTAGCTAACATTAAGTTAGCAAGTGGAGTGATTGTGATTGCGCTAGCTAGCGAAGAAATGTTTAACTAACCTACCAGCTTTTTTATTTTTTTTATTTCTATGCTTGGTATATAACGTTAATGATATCCATTGTTGATGTCCATTTCTGAAAACTTGCAAGCTAATGCCAGTGGCTATATTTGATTTTTTTTTCAGGTAAATTCAGACATTCACATTGAAAATGCTGTGAGAAATCTCCTCAGCTGCGTGAGAAATGCTAGCAGCCCACAACCCACACAAACCAGCAGTGTTTTAGACTGTTCCACAGTAGGTAACGTTATGCCCGTGGCAACATCAGTCAGTGGTGCCCTAGGGGTTGGCCATCCTGATAGGAGACCTAACACAGTGCAACAAGAAATGCAAAGGTAGGTATTGGTATTAATAGTATAACTTTACTAAAACTCCTCATTTTGACTATGTAGGCATACATGTTTTTTGAACATTGAGCAGCAAAACAATGGCTAGTTTGCGATGTCTAGCGATATCTAACAAACAGGTTATTTATGAGTTTGAGCTATAGCAATATTAGGGTATCTTTGTGGATACTATAGTTAATATAAATTTGGAAATAAGATTAACAGGAGTCACGCAAAAAAAACAGCCAGGAGTGTTTTTGTTTCAATTATGAAACGAATTGCTATTCAGTTCAAACCATCAAACATGTATTTGTCTTGTTTCTCTCATTGCACACTCGCTCTGCCTTCCAATGAGAAGATAGGCATTTTGGGGCCTGCTTGGCTCTGCACCTGTGGCCTCTTGTCAATCACTGTGTGCCTTCTCTTGACGGTGCGTGCTCAATGTTGCTGTCCATTGGCCTAGTGCTGAACCATCAATTCTCACAAACATAGATATATATATTGTCGTGTAAAATAATTTACTATGTCTTAGGTCAATTTTCAAGAAATAAATCCAAGTTCAGACTAGTTTCAAAGTTTCAAAATAAATAAATTCAGAGTCCGAAAAGAAAACAAGTTTGAGGCACCAGGAGTCCAATGCAATGACTTTATTGCTTCTTCAGAAACAAAAATAGCAGTAAAGCCGGTGCCTCCCGGGAGTGAGACACACTTCTAACGTCTTTGTGTTATGGCTTATATAGTCTGCCACCACCCCCTCTTTCTTGACCACATCCCACTTTCCAAACATCATCCCTACTTTGGCACAAATCCAATGGTGTTTAATATGTCGGCTCAGCAACAACCTATGCCCAAATATGTCCTTACAGTACACCATTATTTCCTGCCAGGGGGAAAATAGGGAGAAAGTTGGGGAACCCTATCGGTACATGGGCAATTGTAGACTGTTTTCGTATACAAGACTGCAGTGCAACTCCATTTTCAACAGATCAGTTCCCTGTGGCTACATCTAGTGGTGGCATTTGATATTACTGTTGAGCAGTTTATTATTGGTTTCATCTAGTATCACTCTTGAGCAGATTAGCATTTAAAGTTCTGGCTATGTAAAACAATTTATACCATAGGATGATTATGATTACAATATTATGAAATGATTAAAATGCAGGGGAGCTAAATCAAATTAAATCACAACAATATATAGAACTTTATTGAAGGATAAACCCCTTGAGATGAATCATCTTGTTTTCAAGGGGGTCCTTCAAACACAAATCAAAAGAAAATTACAGAAACACATAGACACATACAAGAACAACACCCACACAAACATCATTAATAATAGCTCCTACAGGTCTTCCTACCATATAAAACGATTGCACAAATAAATGTTTTATGGAAGTGGAAAATGACATTGCTGGAAAATGACATTGCTGCTATATTTAATATGAAATGTATATTTAAATATAATGTATGGCCGTTGTCCTGTTTACTGCTTTCAGTGACAACACACAGCAGTTCGACAATGTTGGTAACGTTATATGACGCCTGGTGTCCAAGACAGTTTCCTCACTGGGAAAATAAAAGTCTTTTTGGATTTGTCACGAAAAAGAGATTATTTTAGAAGCAGGGAGCACACCAGCCATGGAACACAAACGGAGATGGAAATATATTTTGGTAACTGTTGGCTTGGTTGGACAGCTGCATGTTAAACGTACAAAATTCTAACAACAACTGAGTTGGCTTGAAAAAAAATTCAACCTGCAATATGCTCTTTAATATCCTTGAAAAGGGTAACCTGAAGCTTTTTGAACATTGCCATAATATTGTAGCCTTGTGAGACCATCCTGATATCGCGAGCTCACATTGTTTCACTCCCACACATCAGTCTGGAAAAGATCCATTGAGTTATACGTTTCCTGCACAATTGCCAAATAAACGGCCAATCAGACGGGCAGGATTTAAAATATGCTTTCGCTCTTCTCCCGACTGGCTTGATTTACCAGCTGGTTCGTTGATCTGATTGGTTAAAGTTAGCGTGGTAGACGGTAATAAACAGATCTTTCATTCAATTACCTGCGCAGTAGTTTTTTGAAAGTGTCTGCCCATTTAGAAACGATTTCCAACAGAGCTTGTGTGAAACAAACCATCTGGCGCGCGTCAGGTTAATAATGTTCTATTTTACTTCCATTAAAATATTCTATGTACACATTACTTTTACAAACATAAAATACAGCAGATACAATAACCCATATTAATGTTGTCCAGTCTTATTCTTATTGAAAAGGACTGTTTCATTACAGATCTTTTCCTGCATTGTTCCATGGAAGTCGGAGGCTGAAAAGAAAGGCACCTGAACCTGCAAGAGCAACACCTTTGAAGTTCTTCGAACTCCTGTTCTGCTTGCTGTCTGAAAATACCAATAAGACTCCAAAAAATGAAACACCGCTTTTGCAAGCGGTTTAGGAAGGAGAACCGTGAATCTTGCAGAAGACGCTGATCACACAGAGGTGAGCCAGTTGGCAAAAACTGAAGCTTAGTATAGCTATGCTATTTTGGACATTAAAATTGCACTGGCTCAATTCTGAAGCAATCAATGCAAGGATGGTCTGGATGATTTAGATTCATGGAAGACACATCTCAAATAGACCAATTCCATTGTTTACAAACAGTGCTGTTGCATGCGCACCCTGGTGGCAGAAAAGAACACTGCGGAGGAGAACACCCGTCAGTTAATTAATCGCGTGTCCGATCAGCTTTCCCAACTTTCGTTATTGACATGGGTGCTGAGCGGCTCAGCTTCGCTCAGAGCGAAGAACGCACTAAACGGGTTGCAGAGTTCTGGCTAGCATTTCAGTTTGTTGGCAATTCGTTCTGATAACTGGTCAGTTGATTTTGCACATCAAACAAACAACAATAACCTTTAGCCTATCATTCATGGCTTGCTAGTGCTCATTATTTGTTGCTATGGAATGCAGACCCGTTGTCATTGCTAGATGGCAGTTGCTCAGCGTGCATATAGTTTTTGAGTCATCATAAGTTGCGTGCGCAAACTGGTGGCACGATTATGACATGAACTGGAAATTGGTCTATAGGCCTTAATGTCCAAAATAGCATAGTTTAAGTTTGTTGTACACTGATAAAAGATACCCCAACATTTGTTTTGTAGTGTCCTTAGATTATTTGTTTGTTCAGCCACGAAGGGCAATATTACCTATTTCTATAGTCTTATTACATGTGTTGCCTGAAGCTATTTCTCTGAATCTTCAGATAACCAGAGTACTGCTCCAGGATTACCCCAAGTTTAACAAGGTGCAAGGTGGTTGGCTACTTCAAAAAGCCTCAGGTAAGTTTATGACACTAAACACATTATCCACTTTGTTCAGTCACACTTATACTCTGGAAACAAGTCTGACCATCCATTGTTTGATTTAATGTGTCTTTAAAAGGGGGCAGTGGGCAGTGTAAGATGACTCCGCTTCCCCAGACTTCCCAAGGCTACACTGCTAAATTACTGAAGACCTCCTCGAACAATGGCAAAAACATGATATACGTTGTACCCCTCCAAGAAGCAATTGACACAGCCCCCTTACCATACGATGCGCCTGAGTTTGAAAACATGCCTAAGAACATCTGCATGACCTGTGGAAAATTAGTTCCACTGCAGCTGTTGCCGGGTCACATATCACATTGTCAGTGTGATAACAATGTAAGTGAACTGATTTAGTGCTAATTACAAAAGAGTAGTTCCACTGTTTTAGTTAGCTGCATGATTGTTGAAAAAAATGACCTTTGTTATAGAATAGCACATCAGAAGAGGAGGAACAACAGAGCCAAGACCCAGAGGTGGTTTGTATGGTAAGAAGTTATTCTGGTTAAAAATAAAGAAATTGCCCAATCTTAAATTGAATCATAATCCCCAGCTGGCCGCTTTACCTCCCGGGAATGTAATTGATATCATCCACTGCACAGGAAACCTGTCCAATATGTGGAGACAGAATTGCTGCTGCGATGCTTTACCATGCAAGTTCTTGTGGGGAAAGGTATTGTAAAGATTGCAGTGGTGTGTTGACATTAGTAAAGCCCCAAACGCACTGGAAGAGTCAATTGACGCACTTCATTTGACTCGCCTCATTTGACGCTCCTATGGTGCACTGCAGGCGTCAGCTTTGATAGGGAGCTGATTTAATTTAGATTGATTTGTCCCCATTTGACGCTCCAAAATGGAAACAAGTTCAGAGTAGAAGCATCAAGGCAGTTTTGGTGCGTGATCTGCCATTTAAAACAATTGGTGTACTTCAAAACGCTAGCGTCAGACTCTTCCAGTGCGTCTGGGGCTTAAGACTGCTTTTTCTTTAGAACAGACAAGTGAAACCAGTCCATAATAGGTGAATTGAACATTTACTCAAACCATTATAAAGTCCCTGAAATTTTAGATGGACCGTATTTGACTGCCCAAAATGTTCATGTTTAGGTTTATGTTATATGCTTTAAGTATATTTCAAATTCAATTGTGTCTTCAACTTCCTTTCTTCAAGAGAAGTCAAGATAGTCATTTGTATGTTTTTGATTATGTACTGTATGTTTTTGATTATGTGATTTGTGGTGTGTGTGTGTGTGTGTGTGTTTTATTATATAGTTGTCCGGAATGGGAAGACAATACCTCATTACCCTCATTCCTAGAGGTTGCTGGAAGCAATGTCACAGAGAGCAACACTGCCAGCCAAGTTGGTACAGGCCAGTTAACATCTGGAACATCAACAGGTGTAACACCCGGAACATCAACAAGTGTAACACCCGGAACATCAACAGGTGTAACACCCGGAACATCAACAGGTGTAACACCCAGAACATCAACAGGTGTAACACCCAGAACATCAACAGGTGTTCCATCAGAAGCAGCACCTTCAATACCTGAAGCTGGTAGTTTTCCCCCTCTTCTGCTTTTTCAGTTCTCTCCAACAACAGAATGTGAATATCAATCAATCAAAGCTTTATTTATATAGCGCATTTCATACCCAGAGGCAACACAATGCGCTTTACAGAGAACAAGGGAGGTGGGCATACGACCCACTCTCTACATATTCCAGAGGGAAGCAAAAAAACAGTAATCACCCGGGGGCCAGATAAGTGAGCTGTAAAAATTCTTCCCTGACCCCTCTCAACAAGGCGATCGAGCAAGCTCCTGGAGTATGTTTCTCTACCGGCTAATAACATTTATAAAGCAATACATTACATTAAATTACATTTCAGAGTAAGAGAGGCTAAAAAAGCAACATAGGAGAGAGGACATTCTACGGACATGCTACGACATCCACAGCAGACACGGGGGTATCTATCGGACTCCGGGAGGTCTGCTGGTGACAGTGGGGCATCCACTGGACCTGGATATATTAATGAATATTTTCCCCAGGGTATTGAGCCATGCAGAAATATACCTAATTTATATTTAAAGGATAAGTTAGCTATTTTGGACATTAGGGCCTATTTGGCTAGAGACCACCCTTTCACTTACACGCACTTGTTTACAGGCTTGCCCCCAGCTACAATAGAAGTGGGCAGGGTTGTTTCGAAAACAAAGCTAAAAAACTATGCTTACCCTTTCTCAGTATGCTCCCCTATTCAAAGCATCGCAATCAGAATTTTTTATGTGCTTTGTATGGCTTGTACATAAGTATTCCACCCCCCACCACCGCACATCTCGCAGAGGACTATTTGGCGGGGGAGGGGAAGTTGTCCCGCACCGGCTGTTTACAAAACTGTCTAGTGAGCGTTCTGTTTATTTCCCTGCAGAAAGCATATAAAACAATTTGGATTGCAACACATTTAATACATGAAAAAGCATTGTCTTAGTTTGTCTTAGTTTATGAAACGTCCCTGTCCACTTCCATTGTAGCCAGGCGCGAGCCTGAAAACATTCTGTCGCTCACTCAATACTGAAGCAATCAGTGAAAGGGTGGTCTTTGTGTTTCAAATAGGCCCTAATGTCCAAAAAAGTGGACTTATCCTTTAGCAACATTACTTTTTTTCCTCCCAGAATGGAAGAGGGCGGTGGTTCCAAAGAGGGCAGCAGAACTGTATATAAAGTCTGTGCTAGAGCAGAAAGAAAATGAGCCTACACTGAAATGTAGAATAGACATCAGAGAGGGTGCAGAGGCCCAAGAGGGCCAAATAATCCAAGGTCCCGAAGGTTGACTGGGCAAGGCCACTTCAATGCAGACTCGAAGGTAACACACTGTAACCAACAATGAACCAGATGTTAAATTATCACTTTGTTTCAGCACCTAGTTGACACCTAGCCATCTTCATGCTTAAGTGGTTCAATAATATAGTCTGATACACATTGTTGATGTAGTTTCATTATCTTTTGAAAAATTTGCCATTTTTTAGGTGATGTAGCCACTGGAGAGGGTGTTAACCGCCATTTCTTCAGCCTAGTAATGCACAAGTTGCAGACTGGTTTCCTCGTTGATCTTGGTTAGTCATTTCAACAAAGTCCTCTTGTATTAGATAACATCTCTGCAATCATCTGAATGATTTAGCGAAATTGTGTTGTGTTGAAACCATTCTTTTACTAACTGTCCCATGCTCCCTTTGCAGGAATTGGAAAGGGAACTGTGCTGTTTGAGGGCCAACCTGACCACCTTATCCTTACTATCTCTCAAGTGCTTGTGCAGAGTGACTTGTTCCAAGTGGCAGGGAGGATGATAGGTCACTCCTTACTTTACGGAGGCCCTTCGCTGGCAGGTTTCAGTCCAGCAGTCCTCCATGTCCTGTTAGGTGGCTCCCCACAGACTGCAACCATCTTGCTTGAGGATGTGGGAGACATTGACATCCGACAGACAATAGAGATGGTAGGTTGGTGGGAATGTACAGTATATGTGGCACAAACCTGTCCCCATATTCAAATACATGTCTTAACTATCTATAAAGCTTACTCTAGGTGATGAGCTGACGGAGGATCAGATGGAAGCTGTTAATCAGTTGGCACTATCCTGGGACCTTCCCGCCTTGACAGCAACCAACCACACCTGGCTTTTACACAATCTTCTTCAGCATGCAGTAAGCTTAAAGGCACAATCCCTTTTCCATTTACAGTGGAATCCGTTTATAGTGATCACGTCCGTCCGGGTGGAGAGTATTATGTATCATCCGTTACATTAATTTCCTGCTCATGCTGTAAACCAACACATAAGCCACCACAATTCAGTGACACTTTATTTAGTACAACTCTTGATTCCACATGACAACAACAGCGCATTGATGTATATATTATATCCAGGTGCTCACACGAACATCCCGACAAATCAAGCAACTCAGGCTGGGACTGAAGGATTCATTGGTGTGGCAGTTGCTGGAGGCACGGCCAGATATCCTGCCTATGGTTTTCCCCAGACAGTCCAAGGTAGAATGCAGTGCTCAGATGTTCTGTTGCATTTAACACTGCTACATTTTTTTTATAGATTAAATTCTATCCATATATGCCATCATGTCATCCTTTTGATTTTACAATTAGGTAGTTCTACAAAACATGTTGTGGCCTGCAGAAGGGGAAGACGAGGTGAGTGATGTACCCGTTGCAATCAAATGCAGATTTGCGGGTTACCTGCGGAACTTTGTGGAGACAGGTATATTTTTATGCTCAACCCATTGTGTTCATTGAACTCCCATAGCTTATTATTGAGGAACAGCAGTGTTGTGGGTGTTATTAAAGCAACATTGGTAGTAACTTTGGAAGGACCTTCAATTGTATAAGCTGACTGATATTGATATGTCTACATACAGGTACTCATATTCATGAATTGTTGCAGTCCTATTACATTTATGTATTTGTATGGGTTTTGGAAGCCATCACAATTTTAACTTTCACTTGTTTTAATATTTCTTTAACATTTCCAGTAACTCAGGATCAACTCAAGCAGCTGGTGAAGTTCTGGGTGGGCTGGGAGCTGCCCATGAAGGAGATGCAGGTGGAGGTGGTGCAGTTCGAGCATCCAACTTCATCCACTTCCTTCCGCATCCTCCTCTTGCCGGCTCACTACAGCAGCTACAGTGTATTCCAAAACCATTTGGAAAGCTGTATAGGCACGGTTGACAGTGGTTTTGGGTTGCTATGAACGGTGATGCCATTAGCTTATGCTGCATGCATATCATCTCTCTGGGAATAGATATGGTAGATATTGTTGCAACCTGTGTTTTATAGTCAATGTTGGTGTTGAGTCTTAGACTGTGCGAGTTGGTGGTTGGTTGATAGTGGGAGGGGGGCGGGCCCTGTAGAACACAGGCCTGTGTGGATGCTGTTCTGTCCTGTAGAACACAGGCCTGTGTGGATGCTGTTCTGTCCTGTAGAACACAGGCCTGTGTGGATGCTGTTCTGTCCTGTAGAACACAGGCCTGTGTGGATGCTGTTCTGTCCTGTAGAACACAGGCCTGTGTGGATGCTGTTCTGTCCTGTAGAACACAGGCCTGTGTGGATGCTGTTCTGTCCTGTAGAACACAGGCCTGTGTGGATGCTGTTCTGTCCTGTAGAACACAGGCCTGTGTGGATGCTGTTCTGTCCTGTAGAACACAGGCCTTTGTGGATGCTGTTCTGTCCTGTAGAACACAGGCCTTTGTGGATGCTGTTCTGTCCTGTAGAACACAGGCCTTTGTGGATGCTTAGCCTAGTTCCAGTCCCAGTTGGACTGTCAGAGAACTCCAGTGATCTACAGTAACATGTTTTATTCTGGTTAAATAAAAATAACACAATGGGTGGCACCATGTAATCCTTTTTATTTGGGTAAAGTAGATTAATAAATGGTTATACAGTATTAAGGCCGGTAATTCATATTGACATGGGACTGACATGTTGGACACTAATGGATTCTACTACTAATAAGCATTTAAGAACATGTATGATACGATAGCACAGATGAGCAGAGGGCAGGTGAGAGATGACATGAGCAGCAGTGTATTTAAATGGGTAGCTGCCCTGGAGGCCTAGCCTTGTGAGACCATCACGATCTTGCAAGTTTCTCTCTGCAGAGTGAAACTTGTGAGCTCATTAGATCAGGATGGTCTCACGAGGCTATTAGAGACCTATTGTAGACCAAGTTATTCCTAGAGCCTAACTGAAAATCATTTATCAACAGATTAACAACAACTCAATCAAATGCTCAACAAGCACATATTTCTAAACACCGGCCTACACAATGTCGCTCTGGAGCCTTTTCTTTTTGTTCCTGATATAAGCCATGTCAACGGTGTTCCCTCTACAAGTCTACTTCCTTATTTCCTGATACTTTCATTCCTAAGTTACATTCTACATGTAACCAATGTTCTGTATGTATTCCACTGCACGTAAATAAACATCTGCACCAAAACATGTTGACCATTCCATTGGGTTAACAGCATTTTTTAGTCCAGCAAGTTCCTCTGGGCTCAGTGGGCATTCGATTTCCGGAACCTGGATGCCAGAGTTTGGATCACTGGGGACAAGGCCACTGCTTTCCCAGTCTATCTGTGGAATGCCCAGAGCCTGTAAGAACAAACGGCATTAATAAATTAAATGTTTAATGCATGAACTAAAAAAAACAGGCCAGCATAATCTTAAGACACCCACCTCATCACACTCTTCAGAATGGTACTGTTGCCCCAGATGCCACAGCTGATTGGGAGAGAGGTTGCCCTCTATTGAAAGGGGATGGTCATCCCAGCCATCTCTGAATGTGTTCAGGTGTTCTTGGAGACGTGGTATGAACACATAGTGACAGCAAAAGATGTGCACACCACTGGACAGATCAAGATGACCATCCTCTTCCAGCTGATGTGACGAATCAGTGAAAGTTTTATTAACTGTATGTAAGTACTAGTGCTTCAGAATTCTTGGTCCAGCTTATTCCTACAATGGCTTATCAGTTTCTAGTTTCTTGACAATTTAAAATCCGACAATATAACAATTTACTAAGCTAACATTTTTATCAACAGTCTGGAAATATAGCAAACTATCATTATAACAGTAACAACAGCCTGTCAATCTAGCATCTAACAGTCTGGTCATGTATCAATGTGTGTGATTGAACACATACCTGATGTAGGGCATGGTAGAAGTGGGTGGTGACTGCGATAAAAACATCACGCCACAGGCGCTCAATCCTGTTTTAAGCAAAGGCTATAACATATTTAGAGATATGATAGGTATTTAAAAAGAACTGCAAGACATGAAATTGAGGTGGGCTGTGTTCATAATAGTCAGTTGCAGATACAGTATAGGAGTAATGTATTCTTCAGATGATCATACATCAAAAAACACATGTCAATCTTACAGCATATCATAATAGCATATCTTAATTTAAGCATTTCACAGCATCAGGAAAGACCTTGCTCTCATTTAGTTTCTGACCTACTGCTTTTTGTTTTCAATTTCTTTTTGGAATGCATTCCCTTGAGATTGATTTGGGCATTATCACTTATCTACATTTCAGTTTTTAACTTTGAGGTTCTTTTGTTTTGTTGGGATCACCTTAATAACCTGAATGCATATTTTACCTCTCATTGTGCACGCTTTTGCCTGCAATGAAGCTATTTCTCCCTGTTCCACGAACAGAGAACATGAGGCGCGCCACATCCACATTCTCCATTATCTCCCCGGACCCTGAAGAAATACAACTTAGTGAGCAGCACACAGTGATTACATGCCATGCATGTTAGATATGTTTCATCTCAACACATGAGGGTCCTCCTAAATAGGCTTCTTTTTTGTTGTCAAACAGCAAATGCAGATGGCCACTTTTTACCTCAGTGGGAATCCAAATTTCTCAACTGCCTCTTGGAAGAAAGACAATGTTGTTGAAGCCAAGTTGTTATTGGACACTCCAAGATACATTATCTATTAAGAACACAGTGAGGAGATTGGCTCTCATTAAGACTTCAAATCAAACATGTGATGTGACCAAGTGTAGTTTATTACTTAGACCCTAAATATTGTCCCATTTCAGAATCCTTTATTCCCACACTTCACTAATCATAATTGAGCAATGTCTGAAGAGTAATAGAGACAAATCAATTTATCCAATACCTTCCTGGAGAAGCCATCAATTCCTCCAAATATATATCCATCCATATATATATATATAATGTTATACCTTGAAAAAAATAAATTTAGGAACATTTAGAAATAGTCAATGTTTTATCTAGTAAATAATGTACACTTATGAACATTAAGAAAAAGTTAAATGTTTTATCTTGTAATTAATCAAAAAAGTGAGTTTTGACCCAAATTTATCAGAAATATATGGGACAAAACTGGAGGTGCGAGGATTTGAACTTGTATTGTCAGATTTGAAAGGTTGTGAGCACCGATTTGTGGTTGTACTGCAAACGGATTGCAAGTGCAAAAGTCACAGGTTTGTGGACATATTCTGCAGATGCAATTCTCAACATACAACTTCAGATTCTTATTGTATTAGTTCTCATGTGGAGTCTGCGTGTGCAAATGTCAAGATACAAGTGCACATATTTATTGTACAAGTTCTCAAATCAAGTCTGCAAGTGCAAATATCAAGATACAAGTGCACATCTTTATTGTACAAGTTCTCAAATCAAGTCTGCAAGTGCAAATTTTAAGATACAAGTGCACATCTTTATTGTACAAGTTCTCACATCGAATCTACAACCTCTTTGGTTTTGACCCAAATCTACCTTCATAGGTTACAGTCTGATATATGGAAAGCTTTGATTTTTAGGATTGCTCTAGTTCTTTCTCTGGTATTGACATGTTGTGTGATTCTCTTGCTTCGAGTTATGGTTCGACGGATAGTGAGAAGTTTAGCTGGACAGCTTATTGTTATATCAACTAGTGAGGTTTTCAGAGACTGATGAAATAGATGAAGAGCCTTTGAGTTCTAAGAACGATTCTGAGGATGATCTTTTAGGTATTGGTGCAAACTCAAAGTCTGACATGTTTAGAATAGGTGATTGAGTTTAGGTTATGTTTCTCACTTTTATTTTTGGGTCTATGTGTTTTCATAGTCAATAAACAGCCCTAAGCTGTTCTTTTATGCATTCTACTGTATGATTTTCCATTTGTTATGATGTTTTTGTTTGTGAGGAGTTGTCTTTTGGCCTCCCCCTCTGCTATTGACTCCAGTTTGTGTTGAGTGCTGTTTTTCAGGTGCCATGGACCCTGGGTGCCAGGCCTTTGCTGTGCCTGGATTACTCCTTCCTGGGGACTGCCTGACACCTATCGTTTGTCTATTAACCTTTTGTTTAATCCTTTCTATCTCTTTCTGATATATGTTGGAACATGAGATTGATTGATGTTTAGCATTATATGTAATTTCTGTTTTGGGTTTTCTTGTTCAATCAAGCTTGAGGGTGACGCCTACATTTCACCTATGTTACAGATTCAGGTGTGTGTACATGACTCCTTGGTTAGATTGTTCTGTTTTGTAATTTGGGTTTAGCCTAATATTATTGGGGAGTTCCATTTTTTGTGTAGTTTTGTGTTGATGTTTTCAGACTATCCTGGAGTGCATTGTGTGGGCGACCAAGGAGTGGTTGCCCCCCACCAGCACAAAGCTATGGACTGTATGGAGTTGGATTTGGTCACAAATGACTTTGTGGTTCATTGATGGACATTCCTGGAGTATTCTCCCTGTTTCAGACGGGGTGAGCTTACCATCTTGCTATGGACATGTTCTCTGGGTGTCAAAGAGGATTACGCCACCTGGGGGATTGATGTCTGAAAATTGCTCCATCCCGTGACGAGATATGAGACAGCGCTGAGGGCTGTTCTCTCTCGATAGGGGCTATGTGCTAGTAACCTCTGGCCCCTGGATAGCTTTGCTTCTTTGTGATGTATTGGTTATTCGCATGTGTCTTTGGGATTTTGTTCTGTGAAGTGTTGGTATGTGTCGAGGCGTTAAGACGCCTCGAAGGGAGGATATGTAGTATATTTTTATACTGTATTACATTAATCACATGTCTGTATTACTCTCATGTAGTAATCATTTTATAGAATAATGAATAAACCTCAAATTAGTTTGAACTGTGTTAATTCAAGGCTCAACAGAGGGCCTTTGTCTTTGTCTCTGAGTCATCGTGGCCGTGGTCACCTTTGAAGTGATTAGTTTGTAACATGATCCTAGGAAGGACCCAGGTAGCCCCCGTGTCCGAAGAGGTCAGCTGATCCCTTGACCATTCAGAAGACTAGTTGATCTTTTGTGACCATATCTGGTGTTGATGAACATTCTTTGTATGCAAATTTGTTTGTAATGTGATTCCTGGCTTGGAGCCAGGTTAAAAGTTGTGGCCCCTCCATGAGAACCTTAGTATTGCCTTAAGTTTCGACCCTGCAGGCCTGCTCAATAAATTGTTAATTTGACCATTTTTGCCTCCTTGAAGTTCTGTTCCACACAAAGTTTATGCATTTGAAATACACTGCACCATATACTTTATCACCCTCCTCTGGTCTTTAACGGTATTACCATCTATTTCTTCTTGCTCGTCCTCCATATTGACCTACAACATTACTGAAACTCTGCAAACGTTGGACTGGACTGCAAGCTCTAATGCTTGACTAAACTGCAAACTGCAACATCTTACATCTGAATAAACAGTCCTTTACCTCAAAACATGTAGCTGTTTTCAACAAGAAGTTTCTCCTAAAAGGCTGTTTGTTTTTCAATGTCGAATTCTAGTATTTAGACTTCTAAATCCAATGGCTAGCAAGCATTAGCTGCACCGTTTGTCTCAAGTCCGACCTTGGTTAACATTACACTCCAAGCACAACTCCAATATGGTGATCACAGACTTGAATTATTGGGGGCCAAGTAGCGAAGCTGCGAAGGCCTCCATTGTTCTTGTACCTTTTCTTCTTCTACTTCTTCCACCATGGGAGTCTATGGCAGCCCATAGAACATTACGGTAAAAAGTTGGGAAATTTGGCACACTCATTCATGAAAGTCCCCTGAGTATTTTCACCAAGACTCATGTCCACACCTCGAACCCTCTAGTGCCACCAACGTGTCAAATTTGGAGGTGTGTTTGTGCACACAACTTTTGACCTGTAAGACAGATTTTCAAAAATTAGGTACCCTTGGAATCCCTTGCTCATGCTGAGTTAATCGATTTCCCGCCATTTTGTATTTTGTGTAAAACACTTTAAATGTATCTCCTCCTAGGAATTTTGACCAATCTACATGAGTCTGGCTACGCACATTCTCTAGACCAATGTCTACAAAAGTCTTACAGGGATTTTGGATTTTCAAAAGCATAAGCCCATTACAGCTAATTGAATTCGACGTTTAAGCCGCCAAACAGGAAGTGTGGTCATATCTCAGTAACGTTTTGATGTATCAAAACCACATTTGGCATACTCATCGGAGACAGTCACATGAGTCTTGTCACCAGGTCTCATGTTGTCATCTCACACACTCTAGCACCACCAACGAGCCAAATTCGACCTATGACGTCATTTTCCACCGTATTGGATTTTCCGCTATTTTGAATTTTGTGAAAAACACTTTAAATGTATCTCTTCTTATGACTTTTCACCAATCTACACAAAACTCGATAGGCACAATCTATTGACCAATGTCTGCAAAATTCCTACAGGGATTTTTGATCTTCAAAAGCATTCGCCGGTCACAGCCAATCGATTTGGCGGCTCTAGCGCCACCAACCTGTCAAAGTTGGAAGTGCGTTTATTCTGAACCATATGCCCGATTTTCAAAACTGCGGTAGGGATTTGAATGTGGCTTTGGCGTGTTTCACTTGCGAGTGTGGGAGTGGCCCAGTGTGCGAGCGGCCCAGTGTGCGACCGGCACAGTTTGCGACTGGCCCAGTATATGACCGGCCCAGTGGATGAACCGGCCCAGTATGCGACCGGCCCAGTACTTGACCGGCCCAGTTCGCGACCGGCCCAGTACACAAATGGCTCAGTGCGCGACTGGCCCAGTGGATGACCGGCCCAGTTTGTTACCAGTCCAGTACGTGACCGGCCCAGTGCACGACCGGCACAGTTTGCGTCCGGCCTAGTGCGCGACCGGCCCAGTGCACGACCGGCCCAGTCCACAACCGGCCCAGTGGCCGACCGGCCAAGTACACAACGGCCCTGTGCGCGACCGGCCCAGTAGATGACCGGCCCAGTTTGTGACCGGCCCAGTGGATGACCAGCCCAGTAGTTGACCGGCCCAGTTTGTGAGTGGCCCAGTGTGCGACCGGCCCAGTGTGCGACCGGCCCAGTGTGCGACCGGCCAAGTGTGCAACCGGCCCAGTAGATGACCGGCCCAGTGTGTGACTGTTTTGATGTATCATAACATCACCTGTCACCAAGTCTGTCAACACCTTAAACTCTCTAGCGCCACCAACCTGTCAAAGTTGGAAGTGTGTTTATTCTGAACCATATGCCCGATTTTCAAAACTGTGGTAGGGATTTGAATGCGGCTATGGCGTGTTTCACTTTTTGTCTTTGATGCGCTGTTCGCGGGTCCTGCTTGGCCCCCACATTGCTGCTTGCAGCTATATTTTGCTGTATTGTCGTTCATCCACTTAGTACTTATAACTCGACATGAAGGTTGTCGTCTGGTGTCTTTCATTCACAATGCATAACTTTTTCTTCAACGTGCCTCACTAGCTTTCTTTCATCTTCGTCCGTTAGCGTTAGTAGGCCACATTAGCTAGTGGCTACCAAGGTCGTCTTTCCTAGCAACATTGTTTTACTTAATGTAGTGGCTACTGATCTTCATCTTATCTGACTAATTTATTTGTTCTTACTGTATGTTTGTCTAGATTCAACCACTTCGCTGGTCAGATGGGGAAAAGACAGTCTTCAGGGTTCTTACACCTTTTCCTAAGCGAAATTCAAGCACTTTTCAAGCATTTTCCAGGTGCAGTTTCAAGTTTTTCCAGCACCTAATGCGGCTGTGGTAAATTAAATATTTACTCAAAATGATCATCTCACTTCATCACATTAAATCAGATGCTATTGTGCTATAAACAAAATACTTAGCATCCTACATAACCTGGCTGAGCCAATCTACAGCGATCCCTCCAAACAACCACCAGACAAAACTTCAATTTCAATAAAGACTTTATTGAAAATGTGCAAAATAAGAGAAATTAGTTTTGAGCTTTAAAATGTATCAAAACCTCCTTGAGAAAAAAACTGCAAGGAACAACACAAAATAGTGCAAAAGAAAAAATATAATTGGCCTAGTTAGGCCAAATAAGGCACTCCCTATTAGGGAGTGTCCTTCAGTTCCTTGAGTTTGTCAGTTAGCTGTTTCTCCACAGTCTCTAGACTTCATTCCTTTTCTTTCGCAGCTCTTTCGAAGACCATTGGACTTTGAGATGAAGCTCAGTTTTCCTTGTGACTCAGCTTTTTCTGCATTGGCATCAACAGATTTCAGGAGGACCCTTATACCCTCCTCTGTTCTCTTTTTTGGTCTTTTATTTCGCTTATCTCCTCCATTAGTCCTTTCCGCTTCTGTTCCTTCTGCTCATCTTGCTTTAGCCGTTTCTGATCATCAAGATACATGTGATACTTCTGCCTGGCATCAGCTGCAGAGAGGAGTAGCTCCTTTGTCTAGGCTATGTTGAGCAGCCCTCCAACACTCTGCACATGGTCATGAATAACCCGCTGGGCAATCAATGAATGCTCTTTGAGGTTCTCCACCATCACCTCCTTGTTGACCAAAAACCCTCTCTCGACAGAGGCTTGGCTGTGTGAAAGGATCAAGAGGAGTTTTACTACTCCCCATAGATGGCGTGACTCTGCTTTGTTGGACAAACATTCATGGTAGAATTCATCCAACCTTCCACTTTCTGGGTTGGTGAAGGCATCTGACACTGACATCAGGCTATGATCATAGAAGTACCCAAACTCCCTCAGAATCTCATCACAGGATTTCTCTTCAGTGTGGCCAGTTTCCTCAAGGAGCCGCAGAACAGTGGTGAGTTTCTGGGTGCTCGTCTCTTTGCTCTTGATGAGCTCCCTAGGATCCGGGACAGACAGGCTTCTCACAAGAGGGTAGTTGAGTGGAGCCTTTTCAAAAAGCTTGGAGACCATCTTCAACAAAAACACCTTGCAGTTCTGCCTGAACTCTAGCCTCAGCCTCTCAGCGTTTGAGTTCTTCTTTGTGTGCTCCTGCAGGGCTCGCTCTGTGACAAAGCCCACTCTTACTTTGGTGAGATCCATGTGGTTGACTGGGTCAGCATAGTCAACTTGCAGAAGTTTTACTGTGGTAGTTGTGTCCTTCATGACACTGGGATTGATAAACCTTTCCATTAGACTCCTCAGCATATTGGTGAGATCCGCATTCATGAACGGGAGCATGGATTTGTCGGTCTGGTATAACTTCAAAAATTGTATGATTTCCGTAGCCACCATTAGAAAAAAGTTGAGCTTTGCTGGGAATTTCAAGGAGTTCCCAGTACTTTATACAAAATTCAAGTACTTTTCAAACCTTGAAAACGCCACATTGAAATTCAAGCATTTTCAAGGATTTCCAGCACCTGTGGGCACCCTGGGTTTTACTTGTGTGTAATTGTCATGACGGTAAAACAATGTGTTTTTGCTCCTGTAATTTATTCAACTGATGCAAGGTTGCAATACAACATTCCTCCTTCCTGATCTACGGAAAAAAAGAAAAGAAAAAAGGTAAGTATCAAAGTAAATAATTTTCTGTCCTTCCAGGTAAGTCAATTATTATATTGACTTACCTATTAACCATACATTGTCAAGGCAATAACTAAATCTGAAATTATATTCTAGAGTAAAATGGCACTAACTCTCTCTCTCTCTCTCTCTCTCAGATGAAAACCCTATGTTGCCAAAGCAGTTCAGAAAATTAACATTGACAAATAATAGTAAATGAACATACAATAATATGCAAATATCAACAATATAACCAAAACCACTATTTCTCTCTCTCTCTCTCTCTCTCTCTCTCTCACACACACACACACACACACAAACACACACACACACACACACACACACACACACACAAACATGAAAATAATGACGACTGAGATGCAACCGTTATTAAAAGTGATAAATCCAGTAGCCAATAGATGAAGGGCTGGCTGGCTGGCTACGGTGCGAGATCTGGCGTCCCCCGCTGCTGCCCCCCCCCCCAAACCCACACACACACACGCTATCCGCTATCCAGGGGATCAGCGGTGAGATACGGCAGCGGTCCTGGTTCCTCCGACTTCACCCTCTTATCTTATCAGGGTTCATGATAGATGAGTGTTTGTGTGTGTGTGTGTGTGTGTGTGTGTGTGTGTGTGTGTGTGTGTGTGTGTGTGTGTGTGTGTGTGAGTGTATGTGTGTGTGTGTGTGTGTGTGTGTGTGTGTGTGTGTGTCAGGATAATACAGTCCCCCCGGTGGCAGGCAGTGAGATGATTCTATCTGCCACAGCTCCCCAGTACTGCAGTAGTGTGTGTGTGTGTGTGTGTGTGTGTGTTTGTACTATAGCACTGTGTCTGTATGTGATAGAGTGGGTGAACAGGAAGGGAAGAGACAGCATGTGTGCGCATATTGTAGGCCTACTGTACTGTAAGGAATATGTAGGTTTGGTGCTTTTGTTCACGCATGCACGCGTCCGTCCATGTGTGTGTGTGTGTGTGTGTGTGTGTGTGTGTGTGTGTGTGTGTGTGTGTGTGTGTGTGTGTGGCTCAGTGTGACACGAAAGGGTCTCCGCAAGCGAACTGCACTCCGTAGACCAATCCATCCCAGCCAGCAAGAATCACTCCTTACAGCGACACCGAACCAGGAAAAGCAAAGCGCACCATGGACGAAATAACCTGAGAGACTGTCAATACAGCACAAACATTCTGACTACGGGGAATAGAATATGAGTCGGCCAGTCGGGTGGAAGGCGCGCAGCCGTTTGGAAACGGGGGTTAGCTTTGAGACGGCGTTGACGCCGAGACCGGGGCTTTAATGGAGAGGGGAGGAGTGTTTCTCCCCTGGAGTTTATGCAGCGCTGAGAGGCGTTGGGGAGAACAGCAGAGATGGTTGCGTGATATTTACACACCCAGCCTGCGCCTCACACATGATAGCTCCCCGATGGCCCGCCAGACAGCAATAAAGACAGGGAGAGAGGGGTGGGGGGGGGGGGAGAGTTGAGGGAGAGAGCCTGAGGAGTGGTTGAGAGACTAGAGAGTACGGGAGAGAAAACAGGAGGGAGGAGGAGAGAGTGCGAGACGGGGTGAAGGAGAGTGTGGGAGGTAGCCTACTGTAAAAGGAGAGAGAGGGAGATAAAGAAGTGTTTAGAGAGATGGAATGGTTGGAGTTGATGATTAGAAAGAAGGAAGTACAGAGAGAGAGAGAGAGAGAGAGAGAGAGAGAGAGAGAGAGAAAGAAGGGAATAGTAAAGAGAAAGAGAAGGGTTGAAGAGGGAATATCTGCCGGAGCTGCCATCCCTTTGTCAGTGCTATAAAGAAGCAAGACTCCGCGTGAGACAATACATCTTATCATAATCATCATCGTCAACATAATCATCATCATCATCAGCACCATCATCAGTGTAAATAATATCATTATAGTATTTTTTTAATTATTTATTTTTAAGCGGTGCAGATACTTCTATACGTGACATGTGTCCGTCCATCCGTGTGTGTGTGTGTGTGTGTGTCCGTTCATAGCAGGAGATTTAGAGGAGTAGCCAATCCACTACACACCAGAGGGCAGTAGAGATTGCTGGTAAACCTGCACTGCTTTCTTTACCACCTGGGCGTGATTCTCCGGTAGAATTGGCAGATTCAGTATGATAGGATTTCAACATGATATGATCCTTTATTGTAAAGTGGAAAATAGAATCCACACACTATACTAGATATTCTCCCATGAACATTATTGTGACCACCACTGGAGGTTTGGTCCTGATGTCTGCCAAGGCCATTTTTCTTTTTTACAGGTTCTGAAAGTATTCATTGTAAGCTTTCAAATGATGTGCCATGCATTCAAATGTGCAAATATCTGAAGAAGATCTGCGTCTGTGAATGTTGGTACACCTGAAATCACTAAACAGAGCTTCGAAAATTCAGAACTGTTCACATTTCTCACAGGACATGAGGACAAAATATGACTATTTAATGATTCTAAAACTGTTTGTTATATTGAGTGGGTTCTTCGCAACTTCAATTTTTGTAATATGAAAATATAAGGAAAGCAGGGGAAAAAATAATTTTGCCCTCTAGCTCAATTTGAGGACTGCAGACATCAGCACCAAACCCCCAGTGGTGGTCACATTTAGTTCCTATTTTACTTGTACTTCTGTCCAGCACATGGAGGTGCGACACTTTTTAAAACCTTTTAGCATGATAATTTATTCTAACTTTTCACCACTAATGAATTTCACCTCTAACCTAACGGGACTAAACTGGGTCTGTAGACACAAACTTCTGGGCAGGTTATTTAATGGGCCAGACGGCAGAGCCTGGCGGGGTGTTTCTGTGCAGTCAGGACATCCACTGGCTCGGCTCGTCGGAGGACTGAGGTTCATCAGCGAGCCTCTCTGTCACCATCTGTCGTCCTGTGGGCAGGCCCCGGGGATGCGGGCGCCGCAGGCCAGTGTGGCATAGCCTGGCGCTGGCAGCGTACCGCGGGCGCGGGGAGCAGGGAACTCCCTCTTCTGTCTGGTGGCAAAAGCAGGGCCAAGGCTGGCATAGGCTGGCAGACTGACCATGTGTGTGTGTGTGTGTTTGTGTGTGTGTGTGTTTGTGTGTGGGTGCGTGTGTGTGCGTGTGTGCCTGTCTCATCTTCCCACACGTCTAGCTAGGCAGGAGCAGATGGCCAAAGAAACTACCACCCACACGTGTGTGTACACACACACACACATGCTACACGTTCACATACTGTACACATATGGATTCAACCGTCTCACATATATATATACTCCTCATTCAGAACTGCTCTGTTTGCACAAGTGTTGTAGCCCCACACACCACATTGCTGCAGTTGTGACTACAGATATTAGGGAGTATTCACACTGCATAGCTGGGTATCATAAAACTACAGTACATGCTATATTAATTTCTTACACCTGCAAACACGCATTTAGCACATATGTGACTTCTCACATCTCCTGTCTGTGCTAGATCTCTAGTTCTGTTTATACGTCTCCTGTCTGTGAGTGGTAGGTCTCTAGTTCTGTTTATACGTCTCCTGTCTGTGAGTGGTAGGTCTCTAGTTCTGTTTATACGTCTCCTGTCTGTGAGTGGTAGGTCTCTAGTTCTGTTTATACGTCTCCTGTCTGTGAGTGGTAGGTCTCTAGTTCTGTTTATACGTCTCCTGTCTGTAAGTGGTAGGTCTCTAGTTTTATTTATACATCTCCTGTCCTGTGAGTGGTAGGTCTCTAGTTCTGTTTATACGTCTCCTGTCTGTGAGTGGTAGGTCTCTAGTTCTGTTTATACATCTCCTGTCTGTGAGTGGTAGGTCTCTAGTTCTGTTTATACGTCTCCTGTCTGTGAGTGGTAGGTCTCTAGTTTTATTTATACATCTCCTGTCCTGTGAGTGGTAGGTCTCTAGTTCTGTTTATACGTCTCCTGTCTGTGAGTGGTAGGTCTCTAGTTTTATTTATAAATCTCCTGTCCTGTGAGTGGTAGGTCTCTAGTTCTGTTTATACGTCTCCTGTCTGTGAGTGGTAGGTCTCTAGTTTTATTTATAAATCTCCTGTCCTGTGAGTGGTAGGTCTCTAGTTCTGTTTATACGTCTCCTGTCTGTGAGTGGTAGGCCTCTAGTTCTGTTTATACGTCTCCTGTCTGTGAGTGGTAGGGCTCTAGTTTTATTTATACATCTCCTGTCCTGTGAGTGGTAGGTCTCTAGTTATGTTTATATGTCTCTTGTGTCCTTTCTGTTATATCTCTGAGTTGACTTCCCGTCGCGCTTTAGATGCATAAGTGCATTATGGCCAGAGCCGGCCTTAACCATCTGGGGGCCCGTTTCAAGAGCAATTCAGTCGAGATCACTTTTGTCAAATTTGAACATTTATATACAAGCGGCATAATACATGCATATGAATTTTTGGCGGTGTGCTCTGTCCGGGGGGCCCCCTGCCTTCCACCGGCGTGGAAAGCGCTCCACCGGCGTGGAGCGCGTTAGCAGGGGGAGGCAATCTAGGTGTTCCCCCCCTCTGGGCCAAGCCCTTGGCCCAGAGAGCCAGGAAGGGGGAACGGCATCTAGCCCCCTGCCTCAATGACGATCAGAGTGGGCCGCGATCGGGAAGACGCTCGGAGGTAACTCAGCCCACTAAGACCGTCAAAGAGTGCCACAGGAGGACTGCTGTACATTATAGTCCCTGGTCCCCACGGGCCGACGCTTCGTGGGTTCCGCGGGAGATACAGCCTAGTGTCTCTGCGTCCATGGCGCCCGCCACGGAAAGCCACAGAGACCAGCTAGCGGCTACTCTGGCATCCACCGGCCGACGCAGGTGGAATACCTGCAAACTACCCCGGACAGAGAGCAACGATGACAACAGACGACATCGACATACGCAGGAGGAGCAGGGGAGGAGGTGGGGCGAGCATGCAATGCACAACCAGCAGTAAAGGCAAGCGCGAACAATGACATGTTTTGACAGCTTAAATATATGCGCTCTAGTGAGCTGACCAATGCTATGACAGCTACAGTCAGCTGGTGCTGCGTCATGCGTGACTGATTAACCTCTGCTGACCCCCCCGGCCGTGACGTACGTGCCTCGGCTGAATTTGCGTCGGAGACTTCATTTCAGTCGAGATCACTTTTGTCAAATTTGAACATTTATATACAAGCGGCATAATACATGCATATGAATTTTTGGCGGTGTGCTCTGTCCGGGGGGCCCCCTGCCTTCCACCGGCGTGGAAAGCGCTCCACCGGCGTGGAGCGCGTTAGCAGGGGGAGGCAATCTAGGTGTTCCCCCCCTCTGGGCCAAGCCCTTGGCCCAGAGAGCCAGTAAGGGGGAACGGCATCTAGCCCCCTGCCTTCCACCGGCGTGGAGCGCGTTAGCAGGGGGAGGCAATCTAGGTGTTCCCCCCCTCTGGGCCAAGCCCTTGGCCCAGAGAGCCAGGAAGGGGGAACGGCATCTAGCCCCCTGCCTCAATAACGATCAGAGTGGGCCGCGATCGGGAAGACGCTCGGAGGTAACTCAGCCCACTAAGACCGTCAAAGAGTGCCACAGGAGGACTGCTGTACATTATAGTCCCTGGTCCCCACGGGCCGACGCTTCGTGGGTTCCGCGGGAGATACAGCCTAGTGTCTCTGCGTCCATGGCGCCCGCCACGGAAAGCCACAGAGACCAGCTAGCGGCTACTCTGGCATCCACCGGCCGACGCAGGTGGAATACCTGCAAACTACCCCCCAAAAGAACACACCAGCAACTCCGCGGCCCGCATGCGCAGAAGGGTTGACGGAGAGCGCTCTGACTGATGAGCCAGACAACATTTAATAGTGCACCAGCCACATGACCACCTGAATACGCAGTACCCCCCCCAACCCAATGTCACAGTCCACTCATAGCTCTCTGGGCATCCAGAACGTGGAGCAGAACGTAGTGAAGTGAGACCATGCAGAGTCGTATTGTTTTAGTGTGGTCTTGGCTAGACCGGCTCTCATGTATCGGGAGGCGGATGACAGGAGGGGCATCAGGGCTTCATTCAGTCCAGAACCGTCTGCCGAAAAAGAGGGCAGACCAGGCCGGACGGAGCCGCATCCGGGCATAAACTGCGGAACTTCTGCAAATTAAACCGGGACAGCGAGTCAGCAATTTTATTGTCGAGGCCAGGGATGTGCACGGCGCGGAAAACGAAGTTCCCCTGCACGGACAGCCATGTGAGGCGGCGTATGAATTTGTTGATGAACGGAACGTTCGAACGACCATTGTTGATTATTGTAACTGTTGATTATTGTAACTGTGGCCTCGTTGTCGCAGAAGAATAAAATACGTTTTCTAGACCACTGAGGTCCCCACAATATTGTAGCGACTACGATGGGATACAGCTCCATGAGCGCCGTGGAGCTGGCTTGGTTAGTTTGTGAGGTCAGTTCGGTAGGCCAAGCGCTAGAAAACCAGTTAATACCGAATATATCCCCAAAACCCACCGAAGGCGCAGCATCAGTAAACAGCCGGAGGGACGTCGAAGAGTCATAGCCGTCGTTGTAGAAAAATGAAACGCCGTTCCACCCGTCGCACAACTGGGACCAAAACCGGAGGTCCAAACGACAGCCCTCGTCTAAGCAGACCGGGTCCTGCAACCGCACGACGGACCGGGCCAGCTCGAGCAGCCGGGAAACGAATGAGCGGCCCTGCGGGATGACGCGCATCGCGAAGTTCAGATGCCCGAGCAGTGAGAGCAATTCCCGCTTAGATGATTGATGGGGACACAGCTAGCATTAGCCACACCGAACGGCTAACGCTAGCTGCGTGGAGGCACTCGCAATCATGGGTGCTAGCGAGTAGAGGCAGTTCGGCCGGAACCCTCGGGCTGCAACAATTGAACGCGAGAATCATGAGCTAGTATTAGAATCATGAGCTAGTATTAGAATCATGAGCTAGTATTAGCAATCTAACAATGAATCATGAGCTAGTATTAGCAATCTAACATAATAAATAATGAGCTAGTATCAGCAATCTAACATAATGAATCAAGAGCTAGTATTAGCAATCCAACATAATGAATCATGAGCTAGTATTAGCAATCTAAAATAATGAATCATGAGTTGTATTAGCAATCCAACATAATGAATCATGAGCTAGTATTAGCAATCCAACATAATGAATCATGAGCTAGTATTAGCAATCTAACATAATGAATCATGAGCTAGTATTAGCAATCCAACATAATGACGCTCCGACGTGCAACACGGGAACATTGACGAACGCCAGCTAGTTAGCAACGAGCAGTATAGCCTGTCATGCAGCCAGCGAATCCACGAACGAGCCGCGAGGGGAGGACTTAGATGAACCAAATACATAGAGAATCCACATAGCACGTCCACGCCCGAAACTGCAAACATTTCAATGGTGAACGCACCCGGCGCACATCGACAGTTGAGTAATGCGGCAGACGAGGCATGGACAACCTCCAACATCAGCGGCTCATGAATGAAACCCAGTGACCGGCGCGTAGCAATGCTTAAACGGACTCCAACGCAAGCTATGCGAGCAACTGAACCATACGCAAGTATGGCACGACAGTGCTACAGGGAGACGGGCACCTCGGCCTCAGAAGCCGGCGCTCCACGACGCCACTAAACGGACCCCCAAACCACGGACCGGAGAGACGACGCGGGCAGAGGAACGCAAGAGCAGAGAACGCGGAAGCAGCGAGGACACCGCGGGCAGCAGGCAGCAAACGCACCAAATCACAATATGAGCACGGAACGCGAGCAAGACGCGGAGCAGCGAGCGCGCAGACATGAGCAATAGCAGGAATAGCAGTAATAGCAGTAATAGCAGGAATGGCAGTAATAGCAGGAATGGCAGCGGACGCCAGCGCAGAGAACGCGGAAGCAGCGAGCATGCAATGCACAACCAGCAGTAAAGGCAAGCGCGAACAATGACATGTTTTGACAGCTTAAATACATGCGCTCTAGTGAGCTGACCAATGCTATGACAGCTACAGTCAGCTGGTGCTGCGTCATGCGTGACTGATTAACCTCTGCTGACCCCCCCGGCCGTGACGTACGTGCCTCGGCTTAATTTGCGTCGGAGACTTCATTTATAAGAAGAAAAAAATTTATAAAATAAAAGACCCATATTCAATGACCATTGACCCATATTCACAACTGTGTGATTTATTTTAATTAAGGCATGCTTTGTTATTACTCATTTAGTTCAAACTAATTATTTGAACTGTAATTCAGATCACACAAGATGTTTTTGATGTTTGAGATGTGTTTATTCAACTTCGCAAGTCGCCAGGCACTTGGCTGCACGCATTGAAAAATAGATATTCAAAATACTCAAACAAATTAGCCTATTGAAGTAGACCTGTCAGATCTACTGTAAAAAAAACACAAAAAAACATGTTTAACCTTATAGATTAAATTGTTCTCAATTTAGACTGTTTTCTTTGCTTATAGACTAGTCCGACTATTTCCGAAATTCCGACAAATGAACTTTTGGCCTGGTAGGATTATTTAACCCCAAATAATTGCTTATAGAGATCATTTTTAATTATGTGTATTCGCTTTAGTTTGAGAATTTAATAGTTCATATTTTTGACACCGTCAGTCATGTTCTTAGTGAGAGGAAAGGGGTGACTATCGAATTATAGTCGGAGGCCCTAGCGAGGGCGGGGCCCGTTTCAGTTGAAACGGGTGAAACATAGCAAAGGCCGTCTATGGCATTAGCACTACATAAATGTGTCACAAAGCCTCTATATAACGTATGTCATGCTCGCTATGTCAGTATGACATAAGCCTGTGAATCCTGCATGCAGGTGTAGCATACGGTTATAGATGTTTTGTGACACATGTATGTAGCACTTACAAAGGTGTAATAAAGCCTTAATAAGCTGCACTTCATCTGACTCCGGAACTCCAGTGATTCTAATTAAAATCTTGGAGTAGAGAGCTCTCTTTGAGGAACTTCCCCTGTCTGTGACCCAGCTAGGATTACACAGTATCAGCTAATGAGCCCAGCTTAAGCTCATGCCAGCTTGTAAACAGGAAAAGGGAAGAAAAATGAATTATAATGGGACTCAAACTGTCGGAGTCGATTATCAAAGTAGAATAGTGGCCTAATTCATGTCGACTTAAGGCAAAGTGTTAATCATAATACTTATACGGTAGGCTATTAGGAAAAAGCAATAAAGACACTGATATGAATAAGAATCAATAATACATTTTTTATTGTGATATATATTTATATGTATATATATGTATATATATACATTATTTTACAGTATGATACAGTACTAGCAGGCGGTAAAGCTCCACATAGGATTGCAAGGCTCAGTGGAGGCCACTTTGGTGGGTAGGAGGCCGCGGTATTCACACTCTAGGTCAAGTACACACATCTTTGGCTTTGTGTGGGTGACATAACATGGACAACGACGAACGCACACTTTCAGAGCATCATAAATGATCATTATACAAATTCAACACCGTTTCGGTTGATTGAGGACTCTTAGCTAACACCTATGGCTACTGTACAGTTACACAAAAGGCTTTGAAGGCCTGTTAGAGGAAACAGTGTTGGTTTTTGCAGGTATGGAGGAGAGAACTGGACTGTGGTGGATGTTTGTGTTAAAGCAAAATGTCCGGTCTCTTTTTCTTCCTCCCTTCCCTTTTCTCATAATACAAAATCTCCTCTCGTCTAAAGACAGCCCTGCGTTATTACCTCAGAGGGATGGAGAGATGGAGAGAATACAGATGAAGGAGAGAGGAGAGACGGAGAGAGAGAAAGAGAGGGAGGGGGATTGAAAGGGAAGGAGGGAGAGAGAAGGGGGGGGGATACAGAGAGGGAGAGGGAGGGAGGAACGGAGAGAGAAAGAGACATGGACAGAGAGATGGATGAGGTAGGTCTGCAAGGTGAAGAGATGCTGTAATGATTAGATCACTGATACCCTCGAGTCTCCGCCTGGATCCCTGTACAGAAAATATAGAAACTCACGAGAGCGGAGGCTGTCGTTGTAAATCACACAGCCTGACTGGGTTATGAGTCACGGCGGAGTCCCAGGACGGCTCAACTCAACGGTTGTTATAATCATCTAATGGTCAATAGTAGACTACTTCTGAAATGGAGCTAGGGTCATTACAAATGTAGATACATGAGAAGATGGGTGAAATGGTTGTTTTCTGTCATAGAGGCTACTTCATTGAGTAGGAAAAGCAAGTTTCCTCATGCTGCTTCAGAGTAACAGATCGGACCGGAGGCTGACAAACATATTGAATCGCCCCCAACCCATCATCGTTGTCAGAACATGGTATCGATATTCATGAGTATCACTTCAGCAGAGGCGGAGGGGAGATATGCTCATACTGCTGCCATCTAGTGACCGATCAGGTGTACTGCAGGTAATATTCAGTAGCGTTAGAGGGGACACTTCACAATGCAATCTGTAAACACATTATAATACTTCACCACCAATGACATCCCAATATATATATAAAAAAATCTTTTATAGAATACAACTCTTGCACACAATTCACCAGATCAAGACATAATCCATATGGCTTGCACAAAATCACACATAACGTGACATTTTCAAGCTGCCTCTCTTTATATCTTTAAAACATTTCCATTGAGGAGTTCAATTGAGTATCGGGCAAAATAACATGTTATATGTTATGTTATATTCTCTTGCCAATTCAACACGTATTTCCCTTGAAGCACAAAAAGAATTGAAGATAGTTCCCAGTATTTCATAAACAGATTCACAATACATGTTTGACACAATAACCAGCTGCATCAATACACAGTCTATATAAAATAGCAGGGGATAGTATGGGATGTTGCCTGATATAAACTTCATCATACCACATAGTGTAGTTCATAATCATGTTATGTAATGTGTGTGTGTGTGTGTGTATGTGTGTTTGTTTGATTGTGTGTGTGTGTGTGTGTGTATAGACTACTTAACCTCTCACATCTCTTCACAGTTGGGCAGTTGGGACACACACTGTTTTCACACAGCAATCTCAATGCGATGTCTGCCTTTCCTCCTCCTCCACACACACACACACACGTTCCTGTCAGCTGGTGTGAACACAGATCATCATAACAATCATCCTTATTAACCCTGGAGAGTAGAAATGAATGAAATAAACTAGGTAGAGGTGTTTGATTCTAAACTCCCTTGCAAACCACCTGTCTGTTCGGACCACCTTTCTCAGACAGTGTATATAAATAATTCAGTCAAAGAAAAGTTCAGACATATGCCTATTGTTTTCCCCCCAAAATTGCCTTGGCAAGTTCTATGTTTGAACTAGGGGCCTGTGTGTTGCTGCAAACTTTGCCGGGGGATCTGGGTCACATCCCTTGCGCACATTGTCAGTTCTCTCCCGCCAGCCATGTTCTCGGGGGGAGAGAGCAGAGTCTAGACAGTCTCGACTGAGAACTACAACAAACTCTGCGTTATACCCCCCCCCCCATCTTTAACGCCGGAGGTCTGAAACCTATCGCCGCCAATCGCCGCCAATCGCCGCGCGGGACTGAGCAAGCGGTGTCAGTCAGCTCTCGGCTGGCACGCACACACATACACACACACACACACACACACACACACACACTGTCATGCGTTCTCTTGGCATCTATTAGACAGCGTTATCCATCTGGAGTGTGTTTTGGTGAGCGTTTAGCTGCAAAGTCTCTCATTATTCTCTCCCATGTGGGTAAATCCCCTCTCGTTAGTGGATTAACGAGGGCCCCGTCTGTGACGTCTACTGTCTCACTGGAGGTGGGTTTACTTGGGGTGGAAAGGATTGTGGAGGGTGGGGGGTTAGAGCGGCAGGAGGAAGGAAGGAGAGAAAGAGAAGAAGACATGGAGTGGGAGAAGAAGAGAGGATAAAAGGCGCTGGCGAAAGAAGGAAAGAAAGACAGAAAGAAAGGCGGCCGAGGAGTCAGAGAGCGGGGAGAGGGGCGTCATGGCGGGAGGAGAGCGCGTTCACCGGCTTCCCGCCCCGCCTCTTTCCCACCGCGCGCGCGGCGGTCCGGTGCCTCCGTTGGTGGCGTCGGGGGGAAGCGTTGCATTGTTTTTTTTTCCCTCTCCCTGACAGGACGGTGTCGGGTTACGCCCCCCCCCGGATCAGATAGACAAACGGTGAGAGGACAACGGCTCAGAGGCTGGCGAGATAAGAGTCTCCGTGGGGAGGAGGAGGAGGAGGAGGAGGGGGGTGGGCTAAACACAACATCGCCAGTAGCAAAGACAACACAAACACGAGGTTAGTTGAGGAGAGATGCAGATAGAGGAGGGAGGGGGAGGAGGGAGAGGGACATGAAAGCACAGCGATCAATTGCTGAGGCAGCACAGCGATGGTATCCAAACACCCTCTCTCTCTCTCTCTCTCTCTCTCTCTCTCTCTCTGTCTCTACCTCTCTGTCTCTCTCTCTCCATCTCTCTCTCTCTCTCTCTGTGGGAATCAGGGAGATGTTATGTGACAGTCTCTCCAGCTCCTGTTGTGTGTGTGTGTGTGTGTGATGATGTGGGGCATCAAGTCATCAATAACCAGCCAGGTAAGTGGAACGGACACACAGACCAAAACCCCGGGGTGAGGAACCCCCCCCCCCCACCTCTTCACAGACAGCCGGACGCTGCCAGACTCGGGGGGGCGGATGGAGGGGGGGAGGGGGAAGAATGTCTGGCGTTTGAATATTCACCAGTGACAGACCTGCGATGGCAGAGTTGGCAAAGGGATGAGAGACAGAGAGGGCCAGGGGGCTGACTGGGCCTGGGAGAGAGGGATGGAGGGAGGGAGGGAGGGAGAGAGGGATGGAGGGAGGGAGGGAGAGAGGGATGGAGGGAGGGAGGGAGGCTTCTGGCAAGCAGCTGGTCTGTCGGGTGGGAGGAGCGGAGAGAGACAGTCCTAGAGCCTGTCATAGTCTGAGGCCTCGCACCTGCAGCCCCACGCTCCCGAAGGTGCCTCTGGGACAGCGTGGGAGCCAGGTACCCCGGGAAGGGGGGTGGGGGGTGGTGGGCCGCAGCCGGACAACCGTCAGAGCACAGTCGTTGTTGTCGTTGCTGTCATTTATTTTGTGCGCGTCAGAGCCGTGCCTCCAGTCCGGTCCGGTTCCAACGCCCCGGTTCCAACTCTGTTCATCTGTTGTTTTTTTATTTTCCCCCGGTCGTTTGTTCCGGGGCTCACTCCTCGCCTTCCTCCACGTAGGTCGACGGGAACCAGCCCACCTGAGGGGGGAGAATGTGTGTCTTATTACGCATGCTTTCATCAGGTAGGCACCCTAAGCCTGGTACATACTAAGTGGACAGCATGAGCCAAATGCAGTTGGACAGTGTAACAGTATTTTCTAGAGGGACGACTAAACTGGTGTCAGTCAGAAAGTTCCAGCTTGAAAACGTTTCCCTTTATTGTAAAAAAAAAAAAACATAAAATAAAGGGGGAAAAAAACGCAGAATCAGTGGGTAGTTTTAAGAAGCAGTTAAAAACACACTTGTTTCGTGAGCACTTTGTTTTGTAATGTGTGTTTTTGCCTTTTTAATGTTTTTATATTGATATGTTCTGTTTTTCTCTTTCTAACTAATTTTATTTCTATTTCCGTTCATGTTGTACAACACCTTGCAACTGGTTTTGAAAGGCGCTTTATAAATCAAGTTTATTTACTGTAAAGGGACTGTAGAGTGAACAGATGGTGAACAGAACTGAAACAGCTTGAAGGGTAACTCTGAGTTATGTGAAGACATTATCATTCAGTTGTGCTCGGTCACTGACTGTCCCTCTCAATGACAGAATAGTCTTTTTTTGGAGGAAGAGGCCCTATTCCATCAACCACAACATCACAATAGCGTTTTATCTCTCACAATAGCGTTAATATGTCTCATCTGTCCTTGTGCTAAAAGCACTTAGTGCTCGCTCTCTCTCTCTCACACAAACACACACACATACACACACTGACACACACTAATCTGTGTTGATAGCAGATGTGCGTCATCATCGATAACGTCACTGCAGACGACAGTCTATTACTGTATGAGCTGCTCTTGGACTTTTGAAAAGAAGTCATCATACCAGAGGAGTATGAGGAGGATTCTATTCAAGTGTAAGTTTGATTTTGGTAAGATCAATTTGGACAGCCTGAAGCATTCGAATCGTTTCTGACCCAAACTGCGCATGGCCGTTCATTCCAAATGTCACTATTGAACCATGGACGACAGTTGTTTCAAAGAGGGGCGTGTTAGGATGCCTTGTTTAAAACCCTGATTGTGATTGGAGCAGGAGATTGACCTGGCGTCTGCCGGGGCCCCGCCCACTCAACTCACCCTGCCGTTGACCTCGCCCCTCCACCAGCCATTGGCTCCCGACTTGGTGTAGATCTTGACCACGTCCCCCTCCTGGAGGGAGAGCTCACGGGTGTCCCTGGAGCTGAAGTCGTAGCGCGCTATAGCCACGCCCATCACCTTAGGAGCGAACACTGGATAACAGAGAGAGAGAGAGAGAGAGAGAGATTATTCATCAAACTAGTGCAAAGTAGGCCTAAAAAATGACAGAGGCACACACATACACACATAAACATACACATACACACAAAAACACACACACACACAAAAACACACACATGCACACAAAAACATACACATGCACACGCACAGACCCCTTGCAAGGACGGGATGGATGTTATCGTCACTTTCACCCCTTAAACGGGGTGCAGTGGAAGTGTGTGTGTGTGTGTGTGTGTGTGTGTGTATGTATGTGTGCGTCTTCTGTCTTAACCCACCCCTCGTTTAAATCAGCGACTCTTGTGGTCAGAGCCCCCTCCCCCGACCCAGATGAAGTGCTTGTTCTGATTGTGTCATCAGCGTAATCCACGCACATCAGGCTGGATTGATTATATCGGTCGTCTGAGGGGAGCATATTCCCTCACTTCAGCTCTGTTTTGTAGACACTGAAGTGTTAAGGTCACCTTAACCTTAACCTTAAAGGTGTCTGCACAACTCCTAACCAACGCCAACCGACACCCAGCATTCTAAAGTTGGCAATTGTTGTTAGAATGTTGGACGTTTAAAATTCATCCCTCCAACTGACGCCAGCAGTCACCAACAAACATGGCACACCAATCCAACGGTGTACCTTTACAGTGTATTTGTATTGTACTGTGTGGGGCTGGAGGTGTGTAACCGAGTTGAATTGGTTAAACTCCTCAGCATAAATACCGTGCCGTTAAATCGCTACGTGCTAACTAGGAGCTAGCAGTGAGAGAGGATTCTGTCAAACAGGGTGAAGTCTGTGCAGGAAGGGCCCTTGTTGCTGATTGGATCTCAGCATGTGGGATCCAGGGGTGGCCCACAAGGGAGGAGCAGCTCCAGTGTGTGTATGTGTGTATGTGTGTGTGTTTGTGTGTGTGTGTGTGTGCGTGCGTGCGTGCGTGTGTGTGTGTGTGTGTGTGTGGGCACACGTGTGCATGCGTGTGTCTGGCTGTTTGTTTGTGTGTTTGTGTGTGTGTGTTTGTGTGTGTGTGTGTGTGTGTGTGCGTATGTGTGCGTGTGTGCGCGCGAGTGTGTGTTCCAAACACACTCCACCTCTGTGTTGCTGCTGGTTTGAAGAGCCTGGCTTGTGCAGACAAGGCAGCGTGTGTGTTTGTGAGCAGCCGTCATGACCACAGACAGATCCAAACAGGAAGAGGCAGACATGGAGGAGGAGCCAGATACAGGACTGTGTAAATGCCAGCTCTTTCATGAAAACGTTGGCGTTGCTGTGAACAGAAGCTTGGCAGTCCTGACAGCAGGGCTGGTTCATGGGCTGTCTGTCAGGGTCACTGAGACGTGATAGGATCCAAAGTCAGGGTCAACCTTTATTTTGACTGGCTTGGCATGCGAAAACACATACAGTACTGTACTCATGCATACACATAACCAAACAGCAACACACACACACACACACACACACACGTGACTCGCACATACATAGAAAACAAACCCATATGTATCCCTACAACCACCGCATCCACACACACACACACACACACACACACACACACACACACACACACACACACACACACACACACACACACACACACACAGCTGTAGGTAGGGAGAGGGTGATATGGCAGGCTGGGGTTGGGAGATGAACAAGCAGCGATAAGGCTTTTCTGGAACACGGGCCAAAGGCCAGCCAACAATGAAAGAAGGAGGAGGAGGAGGAGGAGGAGGGAAAGAGGAGGAGGAGGAGGTGGAGGAGAAGAAGGGGGAGGCGGAGGAGAGCGAGAAGAATAAAAAGAAAAAAAGCTGTACCTGACCAGAAGGGAGTGGAGGAGGGGGGTACAAAGCTGTAGCCGGCAGCAGTTACAAAAGACCGACCACAGAGCCGGGGGGCTGGGCAGCGCGGGGGGGGGGGGGGGGGGGGGGGTAACAAAGAAAACAAAAAAAGCAAGTGTTTAAAATCCCAACTCAAAGAGGTTTGACTTGCAAAAGAATGACAGAGCTGAGGAACCCAGCGGAGGCCGAACCCTAGGACGTATTTAATGGGATGGCGTGTGTGTGTGTGCGTGCAAGTGTGTGTGCTTTTTATGGCTGGACATGCCCCCCCCACCCCCCATGCACCCGGTAACCCGCTGGGCTGGCCCCTACAGCCGTCTGATTGGCTGTTTGACTGACAGGCACAAAGCAGCGTGAATCAGGCTCACAATTATGTTTACCTTCCACCACATCACACACACACACACAGGCACACACATGCACACACTGCTACTGTACATGAGCAGCAAATAGTATTAGAACAGAGAATAGCATGAGAACTTTGGCTGTGTTCTCTTTAGGTATTGATCTTGAGGCTTGTCTGTGGTATTTCTCAAGGTGATTTGTTCCAGATAAGCGGCTTCTGACTAAACTAAAGCTAGGCCTAAATTCTCTTGTGCTGGCATTTCAAACGTACACAGCAGCAGAGAGAAACTCTCTCTTTGACTTTCACTCATTCACGCATGTGCGCACACACGCACACACACACACACACACACACACACCAACACACACACACACACACAAAACCTCAGAGGCCTGCTCGCCTTCTGCCTGGTTCCACACTCTCTGCCTTCCAGACATCTGTCCAAAGCTACGTGGGGCGGGGGCACCAGACCACATATTCATTTATATTCAGGAAGCCACACTGCCTCTCTGGCAGCCTCGATTCCTCCACTAACCCTCAGTCCTTCCTCAACACGCCTCCTCCTTCCTCAACACACCTCCTAAGCCCTCAGTCCTTCCTTAACACGCCTCCTCCTTCCTCAACACACCTCTTAAGCCCTCAGTCCTTCCTCAATACGCCTCCTCCTTCCTCAACACACCTCCTAAGCCCTCAGTCCTTCCTTAACACGTCTCTTCAACCTTCAGTCCTTCCTCAACACGTCTCCTCCTTCCTCAACACGTCTCCTCCTTCCTCAACACGCCCCTAAACCCTCAGTCCTTCCTCAACACGTCTCCTCCTTCCTCAACACGTCTCCTAAACCCTCAGTCCTTCCTCAACACGTCTCCTCCTTCCTCAACACGTCCCCTAAACCCTCAGTCCTTCCTCAACACGTTTCCTCCTTCCTCAACAAGTCCCCTAAACCCTCAGTCCTTCCTCAACACGTCTCCTCCTTCCTCAACACACCTCCTAAGCCCTCAGTCCTTCCTCAACACGTCACTGTCACGCAAACCTCCTCTCTTTCTCTGTCTGCCTCCATTTTGGAATGTGAATAAGCTCAGGGTGTGGACCTGCTATCAGAGCACCTGTAGCTCCTGAGGTTTTCACAGGAATACCAGTAGGGGAGCTGAGGCGCGCGCGCACACACACACACACACACACACACACACACACACACACACACACACACACACACACACACACACACACACACACACACACACACACACACAAACCCCTTAGACTAAAGCGTAAGGTAAACTTAAGCTAGTTGGCTAATATGGAGAGTCTCAATTCACTCACACAAATGAACACACACACACATACACTCAATTAAAGTGTTTTTGATCAGTGGAAAATCATTATCAGCCCAGTTTGGGCATATGCACACGGTCCAACACAAAGGATAAAAGGATAAACACTCATTGGCATTTTAGCCACGTACAGTACTGAGGAGAGACAACATGAAAAAGAAACAAGATTTATAGTCTCTCCCTCGGTTTTGTTTTGTTTATTTATGTAACCGGGGAGATGGGTTTGAGTGACAGGCCCGAAGAAGAAAAAAGGCGCGAGAGTGCCGCCTCTGAACATCTGCCCACGCCGCCACCTTCAGCAGGCCCGGGGGATCGCTCCGGAGCGGGAACTTTTCCACTTGGCACTACAAAGAAATCTGGTCGCGCCGCTGTTTGAGACACGCGCCATGGGTACGCCGGAGACATCTAACCCTCTCCGTTGCGATCTCCCCCCCGCCGTCCGACTGAGATCGTCACATTACAGCAATTACTAAGAGTTTTTTACTGGTTATAACCTCATTTTAATACTGTTGCCTCTACATTACCTACATTAGCATGCGGCCATTTGCGAGAAGATTGTCTGTTTCTGTGTAGATTATTCTATGGATTTCTGCTCATCCTTTTTTTGAAAGGATGAAACAATATTTCCCTCGTTGCTAGTCATCCTCACCAGTAGCGTCTTTTTGCTAGCTTCCAAAACGAATGCTGGGCTAGGCAAGAGATATTTAGGACAGGAAGCGATGGTACTCATGGGAAAGGCAGTCATCTTGCTGGAAAAACTCTACCACTTTTGTCCACAGGTGCCACTAAAATCAACACAAACTGGAAAACTCCTCGTAGCTGCTTTAAGCAGGTTACTCTACACAACTGTTGTGTTTTGCTCTCCACTATAAGCCTACTACTATATTGCAAGCTCCAAATCACAGGTGTCTTTTCATAATCATTAGGTGTGATCACAGAATTTCACTCTTCTTGGCGGACAATACTCTCTTCTATTTCCAGGTGTGTGTGTGTGTGTGTGTGCGTGTGTGTGCGTGCGTGTGTCAATGTGTCTGAGTGGGTGGGTGTGTCTCTGTGTGCTTGTCTCACTGTGTTTGTCTGTGAGTGTGTGTGTGTGTGTGTGTGTGTGTGTGTGTGTGTGTGTGTGTGTGTGTGTGTGTGTGTCGCACAAAAAGACACACTCAGTGTTTGGATTCACTGAAAAAACTCAGAGCTCTTTCTCCAAGAGCCCGTCAACCAGTAACAACCTCATTCTGGGCCTTGTTGCTGTGATACTGTAGTCCTGGGAACTGTCCAGCAACAGGAAAGACAGGAATTGTAATTCAGTGAGAAGAAGCATGTAACATGTGATGTTGTGTTCCTTTCAGAGAGCAGGGGAGGGGAGGGGAGGGGAGGGGAGGGGAGGGGAGGGGAGGGGAGGGGAGAAGAGAGGAGAGCTGAGGAGAGGAGAGCAGAGGAGGGGAGAGGAGAGATGAGAGGAGAGGAGAAGAGAAGAGAAGAGAAGAGAGAGGAAGAGAGGAGAGCAGGGTAGTGTTATTGGACCTACTGTTAGAGCAGAGCAGAGGGTAGTAGTGTTATTGGAACTACTGTTAGATCAGAGCAGAGCAGATCAGAGGGTAGCAGTGTTATTGGACCTACTGTTTGCTCCATGCCGGTTGGTGCGTTGCATGGCGGTGTTCTCCGATTCTTTGTATGGGAACTGCAGCGTGGTGTCCAGACTTCTGAAGCCTTCCCTCAAGGAATGATGTTTGTAGTACTCTATCAGCTCCTGCAAACACACACACACACACAAACACACACATACACACACACACACACAGGTAGGCACACACATACACACACACACACACACACACACACAAACAAACACACACACACACACACACACACAGGCACATCAAGACACATGAAACATACATCAGATCTTGAATACTGTAAAAATCCATTCACTATAAATCACAGAGACTGTAAATACGGTCCTGGATTATTGTGTGCAGAACAACCTACTGTATAGCCTATTCCAGCACATTTTCCGATATAATTCCCAAGCCCAATGAATTGTAACCCATTACTTATCAAAGCTATTTTTAACACACAGCTTAAATAATACCTGGGGATTCAACTACTCATTAAAACTACATGAGATCACTTTTTTATAGTGAAATATTCAGGGTTTTCTGCTACTAGTTTATGAATTGGCCTTAGCAGGACCCAAAAATAATTTTCTTGTCCACATGACAAGACCACATGAGACCCTGTGAATGTATTATTTCATTTTAGAATTTCAGTGTACTGGCTTGTACACTGTACTGCTAGTGTACTGCTAGTGTACTGCTAGTTTTTATCACAACCAGAGCGGCCGCCAAAGAGTCGAGTTATCTCATGCAGCTTTAAGGAATTATTTATTTAGTTGACATAAGTGGCGATAAAACACAAAAAAGCTTAAAGGAAGGCCCACCGTTATGCTCCTGAACTTCCTGTTCTCGGCGATGTGGAAGCAGCCGTCCCTGGTGAGGATCTTGATGTGCTTGACGTCGTTGTTGTACCTGTGGGGGGAGGGGGTAAGTGATGAGAGTAATTTGGGGGTGCCCAGTCGGACCTTTTGCCTATAACTAAAGGTGTTCCTCAGGGGTCAATTTTAGGTCCTGTGCTATTTACCATTTACATCAATGATATTGTATCCTCGGTTAGTGGTTGTCAATTTCATCTTTATGCTGATGATACCATTCTGTATTGTGTTGCTGACTCTGCGGAATTAGCTATTGAAAAATTGCAACTTTCTTTTAATGCTGTTCAAGATGCTCTTGTGTCTCTCAAGTTAGTTCTTAACAAGAACAAAACCAAATATATGTTGTTCTCTAGGGCAAGAGATCTTGACCATAATAGTCTCCGCATAACTGCTGCAAATGGATCCTTTATCGAGAGAGTTTCAGAATATAAATATCTGGGCATTTGGCTCGATGATAAATTAACATTCAAATTTCATATTGATAATCTTGTGACCAAACTACGGCAGAAAATTGGCTTCTTATATAGGAACAGAACTAGCTTTCCAATGCTTTGTAGAAAGAGGATTATCGAAGCAGTCTTTTTATCTGTCCTGGACTATGGTGATGTAGTCTATAGACATGCCTCTGCTTCTACTCTCAGATCTTTAGACACTGTCTACCACTCAGCTCTTAGATTCATTACAGGAGATAGCTATAACACGCATCATTGCTCCCTGTATGAAAAGGTTGGCTGGCCGTCCCTTTCTATGAGACGTGAGAAACATTGGTTTTTATTTATTTTTAAAGCTCTTATTGTTAAGCAACCACCTTATATTACTTTTATGCTGGATTGGAACTCTGGGTCTTATCTAACCCGTTCCAGTGAGGTGCTCCTGCTCAAGGTTCCCAGAGCTCGTTCCAACCTAGGAATGACTGCTTTTACTGTCAGTGCTCCAAACTCCTGGAATGCCCTCCAAAGCACTTTTAAAATGGCTACCCTCCCTTCGTTTGGTCATTTTAGAACTATGGTTTCTGAATTTTGCACATCTTACTGTAATTGTTTTTAGCTGTATTTCTTGTTCTGTTCTTATTTATTTTAACTTATTTTACTCTATTTTCATGTTGTGCTTTTAGTGTTATTATTGCCTTACCTCTGTTTTATTCATGTTTATCTTTGTACTATTTTATCTCTTTTACTCGTCGTCACTGTAAATGAGGGCAACCTCAGTGTCCTTCGAGTTTAAATAAAGGTTATTGATTGATTGATTGAATTTCCCCCCCAATCACTGGGCATCGATGGACCCTCCCCCCCGGGGGGAGGAGGAGGGGCTCAGCCCGATGGTTCAGGTGGGGGCCGTCCCAGACAGACAGCTACCGGACGTCAGACCAGACAGCCAATGGCGCGCGCCCCTGGAGTACGGGTCCTATACGGGTGATTTACATGACTTGATCTCTATCAGTGTTGGGCAAGCTACTTAATAAACCTAATCAAGTAAAGTTACTGATAACTTTCTTTGAATATGTTATTAGATTACTTTACTGATTACTCTCTGAAAAGTAATGGGATTACTAATTACTTTACTTTTGAGTTACTTTCTAAAAACCAGATCATTCCTTACCCGAATCATAGAAGTGCTGATCTAGGATCAGTTTTGCATCTTAAATCATAATAGACACTAGAAAATCATCTTATACCAGCACTCTTGGCACATCTTGACCCTGATGACATCAACAGTCAGTTCAGCCACGACTGCAGAGACCGCAGGCACATATCAACCAATGAAACAACAATGAAAGGGAGCAGCCACGGGCATAAGTAACTCAAAGTAATCCCACTTTGATTAGGTCAGTAACTGTAATCTGATTACTGAAAATTCAAATGTAATCCTTTACATTACAAGTTACTGGAGAAGGTAATCTGCAGTAATCTGTAATCTGATTACAGTAATCCATTACTTTGTAATCAGTTACTCTCAGCACTGATTTCTTTTAACCCCTCCCTTCCCCTTGTCCATTTCAACACTTTCAACACTAAACATAATTACTTCTTCTTTCACTGTGGGGGGTCATTTGTCATTCCCAGAGCAGCCCGGTCTGAGGGGAGCCCTGAGGACGGGGTGTTTACTGTGGTTTTTATTCACCGCCATCTCCCCCGCAAATATGTAAAGTTCCATTTCTTCGCCGGGGGTCTCCTCTTTGTGAGGGTTTTAATAACCTTGAAGGCTGTGCTGTGTGACTCTCGACGGGGCCTTTTTCAAAAGAGCTCCTTCCTCCACGCACGCTCAAGCAATTAAGACCCGGGCTCTTGGTGGAACTTGAAGGGGCTGAGAGAAAGCCGGCCGGCAGTGAAAAGAGAAAAGGAAATGATGAATTAAACGGAGCTGAAGGGAACTTAAAGGCAACCCACCCCCCCCTCCGGGGCTGGAGTGTCGCAGTCCAAACTTTGGTGCGGAGACTTCGTATGTTCACGGCCTGTTCCGGCCCGTCTCCAGCCGTTGGCACGGTGCTGCCTGAGGTCTGTCCGGCGCATGCAAACAGAGTGCCAGCGACGCCCGTGTTCTCGTAGGACGGCGCGTTCTGGAACGAGGACCTTCCTGACCGGCGCGTCGGTTCAGCGGCACGCTGACCCATAGGCGTAGTTTTAGGTATGGACGCTATGGACATGTCCATACCAAAGCCACAGAAACACGAATTGTCCCTACCAAAAATAATACAGAGTGAAAACTGGAGTTTTTAATTACCATTCACAACTTGCAAAAGCAAAACGGTTGGGAATTAAGGTCTGGTTGACAGCTGCGTTCAGCAAGCTATCCAGTCAACAAGGTACAGTAGCCTAGTCTGGGGCCTGTCTCGTTCGCTGTTGTTTCGCTGGTCTAGAGCGGAAGCGCGATGACGCATCACATAATCATCCAGTCTGGACCAGAAGAAGAACAGTTGTTGTAATGTTTTTACTGTAGGCTGCACATGGTGAAGTATCGAGTAGATAACATTCACGATGGCATCACCAGACATAACACCGACGAAAATTGTAAAAGAAGATGCGAGGAGAACTACCGGTTCAGGAAAAATAAAGCTTGGATGTTGGAGGCGGGCTCTACAGGCTCGAGCCGGATGATGGAGAGACTGGTGACACGAGGCTAACAGTAGCCTACTTCCCCCCCCTCCCTCCCTCGCCTTTGTGACCCAGCGAATGCCTGCCTCGGCAACAGCGGGAATTTTGATTAGGCAGCAAGTAAGATTGAAGTTATTGAACAATAGGGAATAAAATATGTTGACCGACAATTATTTTTCTGTGCAGAGTTGTATCAATGATAATAGTTTAGTTTGCGTCCTACTAAATGCCTATGTAAAATGTAATGTTAGTGCTAGCTGGTGGTGCAGCTAGTCAGAGCTAGCTACTGTAGCTATTACGTTAGGTCTCGTAACGTTTGCTGAGGCAGAGATAAGGTGCTGTAATGTTGTCATAACAGTTGTCTTTAGCTAGTAATAAATCAGTTTTGGACCAAAACTGATTTATTACTAGCTAAAGACAACCATTGCAAACTCCTAGGTTTGAGCAATTTATTTAGCTAGGTTCAGTTGCCCACTGACTTGCATAGTAGGCTAAACAAACGAGACGTCTGGTTTGTTTATGCAATTCAGTTCAATAGTCCAAGTCCAGCGTAATTATGTTCATATTTCATATGCTACACAGAATAGGCTGTAGGCTCCATGGAAAAGAGTGCTTCATGTCTGCAAGTAGTTTGATATTGTCAATCATTTCCCTTTTATGGTAGATGGTGAGTGGAGGGCAAAATGCCACCAGAAAAAAAGAAGACAAAAATGGACATTAGAATTTTTTTTGGTCAAAGCAGCAGAAAGGCAGGATCAGGAGAGGCAGGAGATGCATCAGGGTTACAGGTGAGATTATAGTCTGACTCAACAGATGTAGGTTTTGTGGATAAACCTTGTCCATCAGTGGCCACTGAAATGAATCTGATTCGGCCACCACCCAGATTCAATCCAGACTACGTGAAACAACAACAACCCAGTGTGTCCCTACCAAAGCTCAAATCAAACCTACGCCCTTGCGCTGACCCAGATCCGTTTAACTTGTGACTGTCACTATCGTAAAGAAAAAAGTTGCCTCATCTTACGCACACACACACGCACACACACACACACACACACACACACACAGCCACTACCATTTGTCACAGTATGCAGAGGTATTTGTGTAACACAGGACCGTGACTGGACGTACTTGATGCTGATGGCGTACTCGGTGAACTCCCGGCTGCGGTGCCGGACCAGGTAGGTGCTGTTCCCCCGGTTGATGAGCTCTGCTTCGGCCTGCAGCCTCTCCATGGGCCCGGCAAACCTGGAGGGGGGTTACCAGGGTCACGGTGAGAGACCGGCCGCAGCTGGAGCCCTAGCAAACCCTCAGTAAGGAAGTAGGTCAACAAGAAGAAGAACAAGTCCTATTGGCTCCCCACCTGACAGTGTATAGCCTGGGACATAATCTGTTGTGTTTATGCAGTGTTCTGTCAGTCTTGCTGATATTTAATTGAATTGAAACCTTTTCATAGTTGTATGGAGCGTTACTGTGCATTGTACAGTATGCATAATTCGTTATATTCAATTCAATAAATCGTTATTGTCCCCGGAGGGCAGTTCAGCTGCAGCATAAAACAAACATAAACACTAGCAATCCGCACAAAAAACACATAACACTACACACAGACATAAACACTACCAGCCCCACACAAAGAAAACATAACACTATACACAAACAAGTAAGCATGTAAACAAAGTCCTAGAGTGAAAGAAAGTGCAAGTGATAGTGTACCCAAGTCTATCCCTAACAGTGGCCTATAATTACTGGTTAATGGCAGCAATTGCCTTGGCTATAAAGGAGCGTTGGGCTCTAGAGTTGCTGAGCCCATTGACCCTGTACCTCCGCCCAGAGCGCAGTAGTCCTGGCACCTGCTATATGCATTATATGCATTTATATAATAGGGTTGACATTGCATTAATAATAATAATAATAATAATAATACACATTTATAATAAAGTTTACACAAAACTGCATTTTCAGTTGGAATGAAACTAGACCCAGGCACGCGTGAACATACCATGGTTGGGAAGAGTAATCGACAGGTTTGGGGACCTTTGGATGACAGGAAGAAACACATGAGACGCTGTTCCCCTCACCACGGAACCTGAACGCCATCGATGTCAGTAAAACATTCACCTTCCTTCAGGATAAAATCTGTCTCTTGTCCTCTCTCTCTCTCTCTTAACCCTAAACCCCCTACTGAAAGCTGTAAATGTTTAAAACCATGGTTGGCTCTTGTCTTTCACAGGTGCTTATGGTTCTTATGACCCCCCACTGTAAAAGAGGATAATGTACTTGTTATCTTTATGATGGCATAAGCACCATGATACCAGTCAATCATTTATGTTTATGTTCAACTGAATATACGCTGTCGGCACCTGGGTAGCCTGTGAATCGCTGTATTGCTCTATATGAAATCACAGTAGAAGACGTACCTGAAGTACTGATACTAGTGTGTCTGTGTGAGTGTGTGTGTGCGTGTGTGTGTGTGTGAGTGAGTGTGTGTTTGTGTACTGTATGTGTGCATGTGTTTCCCAACGTTTTTCTTAGCATCCGGTTGAAAAGAGTGAGATTACACAGCCGAGTGCCGTATCCAATGGTGTTCGATCTAAACCCCGCCCCCTCCCCACGCCCCCTTAAAAAACAAAACAAAAAAAACACCCTCACGCTTTCTCACCATCTGTGAGCACGAGCTGCTTCAGCAAACGGCCACTTTAAGAGCCACTCTAGAAGGAGAAGAGGGGAATGTAGTGTAAATACATGGCTGCTTACACACGGGTACGGCATCACGGCGTCGCTGGGAAAGAAGCCAACCTCCTTCGTCGTCAGGATTTTGCCCTGGAAGCACAAGAGAGCGAGAGAGAGAGAACGAGAGATATAATTGCGTTAAGTTCGTCTGAGCGACTCCCATCTCCATAATTCAAGAGCAATTAGCTCGCGACGCGGAGCAGTACAGATTTACAGCCCCCAGTTAATTATTGTTGAAGTAATCAGCGGTGGAGGAGGGGGGGCCGGAGGAGACGCAGGAACCTCCCCCCCCCCCCCCCCCTCCCCCCCCCGCGCGCGCTACAGCCTCTCCACATGCTCCGTGGCCGGGACACAAATCAGGGGATTTTCTACACTCGTTCCTTTCGCTCTTGAATGACAATGTAAACACGTTAACGAGCTCTCTCAAGATAAGGGAGGGTTGTTTGTGTGCGTGATGACAAAACCGGTTTACTGTCAATTTAATTAGGGTTGGATATAATGAGTCGACAAAACCACGAATACAACTACGAAACAGCGACAGTGACAACAGCAGCAAGAAAAAAAACTGTGTGTGTGCGCATTTTCAGTTTAAATGCAGTACGTCGAGGTGTTTGGTAAAGCGTTTTTGTGGATATGGTGCTGGTGTGAACAGTAGTGTAATTCTTCTTCATGTCATATTCCCTTTCAGAACAGCCGCGCCCAGGCCTCTCGGGTGGGTCAGATTGAGTTAAGCCTTCTTTAGGCGCCCTCATCAGACATCTCATCAGTGCTCTTTGGAAGCCTTTGGAAAACTCTCCTGTTCATGTCTATGGCGAGCGTGTGACAGTAGCCATGTTTCCATCCACACGTTTTATGCGAATTAAGTTATATCGAATTAAAAATGCGTTATGGAAACAGTAAAATTCGATTAAAAATCATGAAAATCGACAAAATGTTTGTACTGTCGATCTCATCGGATTTTCTCTTGTTCGATAAAAGTCTTTTGTGATAAATGCTTTATCCGATTTAAAGCTCTAGATGGAAACGCACGTTCACCGGCTTTATTCGCATTCATATTTTTAGCGTTCCTCACACAATTCGATTGACAAGTGGATGGAAACATAGCTAGTTATTAAGGAACTAACCCCTGCTGGAGCAAACAGATGGTAGCTAAAGGGTAAAAAAAAAAAAACATGGCTATTGATTGTATTCGCCTGGCACCCAGAGTGGGAGTTGGGGGGTCTGCTTGTTACCACGGTGATGGATACCAAGTGTTCCATGATGGCGTTCCACTGTCATCATCAGGCCACGGGAGCTGAAGCCACGTTAGGAGGAGAAATAGAATGATTCCCTTTTGCCAAACATGAAATGGAAAATAAAATACATATAAATTGCCTAGGGACTATACGGTTGAAAATTAGCCGGCTGGCTGAATCCGAAAACGTTCATCAACGTGCACTGTCCCGGAAAAAAACAAAAAAAGTTAAACTTGGTATTTGCATGAAGTGAAATTAGCATGCTTGCCATGTGCACACACACTCAAGGCATAACAAACGACTAAGCTTCCCAAGGGACTCGGTCTGAACTCGAGCTTGAACAAACACACACACACACACACACACGTGCCAGACAGAGAAAGAGCAGGGAATGAAGAGAGAAGACGGAGGAGAAAAGGGAGGGTAAAGGGATGGGGGGAGAGAAAGAGAGGGAGGGAGAGAGAGAGAGAAAGAGAGAGAGAATGAAAGAGAGAAACTGCCCTGCAGTCTTCTACCAAGGTCAATAGAAGGCCAGAAGGTGTCTGCATGGGCATGGGTCTCTTTTACCTAAACACACACACAAACAGACACACACACAAACACACACACACACGTTGCCTAGGTAAGCTCTACACAAAGAGGGAGATGCCCCGTGGTCACAGCTGGTGCGCTCCTGGTGGTATGTCACCGCTATGGCTGTCAACTGAGGTCACAAATTATATTTGACTTTCTCTCTAAAATATTTTCCAAAAATCGAATATATTTGATTATTGGTATTATATAATTTTGCATAGAAAATGATGCATACAATGGAACTGCCAGTACCAGTTCGAACCACAAGAGGGCGCATATTATGAAGAGCAAGTACCAACGGAGCTTTGGGGGTGTGACAGTGTGGGGTGACAGTGTATGGTGACAGTGTGGGGGGTGACAGTGTGTGATGACATTGTGTGGTGACAGTGTGGGGTGACAGTGTGTGGTGAAGGTGTGTGGTGAAGGTGTGTGGTGACAGTGTGAAGGTGTGTCTTCACCACGTCAACCAGGCCGACACCACGGTGCCCAAAACAAGGATGTCAGGAAGAAAATTATGTCAGTAAGGAAACTGTACTGGAGGATAGAAAGATGGAGAGAGAGAGATGGAGAGAGAGAGAGAGAGAGAGATGAATAGAGATCAAGCGAGAGAAAGATAGAGACAGAAAGGGAGAAAGAGAGAGAGAGAGAGGGAGAGAGAGAGAAAGAAAGAGAGAGGCTAGGATCTCATTGCGTGCGAGAGAGAGAGAGAGAGAGAGAGAGAGAGAGGGAGACAGAGGGAGCACTCACCTGCCACCAGGAGCTGTGCAGGTCAGCACGGATCAGCTCGATGATGTCATCGACCTGGATGTTGAGGGCGGGGCCTCCGACGGGACTGGGAATCCCAAAATAGTTCCTGGTCACCAACATCTTAGGTAAACCTGCAAAGACCCACACAACTAAAGGTTTAGCAATCTGTGTGTGTGTGCATGTGTGTGCATGTGTGTGTGTGTGTGTGTGTGTGTGTGTGTGAGTGTGTGTGTGTGTGTGTGTGTGTGTTCATGTGTCTGTGTGTGTGTGCGTGTGCGTCATCCCAGTTAAATGAAAGGCCTATAATCACGAAGGCCTAATGACCTGCAATCAAACACAATAGTTTATACAAAGCATGTGCCCTAAATCCACTTATCATATTGGTATCTACCGCCTCTATACCTAGCATACACGTTCACTCACACACACACACACACACACACACACGCACACACACACACACACACACAGGTTGGATAGAAAGAGGGAGAGGAGGGAGAAAGAAAAAAAAGCTAATTTGAGAGGCAGTCTGGTTCTGTTTAAAAAGCACTGGGAGAAAGGAAGCGTTTTGAATGGCCAGCTACAGGGACTGAGCTCCACCAGAGCACGTCCATACAACCCAACAGAGACTCCGCTGAGGTCCTGTGCATGTGTGTGTGCGCGCGTGCGTGTGTGCGAGTGTGTGTAATGAGACTACAAATGTTCTAGAGGAACCTGCTTGTCATTCCGCTTGGCTGTCCACACAATGCTGCAATATTCATGATCCTATTATAGTGGGTAACGAGAAGCGGTCTATACACACACACACACACACACACACACATCAAACACACACACACACACACAGGTCTATCAGCGCCCAGATGTAATCTAATCAGTGTTTCGGTCTATCTGATCAAAGATCAGCTCATGTGATGTCTTCTTTGGCTCAGAGATCTGTTTACATGTCCCTCTGAAGACAATGACCCGCGTGCCACTTGGCCCCGAGTGACTAACGCACTGTTAGCTTCATTTCAACATGGTTATGTAACTTCACTCTAACTCTCTAATGTTGCAGGTGAAATTATATTAAAACCTGCTTAATATGTAAACAGTAGAGACATTCTCTCTAGACTCTTTTTATTGTCAGTAGGTTGAGGAACAGCATGTCCCTGTTTGTTTTGTGTTGGCGTTAGCGCGTTGCTTGGCGACAGCGCACGGCCGACGTGTCGGCGGCTCCGGCGTGTGCTAGCTTGTCCTTCTCGCCGTACTGTAGCTATGCCACACACCGCCGTGTGAGCCAATCACTGCTGAGGAAACAACTTCCCATTCCCGGTCTATGTGAGAACGGACCCTGGGTGGGATGGTGCGTCTTCCGAGCCAACAAAAGAAACCGAGGCGAGTGTGAATTATGAAACGATAACAGGCCAGAGCAATCGAGAGCCTATTGATTCAGGGGCCTTTGTGAATCAATAGGGATTTTCCGTAGCGTAGCGGAGGGAGGAACAGAGAGAGGAGAATGGTGCTGAAAGGTTTATGGGTGATTGAAATCCCACTGACACATACACACACACACACACACACACAAACAATGTGAAGCTGTGTGTCTTTGATATGGTGGGATCCTGCATGCCATGGTGCATACTAAGAGAGAAAGATAAGGAGAGATAGGGGGGGGGGGGTAGAGAGAAGGAGAGAGAGAGGGAGAGAAAGAGAGGGAGAGAAAGAGAGGGAGAGTGAGGGGGTAGAGAGAGGGAGAGAGAGAGGGGGGGTCGAGAGAGAGAGAGGGGGAGAGAAAGAGAGAGAGAGAGGGGGGGATATAGAGGGATTATAGAGGAGAGATGAGGAGCTAGCAGGTTTTATTGCTGTGGTGTGTGTTCAGAATGCACTAACCTGGGTCAGAGCGACGCCCGTGGGAAGATTTGTCCTACAGAGAAGCAGAGAAGACAACAAACATTACCGGCTAACGCACAAACACACACACACGCACGCACGCACGCACGTATATATAAAGACACTGACATAACACAATGACATGCTCATGCACACACACGCCTACAGACACGCCTACAGACGCACGCAAACACACACACACGCACGCACATATAAAAACACTGACATAACACAACGACATGCTCATGCACACACACACACCTACAGACACACGCAAACACACACATAAACACACATAGACACACACACACATAATATAAAGACACTGACATAGCCTGGTCACACTGTTGCATCAACAGCACATGCATTTCTGCCCCACCCACTGATATGATGCTAAAGAAATGATTGGGAGTCTCTTATTGCAGCGAGATGTTCTGAACACGGAGGAACAGTTTGAGGAAAGCGACCGTCTAGAGCATGACTGCACCGCAAACAAACCATGAATATTTCAGTGCGCTATCTCTGCAAACAGACCTGTGCTAAGCCTGCATACGCTAGAATACATGATACATTCTAACCACATACCGCATATCATATAGTAACGGCTAGCTAATATAGCCTTCCCCGAGAATGGGATGATTGTCTTATCGCACATTGCCAGAAAATGTATTGCTATGAATGCACAGGTTCTATGCAATGTCAAAAAAGAGTTCTAAAATGTAGGTCGCGGCTAAATATCGGCTAGCGCTTGGCAAAAGCAGCTACAGTCACCTCCAGAAGCGGTCTACAGCGTAACTGCTAAGGTGAGTAGTCAAATGGAAAACCTTGGAAAACCACACACACGTCTTCAAAGAGTGCTAGAGCTTTGGAGGTAGGCGACTACCCCCGTCACACACGCACACACACACACATGCACGTGCATGCACACGCGCGCAGAGTAGCTCACCTGAGTTCTGAAGGTGCCGGGATCTGAAATAAGTTTGAAAACAGGCATGATGAGTGGTTTACAAAGTGGGCGCACACACACACACGCACGCACGCACGCTGACACACACACTCGCAGCGTGGAAGCACTCCCTCATTAGTGGAGCCCGGACTCCTGGGCCTGTCTGTTCTCTTCACGCTCTGTGTTTGCTTTGCTCTGCTGAGGTTACCTGACAGGAGTCTAAACAACTGAGGGAGGGGAAGGAGGAGGGGGGGGGGGGGGGGGGGGGGCAGGGCCCACGAATGTTTTCGCTTCGAGAGTTTGTTTCATTGGCTCCCCCGGGATAGGCTACACCCCTTAGACCCACACACACACCCACGCACACCTACACACACACACACACACACACACACACACACACAGTGTCACACATACAAACACACACACACGCCTTCCCTCCTCCAGGCCTGCCTTTCTGCTAGCAGCTTGCGAACTTTGACCTGTTGCTCAAACGCATGGAGATCTGGCTGATAACAGGGAGGGGAAGAGGTCTACAGGGACTCTATGTAACAATAACACACACAGTCAGTGTGAAAAACACACACAGACACACACATACACAGACACACACACCTTGAAAGGTCTGGAGGTACTGCTCAGTAATGATGTAGTAAACTACTATCTGTTCTCCTCACGTCCGCTGATGCAATTGTTGTTTTGATACGAGACATTATGTCACAGGTGATAAGTGTATATTTGACAAAGCGTGAATCTAAATTAGTTTCCTTTCTAGGCAACTACGTAACATTGACCAACATAGTAATTATGTGTATTTTACGTTGTTAAAAATAAATAAGTAAATAAATAAATGAATAAATAAATAAAATTATGTCAAGTAAAAAGCCCCAAAAATTGAAATCTTAAAATCCCAATAGGTTTGCAAAGTTAAATTCAGTGCAAAACAAGTAATAAGTAAAAGGTATTCTTGTCCAAGTAAATACTTGGACAAGAATACTTACTTTTTACTTATTACTTGTTTTGCACTGAATTTAACTTTTTGTACCATTCTCAAAACCATCTTGAAAACTGTTTGGAAAAGGGCAGGCACTTTCAAAAATACTTGACAGGTGATTGGATGAACGATCTGTCTATCACCGTCCATCACGCACTAACTTCCACCGCTCCTCACCGTCGTCATACCTAAACCCGCCCAGCGTAGCTGTTTGTATTTCCTCTTAGAGCGCTGATTGGCGAGGTTGTTTTCTGTTCGACCTCTTTGGAGAGCATCCAGATCGATTTGTGAGACAAACAGAATGGTATCTCTGGAGATCAGGGTGGTCTCACGAAGCTAGGCTACCACTCTCTAGTTCTGAAAACAAAGCAAAGCAGACTTGTACAGTACGTGGAGTGATGAGTGGGAGGAGTCCTGGGGAGTCTGCGGGGCTAATCTGGTAAGGGACGGCCAATGACCCGGTGGGGCTAACGCTGGCCTTACTGCCTCTGTGCCCTGATCACCTGTATGAATGCCAGGACCAACAGGAGCACGCGCCCCTCTGCTGTGAGCACACACACACACACTTGCATGCATACTTAATCTCTCTCTCTCTTTCTCTCTCTCTCTCTCTCTGACACATACACACGCGAGCGCATACGCTCACATGCACGTACAAACACACACACACACACACAGACACACTTGCATGCATACTTAATCTCTCTCTCTCTCTCTGTGACAAACACATACACACGGAAGCGCATACGCACGCATGCACACACACACACACACACACACATACACACACATACACACACACTTGCATGCATACTTAATCTTTCTCTCTCTTTCACTCTCTCTCTGTGACAAGCACGTACTAACACGAGCACATATTATGCACACACACACACACACACACACACACACACACACAGAGGTACACAGTGCAGGTTGATAGGACCTGTTTGTCTAGCATCACTCTAATCTGTCATGCTCTCCCTCCATTGTTCCTGGCGCCAGTGGGCGGGGCCCGTCATGCTCCGTACAGCGTTTTAATGTGCGAGGTTAAAGACGCCTTCTGCAGAGCGTTGCTGGACGGCACGACCATCTCACACACACGACCGTAATCATTTCAGACGAACGTCAGTCGAATACGCTACAACACACACGAGAGATATCACAGGCTGCTCTATAAACTAGAGTGGCAATATGTGCTACAGTATGGCGCTTGAGTGTGTGTGTTTGTGTAGGTATGTGTGTGTATAGATGTGTGTGTGTGTGTGTGTGTGTGTGTGTGTGTGTGTGTGTGTGTGTGTGCGTTTGTGTATGTGTACAGTACATGTGTGTGAGAGTGTGTGTGTGTTTGTGTACGTGTGTGTGTGTGTTCTCTCTCTCTCTTACCTGTTTTCCCACATGTGCTGAACCTCCCCAGACATTCTTTATGGGCCCCCAGGCCACACTTGGAGCAGCGGTACCCCTGGTTGAACACGCCTCTGAAAACAGTCACACAGACAACAGCCATGACCTTCCACTGGAGAGGAGGAGGAGGATGAGAGGAAGAAGAGCAGGAGGAGGAAGTGAGGGAGGCGATGAAAAGACCAGCCGTTGGTGTCCGTCCAAAGTTCCCCAGGGGGCGAGGTCGTCAAACCGTCCCGTCTCTCCCCCCCCCCCCCCCCCCCCCCCGCAACCTCCCCCCCCAAAAAAAGAAAAAAAAATAGACAGCCCGTGGTGTCGTTGCCCTTTGCATAACCGCTCCTGTCACGCTCCGCCACGCCGCCCTGCTGGCCGAAGCAGAGCCCACCATGCTCCCCCACCCCCAGAAGGAGGCTCACGCACGGCCGTGTTATGGACATCCTGTGATGCTCATCAAACATGGTGCATATCCCAGGCGTTGAGGTTCAGCCCAGGTCTCTCAGGTTAGGTCAACAATAAAGGTGTTGAACGCGTCCCAAAGAGAACAGCTTTTTTTTTAATGTAGTCAGTATCTCTGTGGATCCTTGTGTTTGGTTTTGGAGTGCTTTAGTTGTGTGCGCATGTATGTGCATGTGTGTGTGTGTGTGTGTGTGTGTGTGTGTGTGTGAGTGTATGGCTGGATTCATAGTCGACGCAAACTACATAAGTGCAAGCAATGCAAGCTTCGCAAGGCCATGCAAGATCTCGTTGCGTCCTTGCGTGTGTCATGCCGAAATTTGTCACTTGACGCAAGCAATAGTGCAATTCCTTGTGTTTCCACAAAACAAAACACGTAGCTTGCGTTGTTTACGTCGACTATGAATCAGGCCTGTGTGTGTGTGTGTGTGTGTGTGTGTGTGTGCATGCGTGCGTGAGTGTGTGACACTCACCTCAGTAGCATGTAACAGGAGTTACAGGAAGTGATCTTTTCGAAGGTGTGCATGTGAAAGTCGTGGAAGTTACTGTTGCCGTTCTCGGGACGGATATTGGATCTAGACATGAGGGAGAGAAGAGAGAAAACGAGAAAAGATTGGTTCAAAAAACAAAGGCACTATCTGGTAAATGGTAAATGGTCTGCACTTATAAAGCACTTATCCAAGGCGCTTTACAATGAAGGCCTCTCATTCACCCATTCACACACACATTCACACACCAATGGCGGCAGCTGCCATGCAAGGTGCCAGCCTCTGACTGACTCTGATAACAGCGTCTACAATTAGACCACACCAGGGGGGCCAGGAGCTGCTGCTGGGAAAAGTAAACAAGAAAATAGAAGAGAGAATTCATTCAGAGAAGTAATTGGGAGAAATTTGGGGTTCAGTGTCTTGCCCACGGACCACCGACCCTATGATCATTGGATCGTCGTCAGTTGGGCCAGGGGAGAGACCACACGTACCGCGGGGAGACTAGGCTGCCGGCGCCCGCCAACTCACTGATTGACTCGTCGAGCAGCGGGAGTGTCTCTCTTCAAAAGCCCCTCCAGAACCCATTGATTCTCTCCAGAACCCATTAATTCCCTCCAGACCCCATTCATTCCCTCCAGACCCCACGCATTCCCTCCAGACCCCACGCATTCCCTCCTGAACCCATTCATTCCCTCCAGACCCCACGCATTCCCTCCTGAACCCATTCATTCCCTCCAGAACCCATTCATTCCCTCCGGAACCCATTCATTCCCTCCGGAACCCATTCATTCCCTCCGGAACCCATTCATGTCCCTGTAGTCAAACCAGCCGTTCCGTTGTCTCCGCTCTCTCTGTAACGAGTGCAGCCTTGTTTCACCTCTCCCTTTCTCCCTCTCTTTTATCCTCCATTTCTTTCTTCCTCCTCTCCCTCTCTCCCTCTCTTTTATCCTCCATTTCTTTCTTCCTCCTCTCCCTCTCTCCCTCTCTTTTATCCTCCATTTCTTTCTTCCTCCTCTCCCTCTCTCCCTCTCTTTTATCCTCCATTTCTTTCTTCCTCCTTCGCTTGCTTGTCTCGTCTCTGTTCGGTGAACGTCCCCACCGGGTCTAACGTGATCGGATTGCTAAATTCACTTTTTTTTTTTTTATTCTCTCTTCTATTTCCTTGTTTACTTTTCCCAGCAGCAGCTGCCCGGGCCCCCTGGTGTGGTCTAATTGTAGACGCTGTTATCAGAGTCAACAACGAGTCTAATCATTTTCTATCCTTTGATCCGGCTCTTCTCTAAAATAGCCTGGCTGTGACAGGCGAGCCAATCCTCCCTTTAGCTTGTTCCGTCAACAGCGTCGTGCTTGGCTGCTACGGTGCGGTGGTGTTTATTAAGACAATGTTTATTATTCTCTATGATATAATGTATCAGGACCCCCCCCTGAATGGTTGATGGTAGAAGTGGATGTTCAGCCCACAGACACATTGTGGCAGAGGAAAATGTAAATGGACGGTTTTATTGTGGGTTTACAATGTGTGTGTCTGTGTGTGTGTGGGGGGGGTATAATCACAGCTCAGATGTATCGTGTGTGTGTGTGTGTGTGTGTGTGTGTGTGTGTGTGTGCGTGTGTGTGTGTGTGTGTGTGTTTTGCGTCAGCCCTGCGCGTCTCTGTTCCTAGAGTTCACCACTGTGTCACTGATGAATCATGTGATCAGAGTCAGACCTGAGGAACAGGACAGGTGGCCTGTCAGAGCTCTGACAGACATACAGAGTGTACTAAATCTAACTGCTTCCTGTATGTTCTGTAATATATATATATATATATATATATATATATATATGTATATATTATTTGTTTTGTATTGTGTCTGTTTTCTTTTCCTGCTTTTTTATGTTCAGCACTTGGAGTTGCACTTTGTGTATGACTTGTGCTATATAAATAAAGATTGATTGATACATTGCAGACCACACACACACACACACACACACACACACACCAACTGTCTCTTACACACACACACAGGAGCATACACACACACTCACAGGCACACACACACACGCCTGCATTTACACATGTGCACGCTCATGTGCAGTATGTGCACTCACATGGCCATGCCAAACTGTTCCAGCCACTTCTTCTTCAGCTCCTTGGTTTTGAAGAAGAACTCGAAGCCAGACTGTCCCTGGTTGTGCGTGAGGTAGAATCCATGGGACCACTGTCTCAGAGCAGAGAGAAGACAGAGGAGAGAGAGGGAGAAAGAGGGAGAAAGAGAGAGAGAGAGACAGAGAGAGGGAGAGAGAGAGACAGAGAGAGGGAGAGAGAGAGAGAGGGAGAGAGAGACAAAGAGAGAGAGAGAGAGAGGGAGAAAGAGGGAGAGAAAGAGGGAGAGAGAGAGAGACAGAGGGAGAGAGAGAGAGACAGAGAGAGAGAGACAAAGTGAGGGAGAGAGAGACAGACAGACAGACAGAGACATAGAGAGAGAGAGAGAGAGAGAGAGAGAGAAACAGACAGACAGAGGGAGAGAGAGAGGGGGGGGGGGAGGGGTTAGTCCATGCAACCCAGAGCATACAGCTCCAGACAGCGGTGGACAGCGGGGCCTTTAATCACAGCTGATTGGCCACTTCAGCGGCTCGTCATTCCTCCACTTGCGAGGAATGACGGGGGGGGGGGCTTGTGTGGATGACAGCAGGTTGAGCGAGAGGGTCGGGGAAGCAGGCCGATAACTCTTGGTTTTAATCTCAGAACAAACGGGCCACTGTTCACAGAATCATTACCAGCCAGACGACTCTGCTCTGGCCAGACCTGGCTCCATGCACCATCTCCTATCACTATTTGTTTCTTTATTACAGTTTGCCGGGCGTTCCCTGTGTGTGTGTGTGTGTGTGTGTGTGTGTGTGTGTGTATGCGTGACAGAGTTTGTTTGTGTGTGTGTGTGTGAGTGTTTCTGTGTTTGCAGGTGTCCGTGCATGTGTGTGCGTGTGTGTGTGTGCATGTGTGTGTGCGTGTTTGTGTGTGTGCGTGTGTGTGCGTGTTTGCGTGTGCGTGCATGTGTGTGTGCGCGTGTGTGCGTGTATGTGTATGGGGTGTGATTAGTGCCAGCACACCATACTGAAACGTTTGACTTGCGCCTACTTAAGAAGACGCAATGACATCAAACGTCTAAACGCACGTGTATAATTTCCATTGACAAACAATGGAGAGACAGACGTCTCATAGCTGTAACGTACCTGTAACGCAGACGCTGTGCACATGTTGTTTACACGTATTGCGCATCGTGTGCGTGACGGCAACACTACAGGTTAGATGCGCCTCACATATGCGACACCAACACTACACATGACAGTTTGGTAAAATCATAGATGTACGTACGTACGTACGTCTTGTAATGTGTGCAGAAATTGCATAGCGACGTGTCAAACGTGCCAGTGCCTTGCTTGCGCAGCAGACGTGTTAGCGGCCGCACGTGTAAGGTCAGTTGCCTTTAAATCATAGCTGGTTCTAATCTCGTCCTTGCCAATTGGTAATGCATTCTCAATAAATGGAATTCGCACATGTTAAGCAACTTGTTTTTAATAAAGCATAATATCTGAATGACTCTTTCTTCGCAATTTAAAACAAATGTTCAGATACACGTGTTTCTTGTCAATAGAGGGCGCTGCAGCACCATCAGCACCAGTTCGAACAGCCAAAATGTAGCGATAGTGGAGATAAAACGACACATATCTAGGAAAAGTTATGCAAGGAGGGTCCTGGAATTTGATTGAGTGCAAATAAATATTCTTAATTTGTATTCAATATGGACAAATGAGCCCCGCTCGCAGCTTCTAGTGCCCGCTGACTTAACACGAGCGTGCAAACGTTACAGTACATGCATGTGCGCAAAAATGGCAAGGCACATTTTACACGTCACTCTCTGAGAATGCGAGCGACTCGTAACGCGTGCGCATATGCACGCCTATTAATCAGCTCGCCAAAGTACCTTTATACACGCAATGCAGGCGACGAAAGCACTGAGTGTTTGTTACGCTGGCACGAATCACACCCCATAGTATGTGCGTGTTTGTGCGTGCGTGCATGTGTGTGCATGTGTGTGTGTGTGTTTGTGCGTGCATGTGCGTGTTTGTGCGTCCGTGTATGTGCGTGCATGTGTGTGTTTGTGCGTGCGTGTGTGTGCATGTGCCATCAATCACATGGCAATGTTGAATAAAAACACCATCTGGGAAACAGCCAAGCTGTTCAGTACCTCAAGCGCTGCAGAGATCATATTACAGTCATAAACACACAAGGCAATCTGAATATGTGTCTGAACTGCTTTCTGGGACGATCTCTTCTCAAGCTGCCTCCACGAAGATGAGTTAATGTTTTGAGTGGCATTCTTATGAATTAAAACAAAAAGTCCTGTCAAGTCTGAGTCGGAGCTTCACCCAACGCTCCTTATGGCAGAAGTTTTAACGGCAGGGTTGAGTCTTAACCCCATGTACACCCCCCCCCCCCCCCGATTCGTGGATTTGATTCCTCCTCATGTTCCCCTCATATGATGTCACGCTGACGGGAATATAAGGACAGCATGGCGTGTTACTGAACTGAAACAGGAAACGCATCAGAGGGCGTCGTTGTGGACCCAGACCTTTCTGTTGTCCTTGTCGGACGTGGGGTTGTTGGTGATCTTGAAGGTGTGCAGGTCGATCACGTCCTTCATCTCGTAGTTGTCGCCGCGCCGCTTGCACACGATCACGGCGGCGTCAAACAGGAAAATGTGCCTGTGACAAGACGAACGGAACAGTCTGGTACGTGCGCATACCTTCCATGTCTTTAGGTAAACAAAAGAGGGTTAGGAATATTACCAGCAGTGGCTCTAGTGTACAGAGATGGAGGACACAGATGGGGATGCACATTTAGACGCACAGTTACGGGCGTCTGTGTAAACACAGGCCCCGGGGAGGACGGCAGGGGAGGAGAGGAGAGGAGGAAGAGAAGAGAGGAGGGGAGGATTAGAGCTATATGTTCCAGACGCGCTACCTCACCTGTCCTGTTTGGCCCGTCTGTCCACCGACGACACGCGCACCTCCCCATCTCCCTTCGGTCGCCCGTAGTTACTGAGACACAGATTCTGCACCAGAGAGAGAGAGAGAGAGAGAGAGAGAGAGAGAGAGAGAGAGAGAGAGAGAGAGAGAGAGAAAGAGAGAGAGAAAGGGAGAGAGAGAAAGAGTGAGAGAGAGGGAGAGAGAGAGAGAGAGAGAGAGGGAGAGTGAGAGAGAGAAAAAGACAGAGAGGGAGAGAGAGGGAGAGAGAAAAAGACAGAGAGGGAGAGAGAGGGAGAGAGAGGGAGGCCTCACTAAATG